>NC_137617.1:33803532-33811032 GCF_963280865.1 Gymnoscopelus braueri | reverse complement strand
ACAAAGTAACTAAAGTAACTAAAGGTTCCAAATAATTGTATTGGTGTAAAAGTACAATATCTGCCTCTGAGATGTAGTGGAGTAGAAGTAAAAGTACTGAAAATCGGGAATACTCCACTAAAGTAAAAAATACCTCAAAATTGTACTTAAGTACAGTACTTGAGTGAATGTACTTAGTTTACTTTCCACCACTGGTATAGCATGAGATAAGAAAAATAGTAACAGCACACTGTATGAAACCGGCCATATAGTGAGATTTCCATGTCGTGGCATGAGCGAACTTCTGTAGTTGGATGTGACAGAGTCAAGGAGTCTACCACCCAATCCTCGTCAGGCCTTTTGAGCCATGTACGTCGTGCAGTGCACCGAAGATTGTCAACACGACAGTTATATAACAACACATAAAAATACAGAGTAGGTCGCTGTTTGACTTAACAGAAACGGCAACCTTTACTGGCAAGATCACTGCGTTTACCCTTTTCCCTCGCCGAACAGCGTGAGTCGTGACATGTCATGTAACGTACAATGCGGCCAAAAGCACACAGTCTGCAGGAACCCGGGGGGGGATGAAGTTTGGAGCAAAGGGAGAGAGAGCAGGTGTGATGGATGACGTCTGACCTGAAAATAGATTATATGAGAACAGAACAAAGTAGGAATGAGAGTAATTGATGTCAGAGCACGAAAAGGAACGAAGTAAAAAGAGACAAGACGTGACGCAAGATGGATGAAAGAAAGCTGTATCCGCGAGAGAGAGAGAGAGAGAGAGAGAGAGAGAGAGAGAGAGAGAGAGAGAGAGAGAGAGAGAGAGAGACAGAGAGACAGAGAGACAGACAGACAGACAGACAGACAGAGAATTTACATGAATTTATTCAAAGGATAGCCCCTTGAGATGTAACGTCTAATTTACAAAGGGGTCCTATAGACACAAATATAAGATAAAACACAACGTTACATAACAAGCATACACAGATACAGACAGTTCACTCGCCCTCTCCCACCCAGCATTACTGAAAGGTTATTTTAAGATGAGAAAATAAAGATGTACTGATTTCATTGAATAGAAAGCAATACTTATTTGCATTATGCCATTTTAATTTGAAAATATTTACAAAAAATATATAAATAATGTATATTAAAAAAATGGACTTACTGAAATGTTATGGCCAAAGAAATCTATGCTAGCTATGGATTTCATGCAGTTTTCTAAGCCAAATGTTGTAGTTGGATAAAGGGGTGCTAGGATTCAGACATCTGGGAAGAGGTTACTGAAACCAAGAAGGTTTGAGAACCACTGGACTATAGCAGTGGTTCCCACGTTTTAGCTCACTACGTCGTCACGCTCATGTCACCATGACTCAGCCATAACCATAGAAAAAGTTCCCAATGCAGCTACGCCCAAATATGGAGTGTGTTGACTAACCTCAATGTGTCGTCATGGCATCAGGCGCAAACAAATCAACTACATATATGAGCATAAAAGGGTCCTCATTGACTAATGCTGCATTCGGTGTGTTGCGTGCCCTTCGTCAAACCTGTTTTCAGTGAGTGCTAGTCTCGAAGACCAGATTTTAGTTGTAAAACACTATTGCTTGTTAATGCTTGTAGATATGCAGGGCTTAAACTACAAGGAGCTTCAAAACATCATTAACTAAACAAAAAATAAATTTCTAACCTAAGCCTCCAATGTTTTTCCCTCTACACCATATCTCTTGCCGAAAATAGCTGATCTACAAGCTCACAACGCGTTGTGTTATGACGCGTTGGGACGCTAGAGTTCTTATGTGGTTGTTAAGCATGGGGTGATTGCACAGTAAGATATTTCTGCATGAATTCAAAACAGGACCTGAAGTGGATGAGGAGTCTGAACTGTTCATATGCTTTTTTTTTTGCTAATGACTGTCCACAAGAGATGCGAGTGAGTGTGTGTGAGAGAGAGAGAGAGAGAGAGAGAGAGAGTGTGTGTGTGTGTGTGTGTGTGTGTGTGTGTGTGTGTGTGTGTGTGTGTGTGTGTGTGTGTGTGTGTGGGGGGGGGGGATTGGAGTAGCAGGAGAGAAGCTTCTGTCTGATTACTGAGTGTCTAATGATGGAACTTGCAGGGGAGTCCTCAATGATTGCTTTCACACAGAAGACTGGGCTACTACACCTGCTCTGTATTTGTGTGCACACGCATGCATGCATGGGCGTGCATGTGTGTGTGTGTGTGTGTGTGTGTGTGTGTGTGTGTGTGTGTGTGTGTGTGTGTGTGTGTGTGTGTGTGTGTGTGTGTGTGTGTGTGTGTGTGTGTGCGTGCGTGCGTGCGTGCGTGCGTGCGTGCGTGCGTGCGCGTGTGCGTGCACGTGTTTGTGCGTGCGTGTTGTGTCCCTATTTGCATCAATACACACAGACCAGAACCTCCAGAATATATCCTTACTATCAGTCTTATCATTGTAGCCTCATTTGCTACAATGATAAGACTGGAAAGCCTGAAAAGACAAATATGTAAGCTGACATATACTAGACAGCTTCATCACAAGCTAATATATAAGTACAGAGTCCATTAATTTTCAATCACTGGCAATTAAAAGCTGAGGACTGGATTTAATTACTACCTATCGGAATACACTCCTCTGGTTCACTATGTATGTATCGCCTGGCTGTGTCACTCAACCGGAGTCAATTAAAGTCACGCCCACCCTTTAACAGGATTTCGGACCCCAATCAGCAGTGTGTGACCTCAATCAGCCTGTCAGCACGTCTGAAAGAATTCCTCATGGCTATGATATCGTCGCTGTCGGGTGGAAACTTTGTGTCTCCAAAACGCCTTTTCTATTATTATTTTAAGAACATTTTAAAATAGTGAAAATAGTAGATCTACAAGCTTGTACATCTGCTATTTTCACTGCTTTTGTGCGACACTCTTATGTGATGAAGTGTGATGAAGATGAATATCCTGGTAGGATCTAGCGTAGGTGAGATGAACGCTGGTACAGCTTTTCTAGTCCATCGGTTTCATTTAAGTTTCAAAGGAGGCATGAATGGGCACCAGTCCCTGTTCACTTATGAAAGACAAAAATTGTTAATGCTGCAATCCATAACGCAAGTTTCACGTCCCATGCCGTATTCGAATCCCAGGTCTCACGCGTGGGAGACCAAATTTCTACCGCTCTTCAAAATGAAATGAAGTATTGCACTTACAAGTATGTCACCAGGGTCTACATTTTCTCAGTGGAAGAGTATAGGGAGATCACCCCCAACCACACTGCAGATGTATTGCATTAACATAGTCTACCACACAGATTTGTTTAATGAATGTGCATAGCTCTCAAGTGAGCTTGTAGATCATCTACTTTTGCAGTAGGACACCATCGTACAGTATGATGAATAATAAAATAGGTCTGAAGTGGTTAATCACAGCACAGCACCCATATTCTGAGTTGATGAGATGAGTTGGATCTGCTTTTAGGTACTCTGATAAAGCGCATCTCCCAACCATAGGGATTCTTAAAACCCCCCATACATAATTTTTTTTAGCAAGACAGCAGTGGTGAGAGCAGCAGCAAAAGCAAGCAAGGCTGAGTAGTGCAAACTTCCAGTTAAATAGAGCAGTCTGAGAATGAAATGAGTGTGTGATTGGATGAGTGGATGTGAACGTGGAGCTGAGGCCGCCCAATGGTCAGCCGCCAAGAACTGCACTGAGTTCCCTGATAGAACTTGCTCTGCGCATGTCTGTGCCAAGCGCGACGCTCATTAATTGTACTAAAAAAGTAGAGAAAATATAAAGTTCTGGATTGCAGCTTTGATATTATGACAGGCTTTTTCATTATGTGTGTGTGTGTGTGTGTGTGTGTGTGTGTGTGTGTGTGTGTGTGTGTGTGTGTGTGTGTGTGTGTGTGTGTGTGTGTGTGTGTGTGTGTGTGTGTGTGTGTGTGTGTGTGTGTGTGTGTGTGTGCGCGCGCGCGCGCGTTCCTGCAGTACTGAAGCTGCTGAAGATGGCAGTGGGGATGCGAGCTCTGCTGGACACCGTTATGCAGGCACTGCCTCAGGTAAACAAACCAGCCAACATCTTGACACATCTCGCTGAAGCCTGCATTAAATCCCTGCCCCGCCGCCTACAGTACTGTATATATACTGTATATGTGTCTATGGAACCCTTTCATCATAATTATGTCCCTTTGGAGCTATGGTCCCATCCCAGGATCCCATAATTGTCTTTTTCTTTTGTATGTTGAGCGTCCCTTCAATGACCCTTCCCGTGGGAACTTGGAAAACGTCGCTGTCGGGTGGAAACCTCATATGTCCCAAACCCTTTTTATTACTATAAAAAAGAAAACCTTTAAAATAGCGAAAATAGCAGATCTGCAAGCTCACAATGCGCCTATACTATTACTGCAACTACTATTACTACTACTACTAAACCCATAAAAAGTCGAAATAGGGAGATAAGAGATTTCTGCCCAACAGCAACGAAAAGCAGGTTGTTTGAAGATCCCTCTGTGCAGTGTTGATGGAGGGTGATAATGAGGCTTCGCAACATTCAGTAAAAGTGACAGTATTAACATTCCTCACAACGAATAAGTTGAATATGCGCTGATACCATCTCAGGCTCTGATAAAGCTTCTAGGGCTCCGCTGATAATTCCCCTAAAGCTTACAAGAAGTGCTCGTAATTAATAAGTCCAGTAATGGGATATGGAAAGTCTGACGTTGTGCGACGATTAGCACTGACAGAGGTGGCTAGGGGGTAAAATGGTAAGGCTGTTCATTACCTGTTGCTAAGCCCCTTTTAACCAGCCCGCTTATCTCCTTTTTCCACTTCAGTAGCAGGTACACTATTAAATGTATAACTCTCTATCATAATCCTCCCCTTTCTCATCTTTCTCTGCTCTGTCCCTTCACAATACAACTCTGTGTTTGACTTTGAAAGTGTAAAAATGGATGAGATTAACATTCTGCTGTGTTGTTCCTGGTTATCCCTCATTTGTTTTTTTTTAAACTGTGTTTTGTGTCACTTTGTACTTCCCTCCGGAGCAGCTTTGATTTCCTTTTTGCAGTTTAATCGGTGTCACAGCGTTGTGTTTATTTTCTCACCGAACTGGGTTAGCTGTCATTTTTGGGATTGATTTGGACCTACAGTACATAATCCTGTTCCTTCTGGAGGCTAATTTACACATCGCACAACCCCTTTCAATAAATGTTGCTCCAGTTTGTTTTTGTTTTGAGAGTGACTCTCTTGTCAAAGGAGATGTGTGAGTCAGGCATTAATAGGGCTCTGTCTTCTTAATTGTCTCTGTCTTCCTGTCGTCTCCCTGCAGGTGGGGAATCTGGGTCTTCTGTTTATGCTTCTGTTTTTCATCTTCGCAGCGCTGGGAGTGGAGCTGTTTGGTGACTTGAGTAAGACACAGAAAAACATACGCACGCACGCACGCACGCACATGGTTCATGGTTCAAGGTTGAAGGTTGTACTTTATTGTTACATCTTGTGTACAGGTACATACAGTAAGAGTAAAACTTTTTTTTTTCACACACATACGCACGCACACACACGCACACGCGCATACAGGCGCGCACACGCGCGCACACACACACACACACACACACACACACACACACACACACACAGACACACACACGTTCTTCATTATTCTTTCTGATGTTTTAATGTAATGAAGTAGTTCCTAATTAACTGATTTCTTTGTGGGAATAATATATTGAACCCTTCAACTGTAGCTTTTATCTTTCAGATTAATGTAATTGCAATGACCATCATCTCATTGCTCTGTTATGCTCTTATATTTCAACCCCACCCATCTCCCATACAGTGGGTCGGAACCAATTTCTGGGTCGCGGACCCATTTGTATGGGTTACGAGTAAATATCCCTTTTAGGTTCCTAAAGAGATTTTAAATGATCATTTCAAAAGATTTCCCAAAATTATAAAAAATAATATAAATAATAATCAAAATGTTTCAGAAATAAATAAAAAAGTTCAACATAAAAAAGCATACACTTTTCCCCCAAATCTAAGAAATTCCATACATTTTATATACTTAAGAAGTAGTGAAAATAGCAGATCTACAAGCTCACAACTCGTCGCATAGCAACGTGTTGTGAGCTTGTAGATCGGCTACTTTCACTAGTTTGGGTCCTGGGGAAACATCAAATTTCTCTTTTGGGTCTCAAGCTAAAAGGTTTGGGAATCACTGCTACAATCTGACTTCCTATATCGTCCTCTCTCTCTCTCTCTCTCTCTCTCTTTCTCTCTCTCTCTCTCTATCTCTCTCCGCTGTCCTGTCAGTTTGTGATGAGCTACATCCATGTGAGGGTTTGGGCCGCTATGCTACGTTCAAGAACTTTGGCATGGCATTCCTGTTGCTGTTCCGAGTTTCCACTGGAGACAACTGGAATGGCATCATGAAGGTGAAGTGACACCGTTCTGAACCTATAGGATTGCGACGCATTGTGACCTTGTTGATTGGCTCTGTTTTGTTTTTTTTGGTTTTAGTTTTTTACAAATCGAACCCTGGTGCAAGGCCAGGTAAGTTGTCAGTCGGTGAAAACATCCACTTGTTGATCCACTGATCAGCTTCCCATGCCTTACAGGATACGTTAAGGGACTGCGCCCAAGACACGGTGGCCACCTGCTACAACACGGTGGTCTCGCCCCTCTACTTCGTGTCGTTCGTGTTGACCGCCCAGTTCGTCCTGGTCAACGTGGTCATCGCCGTGCTCATGAAGCACCTGGAGGAGAGCAACAAGGAGGCCAAGGAGGAGGCGGAGCTAGAGGCGGAGCTGGAGCTGGAGGCGCTCCACCGCACGGAGGGCGGCGGCGGCAGCGGGCCCAGGTCGCCCCAGCTGAACCCCATGGCTCTGGGTTTGGAGCGGACCGGCTCGGGGGGCTCCCCCTGGAGGTGGGCGGGGGGAGGAGACGACCGGGAGCTGGAGAGAGGAAGTGCAATGGACTCGCCTCAGGCGGATATAACCAGAGACTCGGTGCACATCAGCACGGACCCCACTACTCCCTGTCTGGAGACCCCGTTAGAGGTGAGGAGTAATGTGTGTGTGTGTGTGTGTGTGTGTGATATTTAGAATTTTTATTGAAGCTGCAATACTGATACATTGTAAAATAAGCTAATTATATTACACACGCGCACACGCTTGCACGCACACACGCTTGAATGCTTTCAGGCACAAACTCTGCGTCCTGAATAAAGTATTGGCACTTTCTACCAGTGTGTGTGGCCACTTTATTATCTCCTGAAGACTATCATCCACAAACACGCACGCACGCACTTACGCACGCACGCACGCACGCACTTACGCACGCACGCACGCACGCACGCACGCACGCACGCACGCACTTACGCACGCACGCACGCACGCACTTACGCACGCACGCACGCACGCACGCACGCACGCACGCACGCACGCACGCACGCACGCACGCACGCACGCACGCACGCACGCACGCACGCACGCACGCACGCACGCACGCACGCACACACGCACACGCAGTCACTCAAAC
>NC_137617.1:33703532-33798532 GCF_963280865.1 Gymnoscopelus braueri | reverse complement strand
GTATCTTATAGTGTTTCCTTCCCAGAGTGACTTTCAAATCCACTTACCCCTCCTCTGCATTGCCGCTCAGAGGGGCACAACAGCTGGCTCTCAGGCTTAACCACATGGACCCGAGCATCCCTATTGTGGGAATGTCATTATAGGTGAACATTATGGTGAAAATAATGTGAACATTCAGCAAAAACAGCAGATACACAAGCTTGTACATCTTGTAGATCTAAAGAGATTTGGTGAAATTGGGTTTAAGTGGTTAAGTTTGGGAGCCCACTACTGGGCGTCATATTAGTCCCATCACTGAACTTGCACACATTTGAGAGATGACTGGATATTTGTGACACGTTCTGGGAGAAAATGTTTGAAAGTGTTTGTAAGCTTTCAAATGAGGGATCATACATTGAAATCTGAAAATAATATGTACTTAGTTTAGTTGAATGTTGTTAAACTTCAAATCAAGAAGCTGAGAAACTGTCAAGGATCAGTGTTATCCCACACCTCTAAATGGTAGCGGGTGTATTTACATAGCGGCTTTATCCAAAGCGCTTTAAAATGTGCATTACATTCACACACTCGCATATACCGACGGCGGAGGGACCCATGCAAGCCGGAGGCACCATGGAGGGAGGACTCATAGCCCGGTCTCCAAGGTGGTGGGCAGGAACCTTACTGTGTAGCGCCACCCAGACACAGGATAATTATGTCATAGATTAATATTCAGACCAGGTGGTGAGTTTGTGATTGAATAGAGTAGACTATGGTAAAAGATCAAGGTGAGTCTCTTCATTATTGTACTCCCATTTACTCTCCCGTAATGGCTTGGTCATTGAAAAAGAGGACAACGGTACCCTGAACAGCTTTGTTCTCCATGATCAAAGTCACTCGGGACGAGCGGTGGTGATGATTAACATTCAATTTGGCTCATTAGTGTTCAGATCACCTCCCTGTGGCTCCCCGGTCTTTCACTCTTTAATTCATCACGCACAGACAAACCCGGAGCATTAATTTAACACTTTTACTGTGCCAGTGAGGGGCATTGATCAGTGGGATGATTCCATGTATTATCAGTCCAAACCAAAGCCCATGCCTTCCAGCTCTATCAGGCAGGGGCCACCCGGAGCCAATTGCACACACATTAAATCAACTTTAAGTGGATCTCGCCGTCAGGGATATCAAATGGAACGAGTGATTAGACAGAGGAGCCCATGTGGAGTTGAAAGCCCTTGAAGAATCTCTCTCGCTCTCTCTCTCTCTCTCTCTCTCTCGCTCTCTCTTTCTCTCTCTCTCCCTTTCTTCATTCCACCTTTCCAGCTTGGTGTATGTTAACGTTCCTGTCCAGTAGAGTAGAACACCTGCTACGTCCTGCAGTCCCCTCTCTCTCTCTCTCGCTCTCTCTCTCTCTCACTCTCCCTCTCTCTCTCTCTCACTCTCCCTCTCTCTCTCTCTCTCTCTCTCTCTCTCTCTCTCTCTCTCTCTCTCTCTCTCTCTCTCTCTCTCTCTCTCTCTCGTCTTTCCTTCTTCTTAATTTCTATACTTTACTCTCTATACTGTACCTCACACTCACACTACCTATCTTTCCCTTTTAACTTCTTCCTATATGCTTTATGTGTCTGTCCAGCCTTCCTCTCTGTCCTTTCCTACATCTGTCCTCTCTCCCTCTCTCTTGGTTTGTGCCGTCAGCTGTCTTCTTGTGTGACCAGTGTTGTGGTGGTAGTTCTCACTCTATTTCTAGTTATTGTGCCCATTCTTGGCAGGTGGTTGTGAAGTGCGTGGGAGGTTTGGTGTGCGCAGCGAAATCCTGAGTGTCAATTACGGTTCCAATTATGTCAACCTTTTCCAAGAGTTAAACTGATGCTCAGGATTTTTGCGACGCGCCTCGTCGTCTGTTCCACCGGCTCCGGGACTCTGACCCCGTTCCTGGCACACATCAACAGAACAGATCTAACATGGCGGTTATCACCATGGGACGAAAGTCTGCCGTCTTCGTCGTTCACCCCCGTTCATTATATCCACGCTGATTTCAATTTAGGCCAGGTCTAGTTTCTGTGATCTGTGCCAGCTCTGTGCCAGTTTAATGTCCCCCGCCTTCCCCCCCCCCCCCCCCCCCCCCGATGTGCAGACCCTGTCTGTCGCTACATGCTTGCTCATGGCTACTGCCTCTGTTTACTGTGGTAAAGACAGACAAAGTGTGTGCGTGTGGGTGTGTGTGTGTGTGTGTGTGTGTGTGTGTGTGTGTGTGTGTGTGTGTGTGTGTGTGTGTGTGTGTGTGTGTGTGTGCGTGTGCGCTTGTGTGCGCGAGAGAGAGAAGCTACCTGACATTTCCCAGAGACTGACCCCCCTCCTTCCTTCCCCAGACAGAGCAGCTAGACCCGGGGGAGCCACTGGAGGACCACCTGCTGAGTGTCAGGAAGTCCACGGTGGGCCGCACACACTCCCTGCCCAACGACAGCTACATGTTCCTCGTGTCGGTACAGGCTCAGGGGGCCCAGCACACGGAGGGCCCACGGAGGACCCATTCAGGTAAACCAGGCATGGACATCCATGAATGACCCCAGTGGTGCATTGATGTATCAGAAGAGTAAGAGCAGAGTGTGCCCTGTGTGAGGCGGCTTATTATAATGTTAAAGCTGCAATCCACAGCTTATTTTGATAAATACAACATGATATTAATCTATCTGTGTGGTACAGTATGTTAACAAAATATAAATAGTACGTCTCCAGTGGTTGTAAACATTGAGACATTTGGACACTGTTGTTGGGTAGGACACCTACTGCTTGACAACTAGTACTGCCATGAAGCTCATAACGCATTATCCCCCCCAATGCCGGGTAGGACATGGAATTGTGGAGTGAAGTTTTAAATATCTTTTGTTGATATGCCATCTGGTTTGACCACAGTGCGGGGCAGATGCAGGTCATTTCGAGGGCGGACCACCAACCCGTTTTATGCTCATGCTATGTAACTTTAACATCGTCTCTGTCGGGTGGAAACCTCATTATGTCCAAAACAGTTCCTTTACTACTCTACTAGCACATCTGCTGCTCTCTGCTACTTTTGATGCTTTTGTGTGACACTATGATCGAGTAGGGCTGGGGCATTCATTTTACGGGAAAAGAAACACAAAAAGTTAAAATGCGGAGATAAGAGGTTTCTGCCCGACAACAACAGTGGTGGAAAAAGTACTCAAATGTTTTACTTAAGTAAAAGTATCAATATTGCAATGTAGTAATACTCTGTTACAAGTAAAAGTCCGGAATTCACTCAAATGTACTTGAGTAAAAGTACAAAAGTGTTGGTATCAAAATGTACTTAGTAGAAGTTTTCAAATGTATGAAATGTGTCGGCTAATTTCAAACAGTACTTGAGTAAATGTTACTTTACACCACTGGACAACAACGATATACAGTATCTATATATTGTGGTCCTTGTGTTTGTGGGCAGGCTCCAGGAGCTCGGTGCGTTCCCAACCAGAGGTCTGTTCCCAGCAGCTCTCTGTCCCCATGGAGCTCTTCAGACCCATCAGCCCCCACAGCCACGCCCACTCCGAGAGCATACCCCGCCTCCCGCCGCCCAGGCGCTCACACACACTCAACCGCACGCTCCGCAGACAGGTACAATACACACACTCAACTCTACACTGACACAGAGAGGTGCAAAATGACACTCCAGCCAGCAGCCTTCTCGGTTAAAGGGATAGTTCACCCCAAAAAAAGTATTTTTATCTATCGATTAGTCACCCCATGGAGACTTGAATTCATGGATATTTTTTAGTTTTTGTCGCATTCCAAGCCAATATTTTGATGACCAGCGGACCGGTAGGCAGCGGTTCCGGTAGGAGAGACAAAGGAGACTCTTTATTTTGTCTCCTACCGGAACCGCTGCCGGTCATCAAATGATTGGCTTAGGAATGTGACAAAAACAAATACAAATCCATGAATTCAAGTCTCCATGGGGTGACTAATCGATAGAAAAAAAGTCATTTTGCGGGTAAACTATCCCTTTATTCATCAGTGTGTGGGCGCTTACGTTCTTAGCCCCTTTGCTAATCTTAGGGAATGCCCCTTCTATGCCTTTTCATACATAATAGCCACATTGAAACATTAATAATCCCATATAGACATACATTTTAGCATTACATTAAGATGGTTTCATTAGGGCTGTCAAAATAACCGAGTCAATTCATTTATGGAATTAATTCGATTAAGGCTGTGAAATGTACGTAGGCTATAGGCAGCGGCTCAAATCATGTAAATAGAGAGAGAGAGAGAGAGAGAGAGAGTCATTCATCTTTCCATTCCCACAAAAATATACAGAGAAAATGGCCATATTTTGGGCATAGTTACGAATGGTAATTAATCATGATTAATTAATGATTAATCCGTGATTAATCTGATTACATTTTTTTATAATTTGACAGCCCTAATTTAGATGTAAATTCAATAATGGGAAACAAGGCAGTTTGCCGACAGTGAAGCCTTGAGGCTCATGAGCGTACCCGAGCATGCAGCCAGACGAGCGAGAGTCTGCGGCGAGCAGCACGTGGTCAAGCACGCCGTCTGAGTTGGCAAGTAGTGGTGGGTGGACGGAATAAGTTATCGCCTGTTTCGAAAGTTCACGTGTGGAATATGTCCCATCCCTGACATACGCAAGACATTGAGTGAAATAAAACCAGCGCTCCCCTGTCCCTGACACGACCCTATGACTATAGGCTCATGTTCCCATAGAAGTACAGTAGCTCTGGTCCATAGCGTTAGAAGGAGTTTTCCTATAGGAGAACTCCTTCTAACGATATGGACCAGCGCTACCATAGAAGGCCAATTCACATACTGTAGAAGGTGCCTTCCCATAGAAGCCTAAGTGCAAGCACACTGCAGCTATAGTCTCATCTCTCTCGGGTAACATTCACTCCCAGGCTGTGTACCACCCCTAAATGCCATGGTTGGGGTTGGGGTTTGAGTCTGTCAACCCTAAGGAGTGAGGATTTGTACCGACCTGAGAGAAAATGCGAAGCCTCAATGGCAGTAAATGGAAGTAAATTAAGGATCGTAAACTCATTGAAAGCACTGTTTAGTAATTACCGTTGGCTGCCAGCAAGAGGCGCCATTGTGTCAAACTTCAATATTGTGTAGATTATTGCTTTAATTTAAACACATATAAGTGAATGATATCATCACATCAGTGTTGATGTCCTTTTCTCTTTGATTTAAAAGCCTGTCGTCTGTCTTCTGCACGTTGTGTTTTTCTGTCATGAACAAAGCTGTCCTAATCTTTTTCTCTCCCAGTTCTATTGTTCTCGTAATGTTGACTATGTCCTTTCTCCTTCTTCTGTCTTCCCTTTTACCTGTGTGTCCCGATCACCGCCACCTGTCCTCATCTCACCGTCCGCGTGTTGAATCTTTTGTTGACGTTTTTGTCGCTGATCCCAGCTCAGTTGGGTGCAAAAGCCACCAGACCCTGAGATAATGCTCAAACACAGATACTCCTGTTTCTGAAGCAGTGAAACAGGCAGACTTTAGCTGCAACTGGGCCTTTCAGAAACACTGGACCTCACATTCATCCTCTAATAGGCAGTCAGAAACACGCACGCACACACGCACACACGTGCTCGCGCGGGCACCGTCCCTATCCTCTCCTCCTCCCTCATGTTCATTTAAATGTCTGTCTGTCTACTGCTAATCATCAGCCACACAGCACATCACATCTGCAACTCTCTCACAGTTAACTGTAGCCATGACTGCAGGAAGCTGGGTACAGAGTAGAACCGTGGTTCTCAACCTTTTCTGGCCGCGACCCCCAAAAATAATCATATTTGAACTGGGAACTCCCCCACCCTGATAAGCACTTGGAATTGTAGGAGTTGAGGCATTACATTGTGTTGGACTCGCTTCCACAGTGCGCTTCCACAGTCAACGGCTACTTTCACTATGTTTGCCTCTTTCTTATTCACCTGTTTCCTAGGCTGTGTGTTTTCCACTTCCTGTCGATTTCATTGGATATCATTGGTCATCTGACCAGTTTCATTGGATTTCATTGGATCAAATCGACAGGAAGTGGAAAACACACAGCCTAGGAAACAGGTGAATATAATTTCACAATTTGGCCAATGTTTGACCAGTTTTTATAGAAGAATTTGTTGATTACTTTTGATTCAGTAATGGTGTTTTTCTTTTCTTTTTCTTTCTTTGAGATATTAAAAAGGTCTTAAAAGTCCTTATATTGCCACTTCACTGTCATCTGGGGACCCCCCCCCAAAAAATCATGTGGGGACCTCCCTGGGGGTCCCGACCCACAGGTTGAGAACCACTAGAGTAGAAAACAGCCTGGGAGGTGTTCCTCAGCAGAGCTGTGTCATTTCACTTGAACCTGGGGTGGTGTTGGTGGATTCTAACAGAGCTTTACTCCACCTATACCGTCATTTCTCGTTTACAAACAACAGGAGCTACCTATTAGAACACTGCATCACTTCAATACAGTGCACTTATTACACATATCATCGCTGTCAGGCGGAAACCTTGTACCTCCAAAACCGCTCATTTTCAGGAAATGGGACGAAAATGGTCGGAATTAGTGAAAATAGCCGATCCTCAAGCTCACAATGCGTCGCGAATGCATCGGCTATTTTCACTACTTTTGTGTGACACTCTTGTATGACGAAGTAGGGCATTCATTTACGGAGGGTAAAAAACATAAACAGTTGACATATGGAGATACAAGGCTTCTGCCCGACAGCAACGATATAATACGACTCAGGGGATTACAGCAGAACGTCAAGTTCTGTCCATAATTATGTACTATTTGGCCATTTTATACAAACATGGTCATAGAGCACTTGTTATTTATTTATTTTAATTTTGTTTTATAGAAGGGAATAGGTGTCATAAGAATTATGACATGGAGAGCAAAATGGCAGGACAGTCAAAAATACAAAAATTATCTTTAGTGCCATTATAAAGTCACTTATTTTTTGTTACACGTTGACTGTACACTTTACCGTATTCTGTGCAACATTTGCAGTTGACAGGTCTGGCGTGGCTATACTGTCTTTGTCCACTGGGTGTCAGTATCATTACATCATTCATAATCTCACAGGGAACTCACGATTCTGGATGTTGATCCAAATGCTGCTTCCCAAAACTCATTCATGGCCTGTTTTTTTTTCTCTCACCTCTATAAATGTCCTATTTATTGGGATCATAATTCATAAGTTATCACAAGTTCATAAATGATCTGTGACTGCTGTTAATGTCTTTTCTGATCAGTGATCATGTGTGAAAGTGGGATTATTAGACCAAGCCATTTGAGTTTTCATTGGGACATTTTACGAGGTTATGTCAACCATTGTGCTTACTAACCCTTCCTCTCCTATAGCTGCATAATGTGTGCACCTTCTGCCAATTCCCCTTTCACCTCATAGTGGTCTTACAAAGCAAAGTGGTGTGGTTTCCACACCACTGACAGACACACAGAGATGTGGGTGAATGGGCAGAGGTCATTTGAACAGGCTCAGAGTGCAGTGTGCCAGCTTCTTTCCCTAAAAGCAGTGTCCCTCTGTCCTGTGGATAATCATTTATGCTTTAGTCCAGTGGTTCTCAAATGGTGTGCCGAGGCACACCGGGACCCGTGTTCATTTTGACAGCAAATATGTATACGTTTTAGTCATAGTCTTTTGAATACGCTGCGACGTGTGGTGAGCTTGTAGATAGTTTTTATTTGTTGACAAAATTGACGTTATATTAAGTCATAGTTTTTGTCATCATACCCTTAACTTTTATTTTAGTTTTTATTAAGTTTTCGTCACAAAAAAAAGGTAGTCGACCACCATTTTCCGTCATAGTTTTAGTCGACGAAATTAACATTGACTGGGACAAGTCCAGGTGTGCCTTGGGATTTCGTGACAACCAAACTTTAATATTGCAATATGTACAACTGTTAAAAAGTTAGGAATTATTATTTTGTATTTACTATATTTGTACTATCAAGTGTGCACTCTATCCCAATACAATATATGTAATACTTATATATATAATAATATATAATTTTATACCCTAAGAAATAAATTAAGCACTTTCAACCTGGCCTTTCTATTTTGGGGCGTAAATGTTCAAGTCATACTGTGTAGCCTTTTCATTTATATAAAAGTTATTTTTGATATAATATGTCACTGGTATATTTTTGGACCATTCCACATAAATCTGTTTTTTTTCTTTTACATTTTAGTGGCGAGGGTCTGCCTCCGACACTCAAATTGATACAGAAATATATTCATTGATTTAAAGTTAATGCATACCGTTTCTGACAACATTGTTGTTACTTTCCACAATATACTTGGTGCTAGGACTCAGGATTCAGTTTGGAGCGCTATTTCTGTGGATTTATTTTCATTCTGGAATTCTCAGCTCTAATAGACCATAGACAGACGCAGTAATGACAACGGAGTTGCCAGAGGTGTCACAAAACGTCGTCAATGTTACACAGTATGACTTTACATTTCAATATATTTTGAATTCATTATAATAATAATAAATCAGGAAAATAGCAAAATAGCAGATCTGCAGACTCACAACGAGCGTTGAAATCGTCTATTTTAGTTATACTGTACATACAGCTGTGCCTGGATTTTTACTTGCCCATGGGTGTGCCACCAATGAAAACCACTGGTTTAGTCCATTATATGATGTGTGATGTCAGTGTGTCCATACAGTATCTTGATATTGTCATGGAATACGGTGCAGTCACAAAGTAAACTTTCACAGAGGGGACACTGGGGGAACGTGTGCTGGTCAGACTGTGAACTCTGACCCTCCAACTCGGTCATCCTCACCAGGTCACCACCTCATACTAACTAGTCTCCCCCTCTCATCTCCTCCATCCCCCCTTCCCCCAAACCCCCTGCTCTCCGTCTACATCTCCTCCACCCTCCCTCTCATTCCCTCCTCCTCCATCCTGCCTAAACAACATCCTCCCGCCCAAGGCTGCTGTGTCTACTGACTCTCAGGAGGCCCTGTGTTCAGGAGGAGAGGAAAGCAACGAGGGGCTCCTGAATGTAGCCTCTCTGGGCCTCCCTCCGTCGTCGTCCTCCTCCTCCTCCTCTTCCCCCACCTCCCCCAGCTCCCTCCATCAGCACCCGGCTCTCCGCTTGGTCCCTGCAACCCCGGGCGCCTCCCCGAAACCGCCGCGCCCAGACAGCGTGCACACGCAGCAACCCCATCATCACGACCAGTACCGCAGCGCCACCCACTCCGCTTCCTCTTCCGGTTCCTCCTCCTCCGACTCCTCCTCGCCCCCTCCCCTCCCGCCGGCCCGATCGCACAGACAGGAGGAGGCGTCGGCGGACCAGGAAGTGTCTCTCATCACCGGGGCGGCGCTGGTCAGCAGCGACGACGCCATCGGGGTGGAAGGGCCGGGTTTGGAGCTGGCCGTTGGCGGCGGCGGCGGCGGCGGCGGCGGCGGCGGCGGCGGCGGCGGCGACACCGAGGGTTACCAGGGTCCCCGCCAGGGTCGAAGCCCGTTCCTGAGGCAACTGAAGAGGTTCCACAGCGCCGACACGCAGGGCCGGAACGCCCTCCTGCCCCGCCCACGCCCGTCCTCGTGGCTGGACGATCCGCGGCGCCACTCCGTGGAGGTGTGCTCCTTGGTGGAGTCCAGCCCGCAGCGGAGCACCACCTCCACATCGTCCGGCTTCGTGTCGCGGGCCGACAGCCTGCAGATCCAGAGCCAGCCCCCGACACAGACCAGCCTGTCCTCCCCCCGACGCAAGAAGAAAATGAGCCCCCCTTGTATCTCTGTGGACCCCCCCGATGGACTGGAAGCCCAGCCCGGGCTCCACCCGGCCCTGGGGGGCCTCGGGAGCATAGGCCTGGGGGGTTTGGGAATGTCCACCGCCCTGCCCAGCCGGGACACCTGCCTGAGGAGACGAGCCCCCTCCAGCGACTCAAAGGACTCCTTTGATCTGGGGGTGGGAGAAGGCGTGGTGGGCCCAGACGGAGGATCGCCAAACCCCAACACCAACCCCAAGCTATTGACTCTTCCCACCTTCTCAAGCTCTGAGCACTGAACACTGAAACAAGAGCAAAAGAACAAATCACACACACACACACACACACACACACACACACACACACACACACACACACACACACACACACACACACACACACACACACACACACACACACACACACACACACACACACACACACACCCCCGCTGGATGAACAACCCTCCTCGCACACCAAAACGCACACATACTGTACCACACACACACACACACACACACACACACACACACACACACACACACACACACACACACACACGCACACACACACACACACACACACACACACACACTCAGACACACTGATGCACTTGGTGTATCCCGTGGTGGTGATAGTCCTAGTAATAATGCTGTAGAGAGTAAAACATGGTAAAGCTACAACAAACAGTAAAAAACATCCTTGGTTTCATAAGGAGTGCAGTACTGTAGTAGTGTGACCATCCCTTTGTCTTTGTATTGTTACTGCCAAAAACAACGAGAACATGAGAAAAGAAAAGAAAAACACAGTGATGAACTGAAGACGAAACGAGACAACAACCTTGACTGTTTCTTCTTCTACTGTTCCTGCACGCCGCTGGCTGCAGGTTGACCCTATGACCTCTGAGTGGATATTCAGTGGTGGTGGGATTTAGGGGCGGCAGCCCCCCCCCCCTATTGGCCGCCATCAGAACCGCTCTGTGTTGCACAGGGTGGACTGCGCCCAGTTGAAGGGCAACAGTGGTACAAAGCAATATGAACGTTTTAGAGACACTATTTTCTTAAATTATTGGGCCATAGTGTTTGTACAGGATGTAGAGAAATTTGTTTTCATTATATTTTTATTTTCCTGTCTTCTTTTTTTGGTGATTTCTTTCCCCCTGTTTGTTTGGACAGTTTTTGTTTGTTGTTTTTGTCATTTTTTTCACTGTAGGATATTTCTAGCTTTCTTGATTTACCAAGGAAAGTGAACATTTTTCAAAGTGCTGAGAACCATGTATTTGTAGGAATAATATATATATATAAAAAAACAAGTCATTAAACTGAGCTTGGATTTTTAAGCACAAACAGTAGAATGTGGTGTTTTATTGTTGCAAACAAAGTATGTTGTTTTATTTAGCACATTGAAGCATGTGTTAACCACTTAAAACCTATATACTGTACTTTGTTGATCGGGTCCCCCAGTGGTCTATACTTGGCCCACTCCCTTTTTCGCTCGATACCAATTCTCTTCGCCGAAAATAGCTTATCCACAAGCTTGTTGTAGATCGGCTATTTCCACTGAATGTTTGCCTATTATGACATATGCCCAGAATAGGGACGCTAGGGTTTAAGTGGTTAAAAATAAAAATAATTACTGCCAGCTGCAGTACACCAGCAGCCCACATGTCACACTGTTGTCCACATGGACGTGGCAGCACCCAACTGTCACTGACACTGCTGCTCTTGATTGATTTATTGATTGATTGAATACTTTATTAACAGTTTGCAAAAAGTACACATGTACAGTTATACAATAATGCTAAAAGGATAACACAAAAAGCCCTGAGGGCTTGTTTCCATTGTGGTCCTGTATGTATTCCATTCATCAAGACATATAAAGACATACAATAGACAAGAAATCATCAAATACTAGGAGCTGTAAAAAAAATATGTGCTCGATCTTTATGGGTCTTAACACAGTGTCAACTTTCTGAAGATTACAAGAGCGTAGAGCAGTTTTTTGTTGACAAATGTGTGTTATTCTGGACAAAAATCATAAATCAATTAATATCAGTCTCTACGCATTTTTTGTGATCCTCAAGTGGTAGCAAAGTTTGTGGTGAAAAGAATTGGCAGAATAAATTCATTAAGGATTAGGGGAGAACGGGGTAAGATGACCCAGTGGGTAAGTTGACCCACCCCAATAGAAGAGGAAGAGGAAGTTTCTGCTCAATTTCCTACCGACATGTTTTGCAGGTTGCACGCAACGACTCAGAGCAGAGGATGACGTCACACAACTGCACTAGACATTTCAAAACTATTGTGACAACAACAGCTTTGTTCTTTGAGTCTGACACTTTGCAAAAATACTGTATCGACCGACATACTTTTACTGTGTCTGGTTAGATGGTTACCAACATAGCAAGCTAGCAGAACTAAACCTCGCATCACTAGGCTTTCCAAGACCAGCGCTAGACACTAGCATAGCATCCCAATGGAGCTGCACCACAACAGACCGTTTGCGATGCACTTTTAAAAGGTAAGAAGCTTAACGAATCAGTAGATTAGTCATAATCTAGTCATCTATACCTTATGTATATGTATATATATGCTGTATGTATACATAATATATCATGTATATACACATTGGCGGAGACCTGTGCTCTGAGGAGCACATTCTAGTTTTTTTTTTAGGCTCATTGGGCAACATAAAAGTCCTGTCTATACAACCCACAACCTATAGACACTGGTTAAATGGACAGTTTTCAATGGAAGACATAATCTAAAACCTATGATATGGTTGGTGGAAGCTATTTCTGTGCCAGCTATGTTGTAGCAAAAATAGTCTACAAGCTCACATGTTGCAAGCATGAAGAAAGGCAATTTTTGGTTATTTCTGAAAATGTTTGTCTATAATCACATGTCTAAGCAAATGTACCCAGGTCTAAAATATATATCATGCACGTTGGTGATTTGCCAATGGATAAAACCATGTGAATAATTTAGCAAAGAAATTGTCTGAAGTATTATTAATGTTGTCTAAAATGGTGGCTGTGGGGAAAAAGGAACCAAATGCCCCGGGGTAAATTGAGCCAATTATCCTAATATTAATCACTATTCATATTTTTCATTAATTCTGTGCTACTCAAATTTTAAAAGTTTAAACTTGACATTTTTAAATATCATGTGGGTCAAGTAACTTACCCCTTGACTTGGATCAACTGACTCCTAATCTGGGGCAATTTGAGCCACATGACCACTTTTTTTTAATAAGTCATATTTTATGGCCGTTTGTCATATGCTTACTCATAATAAGGACATCCTGAAATAAGGGTAGCTGTTTAGATTTTACAGCTCATTTTGCCTTGCTTCCAGGACAACAAGGGAAAAGTGTCTTATCTTACCCCGTTCTCTACCAGGAGTGAGATGGTAATTACAGAATCGACACTGGAGCAGCTCGGACAGGTTAAGCCTTTTATTCAGGTGCAAGTACAAAAATAAATGACTGACATATCGATCTTGCGATCTCATCGCAAGATCGAA
This sequence comes from Gymnoscopelus braueri, assembly GCF_963280865.1. Classification (NCBI taxonomy): domain Eukaryota; kingdom Metazoa; phylum Chordata; class Actinopteri; order Myctophiformes; family Myctophidae; genus Gymnoscopelus; species Gymnoscopelus braueri. The sequence continues at coordinate 33,785,258 of NC_137617.1, read as the reverse complement.
ACGTCAGTCATTCACTTTCACCTAGGAAGAAGACGAAGGACACGGGGAGTGATAAGTGGTGTGCCACTGTCAATGAAGACCGAGCTATTTATTGAAGTTGAATGAGTATGTGGGGCAAGTAGGCTGATACGGTTTAGGGAGGGGAAACGGGAGGACAGTAAGTCAGTGTGTTTGACATTTGAAGGGGATGTGGTATCAGAAAGAGTGTAGGTAGAGTATACTACTGTAGCTATCGTGTCAGGCCTTACGAAAGAGCACCACTAAGATGCTATTGTTGTCAAGGGTACGGCCACATGCTCGGGTGATGCAGTGAAGACTAAAGAAAGAGAACATGGTACAGTGTCTGCATTGTGTAGGAGAGCATTATGCAGCCCATTGTCCAAGGAAAATCAAGGAGGTAAAGGTACACAGAAAGGTGATGCAGTGAAGACTAAAGAAAGAGAACATGGTACAGTGTCTGCATTGTGTAGGAGAGCATTATGCAGCCCATTGTCCAAGGAAAATCAAGGAGGTAAAGGTACACAGAAATTAGGGAAATGTCTTGAGGCTGTAAAGGTGGAGGGGCACACTGATAATAGGGTGGTAGAACGAAGAGAACAGGAGCAAAAAGGGAAAGGGCATGACAACATCTGTATGGACAATTACACAATTCCTAGCATTCCTAGCATTGAAGGTAATCAATTGTGCTGTGGAAATGTCAAGGAAGCCGGAGAGAATAAAGATGGTGCTGGAAGCAGCCAGGAGATTTCTAAATGCTGTGGATGTCACTAGGGAAGATCAGGTCTGGATAGTGTACTATGAGTGCAGAATTCACGGACTCAGGGTCTGGGTGATTGAATGGACAATGTATAGGGGGTGGGATCACAATGGGTGGACACTATATATTTTGAACAGAGAAGCATCAAGTCGCGATAATGTAGGACTAGTAGGTGGTTGTAATGCACATTTATGTATGCCAACCACCAATAAACCCCAATAGAAGAGGAAGAGGAAGTTTCTGCTCAATTTCCTACCGACATGTTTTGCAGGTTGCACGCAACGACTCAGAGGATGACGTCACACAACGGCACTAGACATTTCAAAACTATTGTGACAACAGCTTTGTTCTTTGAGTCCGACACTTTGCAAAAATACTGTATTGACCGACATACTTTTACTGTGTCTGGTTAGATGGTTACCAACATAGCAAGCTAGCAGAACAGTGCTAAACCTCACATCACCAGGCTTTCCAAGACCAGTGCTAGACACTAGCATAGCATCATAATGGAGCTGCACCACAACAGACCGTTTGCGATGCACTTTTAAAAGGTAAGAAGCTTAATGAATCAATAGATTAGTCATAATCTAGTCATCTATACCTTATGCATATGTATAATATACATAATGTATCATGTAGGCCTATATACACATTGGCGGAGACCTGTGCTCCGAGGAGCACATTCTCGTTTACTTTCGTTTTACTGCAAAGCCATGTGGGAGAACATTTTTAGGCCCATTGGGCAACATAAAAGTCCTGTGTATACAACCCACAACCTATAGACACTGGTTAAATGGACAGTTTGGCAGTTTTCAATGGAAGACATAATCTAAAACCTATGATATGGTTGTTGGAAGCTGATGTGGTTGTTGGAAGCTATTTCTGTGCCAGCTATGTTGTAGCAAAAATAGTCTACAAGCTCACATGTTGCAAGCATGAAGAAAGGCAATTTTTGGTTATTTCTGAAAATGTTTGTCTATAATCACATGTCTAAAATAATGACAGGCTTCTCCCAGCATAAGGGTGACGGGTCTGTGTGTGTGTGTGTCGTGCAGTATCATGGCAAAGTAAACCTCCAGAGACTGCCAGTCACCTCGCTAGACATAGTGGTTAACATGCCATCATCAAATGCAAATGCGAAGATGATGTCACCATGTCAGCACACACGCAGTGGAAAGCTGTGACACGTATAGGGTAGTGCGTAGACCTCCTGTTGAAGAAAACATCATGTCCTGACCGATTTTAACTATGTGACGAGACACAAGGGACATAGAGACATGCTTTTAGGCACGTCCTCAAAGCTCCCAGCACTCAGATAAAGATAAGGCTGCAATTAAGCTGTCATTTTGAAACCCAGGATGAGTTTGTCTTTGAAAATGCAAAGAGCAGTTTCCCACCAAAAAAAATCCCATTTCCCACTTTATTAGCATTATAACCCTTTAAACCCTCTATATATTGTTTTAAACTATTACTTACAGACAGACAGACAGACAGACAGACAGACAGTGTGTGTGTGTGTGTGTGTGTGTGTGTGTGTGTGTGTGTGTGTGTGTGTGTGTGTGTGTGTGTGAGAGAGAGAGAGAGAGAGAGAGAGAGAGAGAGAGAGAGAGAGAGAGAGAGAGAGAGAGAGAGAGAGAGAGAGAGAGAGAGAGAGAGAGAGAGAGAGAGAGAGAGAGAGAGAGAGAGAGAGAGAGAGAGAGAGAGATTTGACATGGATGAAAGCCAATGAGAATGGCTCTTTGATAATGGGTCTGCAAAGCACTGGTGCCAAGCAGTTGGCAATACAGTGTACCATCTATTAATAGTAGTAGAACAGTTTCATGGCAAAATCATGATGTTTGAATTGCAAATTAAGTACATTATGTAAGTATCAAGACTTCCAACACTTGTGGGAGCATTGGAGCATTGTTTCTCTCTTTCAACTATGGGCATTCATGAATTATTCAGGGCTGGGTACTGTACTTGGTGTGTGGTCTTTTTGGCTGCTTGCGGGTGTGTGCGGCAGCGCTCTCGGCTCTTCCTCTACTGTACACATGGGAGGCAGTGTGAGGGAGCACCCGCTGATGCTATCTCACCTGCCTTCCTGTCGTCTTCTCCCCTTGTCGCCGTTCCTCTTCACATCGCCTCGTTCTTTCTACAGGCTCACCCCAGTACAGAGTCGTCTTTCTTGTACCACCCGCTGTGGACGACAGATGGATAAGATAGCTCTCGGGACAGCGTTGCGCTCCGTTCCAAGGCCACATCACTGCATGTGAGAACGGCTGCGAAAGATTGTTCGCTGTGCCCCTCAAAAAGTTTTGTTGCAGAGGAACTGCGGTAGATGACAACGACTCAGAAAGAAGAGGGAATAATGCGTACGGGGGGCTCTGGATCAGTGACAAAATGGGGCTGGCAAGGTGACAAAATGTAAAAAAAAAAAAAAAAAGTGAAAATCTTATTTTAAAGGCATGTATCAGGTTTGTTCAAATGTACATTTTGTAGTCATGTTGTTTTCATGTCATTTGAAAATACATTTCCACCATTTTTACAATTACATTTACAGAATGCGCCTGAAAATGTCAAATGATGTAACCACATAAGAATATTCATTATAGAAATATTGCATATTTTATCCACTTGAATTGAATATAAGTGTTCCCATATTGTTTTTAATTTATTTTAAAATATAAAATGTGTTTTATGTCAAAAACCGGTTTTCTAAATAATCTCTAAACAAGATGTACTAAAATTGTAAAGAAAAACAACTAAAAACAAACATTTGATAGAGGAGAATATTTTATTCTACGTTTAATTATTCCACAATTATCTTGTATATTATCACATTCTTATGTGTAAAATATTGGTTACACCAATTGACACAATCCAATTACACCCCTTACATAAAAGAAAGTTTGTGCTTTTTTCCCTAATATCTAATCTACGGAGTGATATTAGTTTGGAAGCTCTGTGGTCCCTCACAACTTCGGAGGGAGAGAAGTCCAGTCTGGAACCAGGCTATTGTCAATGGCAATGGACATTAAAAGGGGGAAAAGTACAAACTTTGGCAGGTTACTAGTCCTACTGTACATACTTACACCTAGATCCCCCATTCAAACTTTAAAATGTTCATCTTACTGTGAACATGTTTGCCTGAAAACAAATCTTTGAAGTGTGTCATAGTTTTAGAAATATCTACTCCTTTAAAAGTGTTGGCACCTCAAGAAACACTTTCACCTAGAAACTCCATTCACACTTTTTATAATTCATCTTACTGTGGACACAAATGCTTGAACTTTTTACTAGTTTTTGAGATATTTAACTTTTAAAACGTACATCTGAAAACCAGCAAGGACATCCTTCCAACTTTTACCTGGCGCTTTTACCTTTATCTAATCTTTCATTGAAGACCACACAAGTGAACAGATTAAGTAAGATACAGGGCTTGTAACAAGAAGGTTCCCAGTTCAAAACCAACCACGACATTTTTCCAACTTTTACCTGACTCTTGCACCTTTATCTAATCTTTCACTGAAGAACGTGCAAGAGACAAAAAAAGTATTAACCATGGTGGACCAGTGGTTAAGATACAGGCCTTGCACACAGATGGTCCTGGGTTCAAAACCAGCAAAGACATCTTTCCAACTTTTACCTGGGGCTTTTACCTTTATCTAATCTTTCAGTGAATACCACGCAAGTTAACAGAATAAATAAGAACCTTTGTGGTGCAGTGGTTTAGATACAGGGCTTGCAACCAGAAGGTTCCTGGTTCAAATGCAACCAGGACATTTTCCCAACTTTTATCTGACTCTTGTGGTCTGTATCTAATCTTTCACTGAAGAGTGTGCAAGAGACCAGAGACAGTATGAACCATGGTGGAGCAGTGGTTAAGATACAGGCCTTGCACACAGAAGGTTCTGAGTTCAAAACTGGCATGGAATATTTTCCAACTTTTACGTGGCTCTTTCTCCTTTATCTAACCTTTCAATGAAGAACATGCAAGTGAACAGAATTAGGATGAATTACAGTGGTGCAGTGATTGAGATACAAGGCTTATAACCAGAAGGTTGCTGGTTCAAATCCAACAAGAATATTTTTCAAACTTGTACCTGACTCTTGCACCTTTATCTAATCTTTCAGTGAAGAACATGCAAGTGAACAAAGTCGTTAAAAACCACTGTGGTGCAGAGGTTAAAATACAGGGCTCACACCCAGAAGGTTCCCAGTTCAAATCCAGCTTGGACATTTTTCAAACTTTTACCTGACTCCTGCACCTTTATCTAATCTTTTAGTGAAGGGCGCGCAAGACGATGGACTAAGAATGAATCAGGTGGTGCAGTGGTGAAGATACAGACCTATCAAACAGAAAGTTCCATGTTCAAATCCCAGTTGTCCCATATTTCAATGCTGTAGTACTTTGACATTTTCAAGGCCAAAATACAAAAAAGCAAGTCATAAGCACTAGGAGACACCTGCTGAGGGCCCAAAGATGCGTTGGCGCAGTGGTAGGGTTCGGTTTATCTTGATCTTGATTGGTTGCCTCTGCTACAGACAGTGTGCAGGTTCAAGTCCCATGCCATCAATGTACATGGAGGACCATCGGGGGGACTGCATCCCTCCCCTGTTTCCTGATAGTTAAAGGTGGGGGGTTATGTCTGAAAGAACTCTTCCCAGCTAAAGTTTTACAGAAATACATTTTAAGTGATCATTGTTGCCACCTCTGGACTCCGAGTCTTGTCCTTCTGCTGTATTGCTGTATTGCTGTATTGCTGGATATCTGAAGGGGGACATTCAACTAGTCCTACATACTTACCCCTAGAAACCCCATTCATACTTTAAAATGTTCATCTTACTGTGGACATGTTTGCCTGAAAAGGAATCTTTGAAATGTTTAATAGTTTTAGAATTGTACTCCTTTAAAAGTTCAGAGATTTATAATGGAGGTAGATGGACGAATTTGGGACATCAAAAAAACACTTTCACCTAGAAACTCCATTCACAGTTCAAAAATTCCACCTTACTGTGGACATGCATGCTTGAGATTTTTTCTTTGAAATCGTTTGTAGTTTGGGAGATATTTAACTTTAAGCGCCCAATGCATTGTCAATGCGGCAATGGACATTTAAAGGGAAACGAGTACAGGCTACTAATCCTACATACTAACTGCTAGTAACCCCATTCATACTTTAAAATGTTCATCTCACTGTGGACATGTTTGCCTGAAAAGGAATCTTTGAAATGTTTAATAGTTTTAGAATTGTACTCCTTTAAAAGTTCAGAGATTTATAATGGAGGTCGATGGACGAATTTGGGACCTCAAAAAAACACTTTCACCTAGAAACTCCATTCACAGTTCAAACATTCCACCTTACTGTGGACATGCATGCTTGAGATTTTTTCTTTTAAATCATTTGTAGTTTGGGAGATATTTAACTTTAAGCGCCCAATGCATTGTCAATGCGGCAATGGACATTTAAAGGGAAACGAGTACAGGCTACTAATCCTACTTACTTACGGCTAGTAACCCCATTCATACTTTAAAATGTTCATCTTACTGTGGACATGTTTTCCTGAAAAGGAATCTTTGAAATGTTTAATAGTTTTAGAATTGTACTCCTTTAAAAGTTCAGAGATTTCTAATGGAGGTCGATGGACACATTTGGGACCTCAAAAAAACACTTTCACCTAGAAACTCCATTCACAGTTCAAAAATTCCACCTTGCTGTTGCCATGCATGCTTGAAATTTTTTCTTTGAAATCATTTGTAGTTTGGGAGATATTTAACTTTAAGCGCCCAATGCATTGTCAATGCGGCAATGGACATTTAAAGGGAAACGAGTACAGGCTACTAATCCTACATACTTACTGCTAGTAACCCCATTCATACTTTAAAATGTTCATCTTACTGTGGACATGTTTGCCTGAAAAGGAATCTTTGAAATGTTTAATAGTTTTAGAATTGTACTCCTTTAAAAGTTCAGAGATTTATAATGGAGGTCGATGGACGAATTTGGGACCTCAAAAAAACACTTTCACCTAGAAACTCCATTCACAGTTCAAACATTCCACCTTACTGTGGACATGCATGCTTGAGATTTTTTCTTTTAAATCATTTGTAGTTTGGGAGATATTTAACTTTAAGCGCCCAATGCATTGTCAATGCGGCAATGGACATTTAAAGGGAAACGAGTACAGGCTACTAATCCTACTTACTTACGGCTAGTAACCCCATTCATACTTTAAAATGTTCATCTTACTGTGGACATGTTTGCCTGAAAAGGAATCTTTGAAATGTTTAATAGTTTTAGAATTGTACTCCTTTAAAAGTTCAGAGATTTATAATGGAGGTCGATGGACACATTTGGGACCTCAAAAAAACACTTTCACCTAGAAACTCCATTCACAGTTCAGAAATTCCACCTTGCTGTTGCCATGCATGCTTGAAATTTTTTCTTTGAAATCATTTGTAGTTTGGGAGATATTTAACTTTAAGCGCCCAATGCATTGTCAATGCGGCAATGGACATTTAAAGGGAAACGAGTACAGGCTACTAATCCTACATACTTACTGCTAGTAACCCCATTCATACTTTAAAATGTTCATCTTACTGTGGACATGTTTGCCTGAAAAGGAATCTTTGAAATGTTTAATAGTTTTAGAATTGTACTCCTTTAAAAGTTCAGAGATTTATAATGGAGGTCGATGGACGAATTTGGGACCTCAAAAAAACACTTTCACCTAGAAACTCCATTCACAGTTCAAAAATTCCACCTTACTGTGGACATGCATGCTTGAGATTTTTTCTTTGAAATCATTTGTAGTTTGGGAGATATTTAACTTTAAGCGCCCAATGCATTGTCAATGCGGCAATGGACATTTAAAGGGAAACGAGTACAGGCTACTAATCCTACATACTTAATGCTAGTAACCCCATTCATACTTTAAAATGTTCATCTTACTGTGGACATGTTTGCCTGAAAAGGAATCTTTGAAATGTTTAATAGTTTTAGAATTGTACTCCTTTAAAAGTTCAGAGATTTATAATGGAGGTCGATGGACGAATTTGGGACCTCAAAAAAACACTTTCACCTAGAAACTCCATTCACAGTTCAAAAATTCCACCTTGCTGTTGCCATGCATGCTTGAGATTTTTTCTTTTAAATCATTTGTAGTTTGGGAGGTATTTAACTTTAAGCGCCCAATGCATTGTCAATGCGGCAATGGACATTTAAAGGGAAACGAGTACAGGCTACTAATCCTACATACTTACGGCTAGTAACCCCATTCATACTTTTAAATGTTCATCTTATTGTGGACATGTTTGCCTGAAAAGGAATCTTTGAAATGTTTAATAGTTTTAGAATTGTACTCCTTTAAAAGTTCAGAGATTTATAATGGAGGTCGATGGACACATTTGGGACCTCAAAAAAACACTTTCACCTAGAAACTCCATTCACAGTTCAAAAATTCCACCTTGCTGTTGCCATGCATGCTTGAGATTTTTTCTTGGAAATCATTTGTAGTTTGGGAGATATTTAACTTTAAGCGCCCAATGCATTGTCAATGCGGCAATGGACATTTAAAGGGAAACGAGTACAGGCTACTAATCCTACATACTTACTGCTAGTAACCCCATTCATACTTTAAAATGTTCATCTTACTGTGGACATGTTTGCCTGAAAAGGAATCTTTGAAATGTTTAATAGTTTTAGAATTGTACTCCTTTAAAAGTTCAGAGATTTATAATGGAGGTCGATGGACGAATTTGGGACCTCAAAAAAACACTTTCACCTAGAAACTCCATTCACAGTTCAAAAATTCCACCTTACTGTGGACATGCATGCTTGAGATTTTTTCTTTGAAATCATTTGTAGTTTGGGAGATATTTAACTTTAAGCGCCCAATGCATTGTCAATGCGGCAATGGACATTTAAAGGGAAACGAGTACAGGCTACTAATCCTACATACTTAATGCTAGTAACCCCATTCATACTTTAAAATGTTCATCTTACTGTGGACATGTTTGCCTGAAAAGGAATCTTTGAAATGTTTAATAGTTTTAGAATTGTACTCCTTTAAAAGTTCAGAGATTTATAATGGAGGTCGATGGACGAATTTGGGACCTCAAAAAAACACTTTCACCTAGAAACTCCATTCACAGTTCAAAAATTCCACCTTGCTGTTGCCATGCATGCTTGAGATTTTTTCTTGGAAATCATTTGTAGTTTGGGAGATATTTAACTTTAAGCGCCCAATGCATTGTCAATGCGGCAATGGACATTTAAAGGGAAACGAGTACAGGCTACTAATCCTACATACTTACTGCTAGTAACCCCATTCATACTTTAAAATGTTCATCTTACTGTGGACATGTTTGCCTGAAAAGGAATCTTTGAAATGTTTAATAGTTTTAGAATTGTACTCCTTTAAAAGTTCAGAGATTTATAATGGAGGTCGATGGACGAATTTGGGACCTCAAAAAAACACTTTCACCTAGAAACTCCATTCACAGTTCAAAAATTCCACCTTACTGTGGACATGCATGCTTGAGATTTTTTCTTTGAAATCATTTGTAGTTTGGGAGATATTTAACTTTAAGCGCCCAATGCATTGTCAATGCGGCAATGGACATTTAAAGGGAAACGAGTACAGGCTACTAATCCTACATACTTAATGCTAGTAACCCCATTCATACTTTAAAATGTTCATCTTACTGTGGACATGTTTGCCTGAAAAGGAATCTTTGAAATGTTTAATAGTTTTAGAATTGTACTCCTTTAAAAGTTCAGAGATTTATAATGGAGGTCGATGGACGAATTTGGGACCTCAAAAAAACACTTTCACCTAGAAACTCCATTCACAGTTCAAAAATTCCACCTTGCTGTTGCCATGCATGCTTGAGATTTTTTCTTTGAAATCATTTGTAGTTTGGGAGATATTTAACTTTAAGCGCCCAATGCATTGTCAATGCGGCAATGGACATTTAAAGGGAAACGAGTACAGGCTACTAATCCTACATACTTACGGCTAGTAACCCCATTCATACTTTAAAATGTTCATCTTATTGTGGACATGTTTGCCTGAAAAGGAATCTTTGAAATGTTTAATAGTTTTAGAATTGTACTCCTTTAAAAGTTCAGAGATTTATAATGGAGGTCGATGGACGAATTTGGGACCTCAAAAAAACACTTTCACCTAGAAACTCCATTCACAGTTCAAAAATTCCACCTTGCTGTTGCCATGCATGCTTGAGATTTTTTCTTGGAAATCATTTGTAGTTTGGGAGATATTTAACTTTAAGCGCCCAATGCATTGTCAATGCGGCAATGGACATTTAAAGGGAAACGAGTACAGGCTACTAATCCTACATACTTACTGCTAGTAACCCCATTCATACTTTAAAATGTTCATCTTACTGTGGACATGTTTGCCTGAAAAGGAATCTTTGAAATGTTTAATAGTTTTAGAATTGTACTCCTTTAAAAGTTCAGAGATTTATAATGGAGGTCGATGGACGAATTTGGGACCTCAAAAAAACACTTTCACCTAGAAACTCCATTCACAGTTCAAAAATTCCACCTTACTGTGGACATGCATGCTTGAGATTTTTTCTTTGAAATCATTTGTAGTTTGGGAGATATTTAACTTTAAGCGCCCAATGCATTGTCAATGCGGCAATGGACATTTAAAGGGAAACGAGTACAGGCTACTAATCCTACATACTTAATGCTAGTAACCCCATTCATACTTTAAAATGTTCATCTTACTGTGGACATGTTTGCCTGAAAAGGAATCTTTGAAATGTTTAATAGTTTTAGAATTGTACTCCTTTAAAAGTTCAGAGATTTATAATGGAGGTCGATGGACGAATTTGGGACCTCAAAAAAACACTTTCACCTAGAAACTCCATTCACAGTTCAAAAATTCCACCTTGCTGTTGCCATGCATGCTTGAGATTTTTTCTTGGAAATCATTTGTAGTTTGGGAGATATTTAACTTTAAGCGCCCAATGCATTGTCAATGCGGCAATGGACATTTAAAGGGAAACGAGTACAGGCTACTAATCCTACATACTTACTGCTAGTAACCCCATTCATACTTTAAAATGTTCATCTTACTGTGGACATGTTTGCCTGAAAAGGAATCTTTGAAATGTTTAATAGTTTTAGAATTGTACTCCTTTAAAAGTTCAGAGATTTATAATGGAGGTCGATGGACGAATTTGGGACCTCAAAAAAACACTTTCACCTAGAAACTCCATTCACAGTTCAAAAATTCCACCTTACTGTGGACATGCATGCTTGAGATTTTTTCTTTGAAATCATTTGTAGTTTGGGAGATATTTAACTTTAAGCGCCCAATGCATTGTCAATGCGGCAATGGACATTTAAAGGGAAACGAGTACAGGCTACTAATCCTACATACTTAATGCTAGTAACCCCATTCATACTTTAAAATGTTCATCTTACTGTGGACATGTTTGCCTGAAAAGGAATCTTTGAAATGTTTAATAGTTTTAGAATTGTACTCCTTTAAAAGTTCAGAGATTTATAATGGAGGTCGATGGACGAATTTGGGACCTCAAAAAAACACTTTCACCTAGAAACTCCATTCACAGTTCAAAAATTCCACCTTACTGTGGACATGCATGCTTGAGATTTTTTCTTTGAAATCATTTGTAGTTTGGGAGATATTTAACTTTAAGCGCCCAATGCATTGTCAATGCGGCAATGGACATTTAAAGGGAAACGAGTACAGGCTACTAATCCTACATACTTACTGCTAGTAACCCCATTCATACTTTAAAATGTTCATCTTACTGTGGACATATGTTTGCCTGAAAAGGAATCTTTGAAATGTTTAATAGTTTTAGAATTGTACTCCTTTAAAAGTTCAGAGATTTATAATGGAGGTCGATGGACGAATTTGGGACCTCAAAAAAACACTTTCACCTAGAAACTCCATTCACAGTTCAAAAATTCCACCTTACTGTGGACATGCATGCTTGAGATTTTTTCTTTGAAATCATTTGTAGTTTGGGAGATATTTAACTTTAAGCGCCCAATGCATTGTCAATGCGGCAATGGACATTTAAAGGGAAACGAGTACAGGCTACTAATCCTACATACTTAATGCTAGTAACCCCATTCATACTTTAAAATGTTCATCTTACTGTGGACATGTTTGCCTGAAAAGGAATCTTTGAAATGTTTAATAGTTTTAGAATTGTACTCCTTTAAAAGTTCAGAGATTTATAATGGAGGTCGATGGACGAATTTGGGACCTCAAAAAAACACTTTCACCTAGAAACTCCATTCACAGCTCAAAAATTCCACCTTGCTGTTGCCATGCATGCTTGAGATTTTTTCTTGGAAATCATTTGTAGTTTGGGAGATATTTAACTTTAAGCGCCCAATGCATTGTCAATGCGGCAATGGACATTTAAAGGGAAACGAGTACAGGCTACTAATCCTACATACTTACTGCTAGTAACCCCATTCATACTTTAAAATGTTCATCTTACTGTGGACATGTTTGCCTGAAAAGGAATCTTTGAATTGTTTAATAGTTTTAGAATTGTACTCCTTTAAAAGTTCAGAGATTTATAATGGAGGTCGATGGACGAATTTGGGACCTCAAAAAAACACTTTCACCTAGAAACTCCATTCACAGTTCAAAAATTCCACCTTACTGTGGACATGCATGCTTGAGATTCTTTCTTTGAAATCATTTGTAGTTTGGGAGATATTTAACTTTAAGCGCCCAATGCATTGTCAATGCGGCAATGGACATTTAAAGGGAAACGAGTACAGGCTACTAATCCTACATACTTAATGCTAGTAACCCCATTCATACTTTAAAATGTTCATCTTACTGTGGACATGTTTGCCTGAAAAGGAATCTTTGAAATGTTTAATAGTTTTAGAATTGTACTCCTTTAAAAGTTCAGAGATTTATAATGGAGGTCGATGGACGAATTTGGGACCTCAAAAAAACACTTTCACCTAGAAACTCCATTCACAGTTCAAAAATTCCACCTTGCTGTTGCCATGCATGCTTGAGATTTTTTCTTGGAAATCATTTGTAGTTTGGGAGATATTTAACTTTAAGCGCCCAATGCATTGTCAATGCGGCAATGGACATTTAAAGGGAAACGAGTACAGGCTACTAATCCTACATACTTACTGCTAGTAACCCCATTCATACTTTAAAATGTTCATCTTACTGTGGACATGTTTGCCTGAAAAGGAATCTTTGAAATGTTTAATAGTTTTAGAATTGTACTCCTTTAAAAGTTCAGAGATTTATAATGGAGGTCGATGGACGAATTTGGGACCTCAAAAAAACACTTTCACCTAGAAACTCCATTCACAGTTCAAAAATTCCACCTTACTGTGGACATGCATGCTTGAGATTTTTTCTTTGAAATCATTTGTAGTTTGGGAGATATTTAACTTTAAGCGCCCAATGCATTGTCAATGCGGCAATGGACATTTAAAGGGAAACGAGTACAGGCTACTAATCCTACATACTTAATGCTAGTAACCCCATTCATACTTTAAAATGTTCATCTTACTGTGGACATGTTTGCCTGAAAAGGAATCTTTGAAATGTTTAATAGTTTTAGAATTGTACTCCTTTAAAAGTTCAGAGATTTATAATGGAGGTCGATGGACGAATTTGGGACCTCAAAAAAACACTTTCACCTAGAAACTCCATTCACAGTTCAAAAATTCCACCTTGCTGTTGCCATGCATGCTTGAGATTCTTTCTTTGAAATCATTTGTAGTTTGGGAGATATTTAACTTTAAGCGCCCAATGCATTGTCAATGCGGCAATGGACATTTAAAGGGAAACGAGTACAGGCTACTAATCCTACATACTTAATGCTAGTAACCCCATTCATACTTTAAAATGTTCATCTTACTGTGGACATGTTTGCCTGAAAAGGAATCTTTGAAATGTTTAATAGTTTTAGAATTGTACTCCTTTAAAAGTTCAGAGATTTATAATGGAGGTCGATGGACGAATTTGGGACCTCAAAAAAACACTTTCACCTAGAAACTCCATTCACAGTTCAAAAATTCCACCTTGCTGTTGCCATGCATGCTTGAGATTTTTTCTTGGAAATCATTTGTAGTTTGGGAGATATTTAACTTTAAGCGCCCAATGCATTGTCAATGCGGCAATGGACATTTAAAGGGAAACGAGTACAGGCTACTAATCCTACATACTTACTGCTAGTAACCCCATTCATACTTTAAAATGTTCATCTTACTGTGGACATGTTTGCCTGAAAAGGAATCTTTGAAATGTTTAATAGTTTTAGAATTGTACTCCTTTAAAAGTTCAGAGATTTATAATGGAGGTCGATGGACGAATTTGGGACCTCAAAAAAACACTTTCACCTAGAAACTCCATTCACAGTTCAAAAATTCCACCTTGCTGTTGCCATGCATGCTTGGGATTTTTTCTTGGAAATCATTTGTAGTTTGGGAGATATTTAACTTTAAGCGCCCAATGCATTGTCAATGCGGCAATGGACATTTAAAGGGAAACGAGTACAGGCTACTAATCCTACATACTTACTGCTAGTAACCCCATTCATACTTTAAAATGTTCATCTTACTGTGGACATGTTTGCCTGAAAAGGAATCTTTGAAATGTTTAATAGTTTTAGAATTGTACTCCTTTAAAAGTTCAGAGATTTATAATGGAGGTCGATGGACGAATTTGGGACCTCAAAAAAACACTTTCACCTAGAAACTCCATTCACAGTTCAAAAATTCCACCTTACTGTGGACATGCATGCTTGAGATTTTTTCTTTGAAATCATTTGTAGTTTGGGAGATATTTAACTTTAAGCGCCCAATGCATTGTCAATGCGGCAATGGACATTTAAAGGGAAACGAGTACAGGCTACTAATCCTACATACTTAATGCTAGTAACCCCATTCATACTTTAAAATGTTCATCTTACTGTGGACATGTTTGCCTGAAAAGGAATCTTTGAAATGTTTAATAGTTTTAGAATTGTACTCCTTTAAAAGTTCAGAGATTTATAATGGAGGTCGATGGACGAATTTGGGACCTCAAAAAAACACTTTCACCTAGAAACTCCATTCACAGTTCAAAAATTCCACCTTGCTGTTGCCATGCATGCTTGAGATTTTTTCTTGGAAATCATTTGTAGTTTGGGAGATATTTAACTTTAAGCGCCCAATGCATTGTCAATGCGGTAATGGACATTTAAAGGGAAACGAGTACAGGCTACTAATCCTACATACTTACTGCTAGTAACCCCATTCATACTTTAAAATGTTCATCTTATTGTGGACATGTTTGCCTGAAAAGGAATCTTTGAAATGTTTAATAGTTTTAGAATTGTACTCCTTTAAAAGTTCAGAGATTTATAATGGAGGTCGATGGACGAATTTGGGACCTCAAAAAAACACTTTCACCTAGAAACTCCATTCACAGTTCAAAAATTCCACCTTGCTGTTGCCATGCATGCTTGAGATTTTTTCTTGGAAATCATTTGTAGTTTGGGAGATATTTAACTTTAAGCGCCCAATGCATTGTCAATGCGGCAATGGACATTTAAAGGGAAACGAGTACAGGCTACTAATCCTACATACTTACTGCTAGTAACCCCATTCATACTTTAAAATGTTCATCTTACTGTGGACATGTTTGCCTGAAAAGGAATCTTTGAAATGTTTAATAGTTTTAGAATTGTACTCCTTTAAAAGTTCAGAGATTTATAATGGAGGTCGATGGACGAATTTGGGACCTCAAAAAAACACTTTCACCTAGAAACTCCATTCACAGTTCAAAAATTCCACCTTACTGTGGACATGCATGCTTGAGATTTTTTCTTTGAAATCATTTGTAGTTTGGGAGATATTTAACTTTAAGCGCCCAATGCATTGTCAATGCGGCAATGGACATTTAAAGGGAAACGAGTACAGGCTACTAATCCTACATACTTACTGCTAGTAACCCCATTCATACTTTAAAATGTTCATCTTACTGTGGACATATGTTTGCCTGAAAAGGAATCTTTGAAATGTTTAATAGTTTTAGAATTGTACTCCTTTAAAAGTTCAGAGATTTATAATGGAGGTCGATGGACGAATTTGGGACCTCAAAAAAACACTTTCACCTAGAAACTCCATTCACAGTTCAAAAATTCCACCTTACTGTGGACATGCATGCTTGAGATTTTTTCTTTGAAATCATTTGTAGTTTGGGAGATATTTAACTTTAAGCGCCCAATGCATTGTCAATGCGGCAATGGACATTTAAAGGGAAACGAGTACAGGCTACTAATCCTACATACTTAATGCTAGTAACCCCATTCATACTTTAAAATGTTCATCTTACTGTGGACATGTTTGCCTGAAAAGGAATCTTTGAAATGTTTAATAGTTTTAGAATTGTACTCCTTTAAAAGTTCAGAGATTTATAATGGAGGTCGATGGACGAATTTGGGACCTCAAAAAAACACTTTCACCTAGAAACTCCATTCACAGCTCAAAAATTCCACCTTGCTGTTGCCATGCATGCTTGAGATTTTTTTCTTGGAAATCATTTGTAGTTTGGGAGATATTTAACTTTAAGCGCCCAATGCATTGTCAATGCGGCAATGGACATTTAAAGGGAAACGAGTACAGGCTACTAATCCTACATACTTACTGCTAGTAACCCCATTCATACTTTAAAATGTTCATCTTACTGTGGACATGTTTGCCTGAAAAGGAATCTTTGAATTGTTTAATAGTTTTAGAATTGTACTCCTTTAAAAGTTCAGAGATTTATAATGGAGGTCGATGGACGAATTTGGGACCTCAAAAAAACACTTTCACCTAGAAACTCCATTCACAGTTCAAAAATTCCACCTTACTGTGGACATGCATGCTTGAGATTCTTTCTTTGAAATCATTTGTAGTTTGGGAGATATTTAACTTTAAGCGCCCAATGCATTGTCAATGCGGCAATGGACATTTAAAGGGAAACGAGTACAGGCTACTAATCCTACATACTTAATGCTAGTAACCCCATTCATACTTTAAAATGTTCATCTTACTGTGGACATGTTTGCCTGAAAAGGAATCTTTGAAATGTTTAATAGTTTTAGAATTGTACTCCTTTAAAAGTTCAGAGATTTATAATGGAGGTCGATGGACGAATTTGGGACCTCAAAAAAACACTTTCACCTAGAAACTCCATTCACAGTTCAAAAATTCCACCTTGCTGTTGCCATGCATGCTTGAGATTTTTTCTTGGAAATCATTTGTAGTTTGGGAGATATTTAACTTTAAGCGCCCAATGCATTGTCAATGCGGTAATGGACATTTAAAGGGAAACGAGTACAGGCTACTAATCCTACATACTTACTGCTAGTAACCCCATTCATACTTTAAAATGTTCATCTTATTGTGGACATGTTTGCCTGAAAAGGAATCTTTGAAATGTTTAATAGTTTTAGAATTGTACTCCTTTAAAAGTTCAGAGATTTATAATGGAGGTCGATGGACGAATTTGGGACCTCAAAAAAACACTTTCACCTAGAAACTCCATTCACAGTTCAAAAATTCCACCTTGCTGTTGCCATGCATGCTTGAGATTTTTTCTTGGAAATCATTTGTAGTTTGGGAGATATTTAACTTTAAGCGCCCAATGCATTGTCAATGCGGCAATGGACATTTAAAGGGAAACGAGTACAGGCTACTAATCCTACATACTTACTGCTAGTAACCCCATTCATACTTTAAAATGTTCATCTTACTGTGGACATATGTTTGCCTGAAAAGGAATCTTTGAAATGTTTAATAGTTTTAGAATTGTACTCCTTTAAAAGTTCAGAGATTTATAATGGAGGTCGATGGACGAATTTGGGACCTCAAAAAAACACTTTCACCTAGAAACTCCATTCACAGTTCAAAAATTCCACCTTGCTGTTGCCATGCATGCTTGAGATTTTTTCTTGGAAATCATTTGTAGTTTGGGAGATATTTAACTTTAAGCGCCCAATGCATTGTCAATGCGGCAATGGACATTTAAAGGGAAACGAGTACAGGCTACTAATCCTACATACTTACTGCTAGTAACCCCATTCATACTTTAAAATGTTCATCTTACTGTGGACATGTTTGCCTGAAAAGGAATCTTTGAATTGTTTAATAGTTTTAGAATTGTACTCCTTTAAAAGTTCAGAGATTTATAATGGAGGTCGATGGACGAATTTGGGACCTCAAAAAAACACTTTCACCTAGAAACTCCATTCACAGTTCAAAAATTCCACCTTACTGTGGACATGCATGCTTGAGATTCTTTCTTTGAAATCATTTGTAGTTTGGGAGATATTTAACTTTAAGCGCCCAATGCATTGTCAATGCGGCAATGGACATTTAAAGGGAAACGAGTACAGGCTACTAATCCTACATACTTAATGCTAGTAACCCCATTCATACTTTAAAATGTTCATCTTACTGTGGACATGTTTGCCTGAAAAGGAATCTTTGAAATGTTTAATAGTTTTAGAATTGTACTCCTTTAAAAGTTCAGAGATTTATAATGGAGGTCGATGGACGAATTTGGGACCTCAAAAAAACACTTTCACCTAGAAACTCCATTCACAGTTCAAAAATTCCACCTTGCTGTTGCCATGCATGCTTGAGATTTTTTCTTGGAAATCATTTGTAGTTTGGGAGATATTTAACTTTAAGCGCCCAATGCATTGTCAATGCGGTAATGGACATTTAAAGGGAAACGAGTACAGGCTACTAATCCTACATACTTACTGCTAGTAACCCCATTCATACTTTAAAATGTTCATCTTATTGTGGACATGTTTGCCTGAAAAGGAATCTTTGAAATGTTTAATAGTTTTAGAATTGTACTCCTTTAAAAGTTCAGAGATTTATAATGGAGGTCGATGGACGAATTTGGGACCTCAAAAAAACACTTTCACCTAGAAACTCCATTCACAGTTCAAAAATTCCACCTTGCTGTTGCCATGCATGCTTGAGATTTTTTCTTGGAAATCATTTGTAGTTTGGGAGATATTTAACTTTAAGCGCCCAATGCATTGTCAATGCGGCAATGGACATTTAAAGGGAAACGAGTACAGGCTACTAATCCTACATACTTACTGCTAGTAACCCCATTCATACTTTAAAATGTTCATCTTACTGTGGACATGTTTGCCTGAAAAGGAATCTTTGAAATGTTTAATAGTTTTAGAATTGTACTCCTTTAAAAGTTCAGAGATTTATAATGGAGGTCGATGGACGAATTTGGGACCTCAAAAAAACACTTTCACCTAGAAACTCCATTCACAGTTCAAAAATTCCACCTTACTGTGGACATGCATGCTTGAGATTTTTTCTTTGAAATCATTTGTAGTTTGGGAGATATTTAACTTTAAGCGCCCAATGCATTGTCAATGCGGCAATGGACATTTAAAGGGAAACGAGTACAGGCTACTAATCCTACATACTTACTGCTAGTAACCCCATTCATACTTTAAAATGTTCATCTTACTGTGGACATATGTTTGCCTGAAAAGGAATCTTTGAAATGTTTAATAGTTTTAGAATTGTACTCCTTTAAAAGTTCAGAGATTTATAATGGAGGTCGATGGACGAATTTGGGACCTCAAAAAAACACTTTCACCTAGAAACTCCATTCACAGTTCAAAAATTCCACCTTACTGTGGACATGCATGCTTGAGATTTTTTCTTTGAAATCATTTGTAGTTTGGGAGATATTTAACTTTAAGCGCCCAATGCATTGTCAATGCGGCAATGGACATTTAAAGGGAAACGAGTACAGGCTACTAATCCTACATACTTAATGCTAGTAACCCCATTCATACTTTAAAATGTTCATCTTACTGTGGACATGTTTGCCTGAAAAGGAATCTTTGAAATGTTTAATAGTTTTAGAATTGTACTCCTTTAAAAGTTCAGAGATTTATAATGGAGGTCGATGGACGAATTTGGGACCTCAAAAAAACACTTTCACCTAGAAACTCCATTCACAGCTCAAAAATTCCACCTTGCTGTTGCCATGCATGCTTGAGATTTTTTTCTTGGAAATCATTTGTAGTTTGGGAGATATTTAACTTTAAGCGCCCAATGCATTGTCAATGCGGCAATGGACATTTAAAGGGAAACGAGTACAGGCTACTAATCCTACATACTTACTGCTAGTAACCCCATTCATACTTTAAAATGTTCATCTTACTGTGGACATGTTTGCCTGAAAAGGAATCTTTG
This sequence comes from Gymnoscopelus braueri, assembly GCF_963280865.1. Classification (NCBI taxonomy): domain Eukaryota; kingdom Metazoa; phylum Chordata; class Actinopteri; order Myctophiformes; family Myctophidae; genus Gymnoscopelus; species Gymnoscopelus braueri. The sequence continues at coordinate 33,765,239 of NC_137617.1, read as the reverse complement.
AATTGTTTAATAGTTTTAGAATTGTACTCCTTTAAAAGTTCAGAGATTTATAATGGAGGTCGATGGACGAATTTGGGACCTCAAAAAAACACTTTCACCTAGAAACTCCATTCACAGTTCAAAAATTCCACCTTACTGTGGACATGCATGCTTGAGATTCTTTCTTTGAAATCATTTGTAGTTTGGGAGATATTTAACTTTAAGCGCCCAATGCATTGTCAATGCGGCAATGGACATTTAAAGGGAAACGAGTACAGGCTACTAATCCTACATACTTAATGCTAGTAACCCCATTCATACTTTAAAATGTTCATCTTACTGTGGACATGTTTGCCTGAAAAGGAATCTTTGAAATGTTTAATAGTTTTAGAATTGTACTCCTTTAAAAGTTCAGAGATTTATAATGGAGGTCGATGGACGAATTTGGGACCTCAAAAAAACACTTTCACCTAGAAACTCCATTCACAGTTCAAAAATTCCACCTTGCTGTTGCCATGCATGCTTGAGATTTTTTCTTGGAAATCATTTGTAGTTTGGGAGATATTTAACTTTAAGCGCCCAATGCATTGTCAATGCGGCAATGGACATTTAAAGGGAAACGAGTACAGGCTACTAATCCTACATACTTACTGCTAGTAACCCCATTCATACTTTAAAATGTTCATCTTACTGTGGACATGTTTGCCTGAAAAGGAATCTTTGAAATGTTTAATAGTTTTAGAATTGTACTCCTTTAAAAGTTCAGAGATTTATAATGGAGGTCGATGGACGAATTTGGGACCTCAAAAAAACACTTTCACCTAGAAACTCCATTCACAGTTCAAAAATTCCACCTTACTGTGGACATGCATGCTTGAGATTTTTTCTTTGAAATCATTTGTAGTTTGGGAGATATTTAACTTTAAGCGCCCAATGCATTGTCAATGCGGCAATGGACATTTAAAGGGAAACGAGTACAGGCTACTAATCCTACATACTTAATGCTAGTAACCCCATTCATACTTTAAAATGTTCATCTTACTGTGGACATGTTTGCCTGAAAAGGAATCTTTGAAATGTTTAATAGTTTTAGAATTGTACTCCTTTAAAAGTTCAGAGATTTATAATAGAGCACCGAAGTCCTGACGTGACTCGTTCATCCCCAGGTTTGCGGAAGTAATTTCTCTATGGAGAATAACATTGGGTCATCTTAGAATCGTCTCATATAAGAATTGTGGTCCAAAAATAAACACCGCGTGTCGGCGTTATTGTCAGGGAGGGGGTTCTGTATCGTTTATGATAGTCAGTCACTTATATTTGATACAGTCTGTTTCTGGCGAAAATGTAACTAATTCGGCGGAAGTAACATTAGCGTTTTCTCACCGTCAGTTGATGCTTCATATCCATAAGAGTCAACACGCCGGGGTCATGTGTTTATTTTTGGAACACAGTTCTTATTTGACGCGATATTAAATACGTCTATGGGATTCAGAACGGGGGTGGAAAACTGCGAACCAGGTAGACAAACAAAGGATGTGTAAATGACGTCAGACTTCGGCGGTCTATGGAGGTCGATGGACGAATTTGGGACCTCAAAAAAACACTTTCACCTAGAAACTCCATTCACAGTTCAAAAATTCCACCTTACTGTGGACATGCATGCTTGAGATTTTTTCTTTGAAATCATTTGTAGTTTGGGAGATATTTAACTTTAAGCGCCCAATGCATTGTCAATGCGGCAATGGACATTTAAAGGGAAACGAGTACAGGCTACTAATCCTACATACTTAATGCTAGTAACCCCATTTATAATTTAAAATGTTCATCTTACTGTGGACATGTTTGCCTGAAAAGGAATCTTTGAAATGTTTAATAGTTTTAGAATTGTACTCCTTTAAAAGTTCAGAGATTTATAATGGAGGTCGATGGACGAATTTGGGACCTCAAAATAACACTTTCACCTAGAAACTCCATTCACAGCTCAAAAATTCCACCTTGCTGTTGCCATGCATGCTTGAGATTTTTTCTTGGAAATCATTTGTAGTTTGGGAGATATTTAACTTTAAGCGCCCAATGCATTGTCAATGCGGCAATGGACATTTAAAGGGAAACGAGTACAGGCTACTAATCCTACATACTTACTGCTAGTAACCCCATTCATACTTTAAAATGTTCATCTTACTGTGGACATGTTTGCCTGAAAAGGAATCTTTGAATTGTTTAATAGTTTTAGAATTGTACTCCTTTAAAAGTTCAGAGATTTATAATGGAGGTCGATGGACGAATTTGGGACCTCAAAAAAACACTTTCACCTAGAAACTCCATTCACAGTTCAAAAATTCCACCTTACTGTGGACATGCATGCTTGAGATTCTTTCTTTGAAATCATTTGTAGTTTGGGAGATATTTAACTTTAAGCGCCCAATGCATTGTCAATGCGGCAATGGACATTTAAAGGGAAACGAGTACAGGCTACTAATCCTACATACTTAATGCTAGTAACCCCATTCATACTTTAAAATGTTCATCTTACTGTGGACATGTTTGCCTGAAAAGGAATCTTTGAAATGTTTAATAGTTTTAGAATTGTACTCCTTTAAAAGTTCAGAGATTTATAATGGAGGTCGATGGACGAATTTGGGACCTCAAAAAAACACTTTCACCTAGAAACTCCATTCACAGTTCAAAAATTCCACCTTACTGTGGACATGCATGCTTGAGATTTTTTCTTTAAAATCATTTGTAGTTTGGGAGATATTTAACTTTAAGCGCCCAATGCATTGTCAATGCGGCAATGGACATTTAAAGGGAAACGAGTACAGGCTACTAATCCTACATACTTACTGCTAGTAACCCCATTCATACTTTAAAATGTTCATCTTACTGTGGACATGTTTGCCTGAAAAGGAATCTTTGAATTGTTTAATGGAGTTGGTACAATGTATGTTCAGGAGGAAGACTACGCCTTCAAACAATGAGATTGTTACAGTACTAACCTTGCCCCTCACTCTACTCCCATGATCTATTTCCATTCCTAGCTCACTCTCTAGGTTACAAGCTTGATCGATCACCATGGTAACCGAGCCATCTCCTCCCTCGACTTATCTGCCACGGTAACTGATCATAGCTCCACCCTTGCCACTCACAGTGGCACCGATGCCATGGTAACTAATCGCTCTCCACCCTGAACTCCACCCCTTCTACCAATAAGTGAGGGTATTTAAACCTGCCAGGTCCGCCTGCCATTCGTGCATTGTTCTTCGCACGTAGAAGAACGACTCCCTCAAGCAATTCCTAACGTGTTTCTCCGCCAAATCGCCGATCGATCATAAAGTAATTATTCATCACGTACCGTGGACCACATCAGCATTATTCCTCGCTTCGGTGCAACATCAGACAGACGCCACCGACGGCGTTCCCGTACTCCAGCGATGCAATCCCCACTATCACCCGTTTCCACGATTCGTCAGCGACCCGGTCCATGCCGTCTCGCGGGCCGCGAGTCACGGCACTTCCCGGTTGTACTTCACAACGCCACCCACCAACGTTGCGGGACACAGACACCACCGCGACCGCAGAATTCATTTTCTCTCCCTGCCGCTTCACCTCTTCAAAACCGGCACAATCCACAGGACCCTCGCTGCGCTTCGGCGACGTCACACTCAGGTCCAGAGTTGCCCTGCGCCGAGCCCGCGCCAAATGATTCTCCCGCTCCACCAACGCAACAACACACAAAAGTTAAGTCTACTCCAACATCCTGATTCCTGACAATACCAAACGTTTCCCCTCCTGCAGGCTTAGTAGCCTACCCATGCAATTCATATTTAACACTTCATACTGCACTGCGTGTTGCTTGTTTTCACTATGCTGTCTGATCATGCTGATCACCCCTTCTAATCTATTCCATTGTTTCACCCCCCCCACTTTATCCATCTACCCATTCATCTTCCATTCCTCCCCACCCCACTTCCATCTACCCTTCCAGCCCCTCTTTTTCCCATCACTTAAACATCCTTCTATTTAGCCTGACATCTCCTACTACTTGCAATAGATTTGCTATACGAAATACTTGCATCAAAAGTCAGTTTGATGTTACCATAACAGCATAACAGCAACAAGCATTGCTTCAATAATTTGTGCTAATCAAGTTCATACAAAGATAATCACGACCTGTTACTATTAATCATAACAGTAAAACATGTTTACACTTATTCCACTACACTCCTAGTACCTCAGTAGGTCCACCCTCATTTAAGAACTTATTCAGCTTGAATAAAGAATTTGTTTTCCATCGACAAACATTCATACACAACCATTTATTCGTACGATGTTGGAAGGATTGAATTCAATAACAAGCTGATTTATTGTGGCTATGATATGAAGCAATCTGCCATACATTCATTCATTCATTCCTTCCACCAATCCTTCTACCTATCCTCCCATCATACATCCCTCTCCATCTTGTCTCCCCATCATTAACTCATCCTTTCACCCATCCTTCTATCCTCCATTCATTCAGCCCCTCATTCATCCCTACATTTAATCCTACTTTCCCCTAGGGCTGCACAATTAATTCGAATTGAATCGTAATCACGATTAACTTCCCACAATTAAATTAACATGATTATTGACAATTAAATGTATGACACACTGAGCTTAAAAATGTGTACATGAGCAGGAATGTACAAGGAATTTACGTGAAAGTTGTGTTATGTTTCGTGACAGACCAATAAAACTATTGTCACTAAAATGAATGAATAATCATGATCTCAATATTGTCCTCGACAACTGTTGATCATCATTCTGGCTATAATCGTGCAGCCCTCCCATCCTCCCTCCCATCCATTCTCATGCTAGCATTTAATGCTATACTACTCTACCACTCGGCTTGTAGTCACAGCCACTATTGCTACTCACATTTAGCCATTGCTAATCCGCTATACCTATTAACCGCCTCGGTCCAGCAGACCAGGCCGTTTTTTCACTACTACATGCATTCCACTCACCCCTGTGCCTGCTCCCTCCCCCCTCCCTTCCCTCCTTTTATCCCCCTTTACCCCATCCCTCCCCCATCTTACCAAACCTCCTGGCAAAGGTTTTCATCCCCGTTGTCGCAGGCTTCACTGTCATCCCACCCCTTGCACAATCATCCAACCTCCCTCTAACCCTGTCTCTCCCCTGCTTCCGTCCCCGAGGCCGCTAGTCAGCCAGTGTTTTGCACCGGGCCGGCTAGCACCTTCACCCCCCACTCGGATGCCCCCCAACGGTCATGGGCATTCGGAGCAACCTCCTCTTTTCTTCCCTCCCACCCCACCCTTGTGTGTCACCCCCCCCCCCTTTTCTCTCTGCAGCCGCTGTACAGATGCCACCGTACGCTCTTGGCCTCGAGCTCTAGCTGCCCTTCTACCCAGCACAGCAGCCACAGCAGTCATCATCCATGGCTTCCACCCCTACCCGGCAACGACGGGACCTTCCACAGCCCCGGGATCGTCACGCAGTAGCGACGTCCATCATGGCTGCCCCAAGAGCATCTGCGCCAATCCAGCACAACTCGGCACTGCCACAGCAGTAACACCACTACGGCTGCCAGAGACCGCCTGCACCAAATCCCCATCAGATGTCTGTCCCTGCAACCGCAGTTCAACTTCAGAGCACACGTTGGCCTACACCAAGTCAACATCCAGCTGGTCCCATGCAGCTTCATCCATCCATCCCTCCCCTCCATCCATCATTCACCCCTCCTCCCACCAATTCATCCCTCCCGCCCTCCCTCGGACCAGCGCCTCTTCCCTCGGATCGGCGCCATATGCCTCCTCCCTCGGATTGGCGTTGCGCGCCGCCTCCTCCCCCAGACCAGCTCAGCACGCCTCCTCCCGCCGCCCTGCGTCTCCCTCGGACTGGCAAAGCACGCCCTCCTCCTGACGCCATGCGTCTCCCTTCACCTCCTGCCTCGGATCGGCGCTGTGCGCCTCCTCCTCCCTCCACCGGCTCCTTGCGCCTCCTCCTCCCTCGGATCGGCACAGCGTGCCTCCCTCCATCCCTCCCTTCCACCTCCCCTCCCTCCCTCGGATCGGCACAGCATGCCTCCCTCCCTTGGATCGGCATTGCGTGCCTCCCTCGGATCTGCACAGCGTGCCTCCCTCCCTTCCTCCGCTCGTTCCTCCCTCCATCCCTTCCTCCTCCCGTTCCTTCCTCCCCCGGATCGGCACTGCGTGCCTCCCTCCATTGAATCGGCATTGCGTGCCTGCCTTCCCGCCCCTCGGCACTGCGTGCCTCCCTCCCTCGGATCTGCACAGCTTGTCTCCCTCCCTTCCTCCGCTCGTTCCTCCTTCGGCACTGTGTGCCTCCCCTTCCCTCGGCACAGAGCGCCTCCCTCCATCCCTTCACCCTCTGTTCATTCATCCATCCACAGAGGAGTCAGCTGAAGAGGATGCAAAGATCATTGATTGCTAAAAAAGTAGCCGAAGATGCCATTCGATTACAAGAATCGACTACCCAGTTAAAGCCATTCGATTACACGTACCGTTCGAATCCACCAGACCATTGTCGCGGCTTCTTTTGGGCTCCTATATTGACCAGCCGCTCTGTTCTATACACTCAGACAGCCAACCTAATCTCCAACAAAGATCACCCTTCTCAGTCCTACCACAGTATCCAGCAGAAGGATTGCCCGGATCGTCAACAACAATTCCACCTTCAACCTACCGTTCTGTCCCCATACCTCATCACGCTCTTCCCCTACGTCACTTATCCCTGGTCAACGCCATGACCATAAAACACACCTACATATCAACCCCATAACAAACTCTCCATCGGTGCTCCTCACCCTACCATCCAGCAATACATTCCCGATATCCTCGCTGGTTGGATCAACATACTTCGCAAGTCTTCCAACCAAGCAACCAAGCAGCAACCTAACTTCTGACTGGAGCACCTCACCCCATGTCTAGTGCTAAAACGTAGCATACAACAAAACATCAAACGACTCCCATCTATCTGTTTAAACAACTCCTATCTCAGCCCTTATGAACCCTTGGTCCATCACTTCCATACCAGGCGCTCCTCCCACGCCCTTCCTACTGAACCGTTCAACACAGACACCCGTTCCATCACTACCCGTCACAGGTTCCTCAACCTCATCAGGGCTTCGCCCTTCCTCCCTCCCCAGGGCTACGCACTTCGTCCCTCTCACTCCTACCAAAGCCGGATACCCCGTAGGTAACTTCTCCGGCCATTCATTCCGAATCGGTGCTGCTTCTACTTCATCCAGAAGAGGCACCAACGGGCGTTGGACTTCTCAAGCATACACACGTATTTTAGAACCAATGTACAAGACCATAGGAACGCCCACATATCCATGGTCCAGTAAATGTTCTAATTAATGACTAATTATGCTTTCTCTTTTGGGGTCTCGAGTGATGGTGCGTCCACAGATTACTGCCAAGACGGACGCCTATCTCCTCAGACCCTAAGCCAAATACTCAGGTCTCCACCCCCCCTGGAGCCACATGGTTATGCCTCCCCCCTCAGGGCTTCGCGCGCCCTTCCACTCCTCATCAGGGCTATGACCTTCCTCCCCCACCAGGGCTATGCCCTTCCTCCCCCACCAGGGCTATGCCCTTCCTCCCCCACCAGGGCTTCGCCCTTCCCTCCCCCAGGGCCGCGCCCCCACTGGGCCCCGTCCTTCATCCCTCCCCAGGGCTACGACGCCCTCCGTCCCACACTCCCATTTGCGCCCCTTATCCAGGCTTCACATGCCCCTTCATCCCCACCTCCCCTTCCTCTGTTCTCACTCCCTCCAGCTCACCTCACCCTAGCCATCCTCTCACCATCCTCACACCTTACATCCTTCACTTACCCTCCTCACTAGATAAATCGTACCCCTTGTCTTCACTCCCTCATCCTCACCCCCTTCCTCATCACCTCCCTGTCTACACATCATCTCATCCTCCATCTCCACTCCTACATCCCCACCCCTAAAGCCTCCCTTCCTTCCCTTCCCTTCCTTCCCTCCATCTCCTAAGCCATGCATAACCAATTCCTTTCCTGACAGGTCCATCTCCTTCTTTTCTAAATAAAGAATGTTAAACAATGTTTGGTTTGAAGGCGTGGTCTGTACTCGTGAAATGGAGTTGGTACAATGTATGTTCAGGAGGAAGACTACGCCTTCAAACAATGAGATTGTTACAGTACTAACCTTGCCCCTCACTCTACTCCCATGATCTATTTCCATTCCTAGCTCACTCTCTAGGTTACAAGCTTGATCGATCACCATGGTAACCGAGCCAACTCCTCCCTCGACTTATCTGCCACGGTAACTGATCATAGCTCCACCCTTGCCACTCACAGTGGCACCGATGCCATGGTAACTAATCGCTCTCCACCCTGAACTCCACCCCTTCTACCAATAAGTGAGGGTATTTAAACCTGCCAGGTCCGCCTGCCATTCGTGCATTGTTCTTCGCACCCCTCCCTCCCTACCCTTTCTTCTGTACTCTCCGATCTGTCCTAGTCTTCAGGTTCCAGACGGGGTCTCGAGTGATGGTGCGTCCACAGATTACTGCCAAGACGGACGCCTATCTCCTCAGACCCTAAGCCAAATACTCAGGTCTCCACCCCCCCTGGAGCCACATGGTTATGCCTCCCCCCTCAGGGCTTCGCGCGCCCTTCCACTCCTCATCAGGGCTATGCCCTTCCTCCCCCACCAGGGCTATGCCCTTCCTCCCCCACCAGGGCTATGCCCTTCCTCCCCCACCAGGGCTTCGCCCTTCCCTCCCCCAGGGCCGCGCCCCCACTGGGCCCCGTCCTTCATCCCTCCCCAGGGCTACGACGCCCTCCGTCCCACACTCCCATTTGCGCCCCTTATCCAGGCTTCACATGCCCCTTCATCCCCACCTCCCCTTCCTCTGTTCTCACTCCCTCCAGCTCACCTCACCCTAGCCATCCTCTCACCATCCTCACACCTTACATCCTTCACTTACCCTCCTCACTAGATAAATCGTACCCCTTGTCTTCACTCCCTCATCCTCACCCCCTTCCTCATCACCTCCCTGTCTACACATCATCTCATCCTCCATCTCCACTCCTACATCCCCACCCCTAAAGCCTCCCTTCCTTCCCTTCCCTTCCTTCCCTCCATCTCCTAAGCCATGCATAACCAATTCCTTTCCTGACAGGTCCATCTCCTTCTTTTCTAAATAAAGAATGTTAAACAATGTTTGGTTTGAAGGCGTGGTCTGTACTCGTGAAATAGTTTTGGAATTGTACTCCTTTAAAAGTTCAGAGATTTATAATGGAGGTCGATGGACGAATTTGGGACCTCAAAAAAACACTTTCACCTAGAAACTCCATTCACAGTTCAAAAATTCCACCTTACTGTGGACATGCATGCTTGAGATTCTTTCTTTGAAATCATTTGTAGTTTGGGAGATATTTAACTTTAAGCGCCCAATGCATTGTCAATGCGGCAATGGACATTTAAAGGGAAACGAGTACAGGCTACTAATCCTACATACTTAACAACTCATTTCCTGCCAGAATTATTTCAGATTTTTGGCTGTAGACTGCCAGAGATTTTTCATTGAAAAAAAAAATTCTCAGGAGCCGAGATACAGATTTTTTAAGTTTTAAGTTAACAATGAAGTGGATAGGAGTTTAAATCTTTGATATATCATATCTCCTTGGTCTTTGGGTCTAAAAATAAGAAAAAAACGAAAAAAAAAAAAAAAAAAAAACTTTTTTTTTTTTTTTTTTTTTTTTTAAATAGAACGCAGATCTGCGTCTTTGGCAGCCAGGCGAGAAATTAAATAGAACGCAGATATGCGTCTTTGGCAGCCAATGTGTTAATGCTAGTAACCCCATTCATACTTTAAAATGTTCATCTTACTGTGGACATGTTTGCCTGAAAAGGAATCTTTGAAATGTTTAATAGTTTTAGAATTGTACTCCTTTAAAAGTTCAGAGATTTATAATGGAGGTCGATGGACGAATTTGGGACCTCAAAAAAACACTTTCACCTAGAAACTCCATTCACAGTTCAAAAATTCCACCTTGCTGTTGCCATGCATGCTTGAGATTTTTTCTTGGAAATCATTTGTAGTTTGGGAGATATTTAACTTTAAGCGCCCAATGCATTGTCAATGCGGCAATGGACATTTAAAGGGAAACGAGTACAGGCTACTAATCCTACATACTTACTGCTAGTAACCCCATTCATACTTTAAAATGTTCATCTTACTGTGGACATGTTTGCCTGAAAAGGAATCTTTGAATTGTTTAATAGTTTTAGAATTGTACTCCTTTAAAAGTTCAGAGATTTATAATGGAGGTCGATGGACGAATTTGGGACCTCAAAAAAACACTTTCACCTAGAAACTCCATTCACAGTTAAAAAATTCCACCTTACTGTGGACATGCATGCTTGAGATTCTTTCTTTGAAATCATTTGTAGTTTGGGAGATATTTAACTTTAAGCGCCCAATGCATTGTCAATGCGGCAATGGACATTTAAAGGGAAACGAGTACAGGCTACTAATCCTACATACTTAATGCTAGTAACCCCATTCATACTTTAAAATGTTCATCTTACTGTGGACATGTTTGCCTGAAAAGGAATCTTTGAAATGTTTAATAGTTTTAGAATTGTACTCCTTTAAAAGTTCAGAGATTTATAATGGAGGTCGATGGACGAATTTGGGACCTCAAAAAAACACTTTCACCTAGAAACTCCATTCACAGTTCAAAAATTCCACCTTACTGTGGACATGCATGCTTGAAATTTTTTCTTTGAAATCATTTGTAGTTTGGGAGATACTTAACTTTAAGCGCCCAATGCATTGTCAATGCGGCAATGGACATTTAAAGGGAAACGAGTACAGGCTACTAATCCTACATACTTACTGCTAGTAACCCCATTCATACTTTAAAATGTTCATCTTACTGTGGACATGTTTGCCTGAAAAGGAATCTTTGAAATGTTTACTAGTTTTAGAATTGTACTCCTATAAAAGTTCAGAGATTTATAATGGAGGTCGATGGACGAATTTGGGACCTCAAAAAACACTTTCACCTAGAAACTCCATTCACAGTTCAAAAATTCCACCTTACTGTGGACATGCATGCTTGAGATTTTTTATTTGAAATCATTTGTAGTTTTTGAAATATTTAACTTTAAGCGCCCAATGCATTGTCAATGCGGCAATGGACATTTAAAGGGAAACGAGTACAGGCTACTAATCCTACATACTTAATGCTAGTAACCCCATTTATACTTTAAAATGTTCATCTTACTGTGGACATGTTTGCCTGAAAAGGAATCTTTGAAATGTTTAATAGTTTTAGAATTGTACTCCTTTAAAAGTTCAGAGATTTATAATGGAGGTCGATGGACGAATTTGGGACCTCAAAAAAACACTTTCACCTAGAAACTCCATTCACAGCTCAAAAATTCCACCTTGCTGTTGCCATGCATGCTTGAGATTTTTTCTTGGAAATCATTTGTAGTTTGGGAGATATTTAACTTTAAGCGCCCAATGCATTGTCAATGCGGCAATGGACATTTAAAGGGAAACGAGTACAGGCTACTAATCCTACATACTTACTGCTAGTAACCCCATTCATACTTTAAAATGTTCATCTTACTGTGGACATGTTTGCCTGAAAAGGAATCTTTGAATTGTTTAATAGTTTTAGAATTGTACTCCTTTAAAAGTTCAGAGATTTATAATGGAGGTCGATGGACGAATTTGGGACCTCAAAAAAACACTTTCACCTAGAAACTCCATTCACAGTTCAAAAATTCCACCTTACTGTGGACATGCATGCTTGAGATTCTTTCTTTGAAATCATTTGTAGTTTGGGAGATATTTAACTTTAAGCGCCCAATGCATTGTCAATGCGGCAATGGACATTTAAAGGGAAACGAGTACAGGCTACTAATCCTACATACTTAATGCTAGTAACCCCATTCATACTTTAAAATGTTCATCTTACTGTGGACATGTTTGCCTGAAAAGGAATCTTTGAAATGTTTAATAGTTTTAGAATTGTACTCCTTTAAAAGTTCAGAGATTTATAATGGAGGTCGATGGACGAATTTGGGACCTCAAAAAAACACTTTCACCTAGAAACTCCATTCACAGTTCAAAAATTCCACCTTACTGTGGACATGCATGCTTGAATTTTTTTCTTTGAAATCATTTGTAGTTTGGGAGATACTTAACTTTAAGCGCCCAATGCATTGTCAATGCGGCAATGGACATTTAAAGGGAAACGAGTACAGGCTACTAATCCTACATACTTACTGCTAGTAACCCCATTCATACTTTAAAATGTTCATCTTACTGTGGACATGTTTGCCTGAAAAGGAATCTTTGAAATGTTTACTAGTTTTAGAATTGTACTCCTATAAAAGTTCAGAGATTTATAATGGAGGTCGATGGACGAATTTGGGACCTCAAAAAACACTTTCACCTAGAAACTCCATTCACAGTTCAAAAATTCCACCTTACTGTGGACATGCATGCTTGAGATTTTTTATTTGAAATCATTTGTAGTTTTTGAAATATTTAACTTTAAGCGCCCAATGCATTGTCAATGCGGCAATGGACATTTAAAGGGAAACGAGTACAGGCTACTAATCCTACATACTTAATGCTAGTAACCCCATTTATACTTTAAAATGTTCATCTTACTGTGGACATGTTTGCCTGAAAAGGAATCTTTGAAATGTTTAATAGTTTTAGAATTGTACTCCTTTAAAAGTTCAGAGATTTATAATGGAGGTCGATGGACGAATTTGGGACCTCAAAAAAACACTTTCACCTAGAAACTCCATTCACAGCTCAAAAATTCCACCTTGCTGTTGCCATGCATGCTTGAGATTTTTTCTTGGAAATCATTTGTAGTTTGGGAGATATTTAACTTTAAGCGCCCAATGCATTGTCAATGCGGCAATGGACATTTAAAGGGAAACGAGTACAGGCTACTAATCCTACATACTTACTGCTAGTAACCCCATTCATACTTTAAAATGTTCATCTTACTGTGGACATGTTTGCCTGAAAAGGAATCTTTGAAATGTTTAATAGTTTTAGAATTGTACTCCTTTAAAAGTTCAGAGATTTATAATGGAGGTCGATGGACGAATTTGGGACCTCAAAAAAACACTTTCACCTAGAAACTCCATTCACAGTTCAAAAATTCCACCTTACTGTGGACATGCATGCTTGAAATTTTTTCTTTGAAATCATTTGTAGTTTGGGAGATACTTAACTTTAAGCGCCCAATGCATTGTCAATGCGGCAATGGACATTTAAAGGGAAACGAGTACAGGCTACTAATCCTACATACTTACTGCTAGTAACCCCATTCATACTTTAAAATGTTCATCTTACTGTGGACATGTTTGCCTGAAAAGGAATCTTTGAAATGTTTACTAGTTTTAGAATTGTACTCCTATAAAAGTTCAGAGATTTATAATGGAGGTCGATGGACGAATTTGGGACCTCAAAAAACACTTTCACCTAGAAACTCCATTCACAGTTCAAAAATTCCACCTTACTGTGGACATGCATGCTTGAGATTTTTTATTTGAAATCATTTGTAGTTTTTGAAATATTTAACTTTAAGCGCCCAATGCATTGTCAATGCGGCAATGGACATTTAAAGGGAAACGAGTACAGGCTACTAATCCTACATACTTAATGCTAGTAACCCCATTTATACTTTAAAATGTTCATCTTACTGTGGACATGTTTGCCTGAAAAGGAATCTTTGAAATGTTTAATAGTTTTAGAATTGTACTCCTTTAAAAGTTCAGAGATTTATAATGGAGGTCGATGGACGAATTTGGGACCTCAAAAAAACACTTTCACCTAGAAACTCCATTCACAGCTCAAAAATTCCACCTTGCTGTTGCCATGCATGCTTGAGATTTTTTCTTGGAAATCATTTGTAGTTTGGGAGATATTTAACTTTAAGCGCCCAATGCATTGTCAATGCGGCAATGGACATTTAAAGGGAAACGAGTACAGGCTACTAATCCTACATACTTACTGCTAGTAACCCCATTCATACTTTAAAATGTTCATCTTACTGTGGACATGTTTGCCTGAAAAGGAATCTTTGAATTGTTTAATAGTTTTAGAATTGTACTCCTTTAAAAGTTCAGAGATTTATAATGGAGGTCGATGGACGAATTTGGGACCTCAAAAAAACACTTTCACCTAGAAACTCCATTCACAGTTCAAAAATTCCACCTTACTGTGGACATGCATGCTTGAGATTCTTTCTTTGAAATCATTTGTAGTTTGGGAGATATTTAACTTTAAGCGCCCAATGCATTGTCAATGCGGCAATGGACATTTAAAGGGAAACGAGTACAGGCTACTAATCCTACATACTTAATGCTAGTAACCCCATTCATACTTTAAAATGTTCATCTTACTGTGGACATGTTTGCCTGAAAAGGAATCTTTGAAATGTTTAATAGTTTTAGAATTGTACTCCTTTAAAAGTTCAGAGATTTATAATGGAGGTCGATGGACGAATTTGGGACCTCAAAAAAACACTTTCACCTAGAAACTCCATTCACAGTTCAAAAATTCCACCTTACTGTGGACATGCATGCTTGAATTTTTTTCTTTGAAATCATTTGTAGTTTGGGAGATACTTAACTTTAAGCGCCCAATGCATTGTCAATGCGGCAATGGACATTTAAAGGGAAACGAGTACAGGCTACTAATCCTACATACTTACTGCTAGTAACCCCATTCATACTTTAAAATGTTCATCTTACTGTGGACATGTTTGCCTGAAAAGGAATCTTTGAAATGTTTACTAGTTTTAGAATTGTACTCCTATAAAAGTTCAGAGATTTATAATGGAGGTCGATGGACGAATTTGGGACCTCAAAAAACACTTTCACCTAGAAACTCCATTCACAGTTCAAAAATTCCACCTTACTGTGGACATGCATGCTTGAGATTTTTTATTTGAAATCATTTGTAGTTTTTGAAATATTTAACTTTAAGCGCCCAATGCATTGTCAATGCGGCAATGGACATTTAAAGGGAAACGAGTACAGGCTACTAATCCTACATACTTAATGCTAGTAACCCCATTTATACTTTAAAATGTTCATCTTACTGTGGACATGTTTGCCTGAAAAGGAATCTTTGAAATGTTTAATAGTTTTAGAATTGTACTCCTTTAAAAGTTCAGAGATTTATAATGGAGGTCGATGGACGAATTTGGGACCTCAAAAAAACACTTTCACCTAGAAACTCCATTCACAGTTCAAAAATTCCACCTTACTGTGGACATGCATGCTTGAATTTTTTTCTTTGAAATCATTTGTAGTTTGGGAGATACTTAACTTTAAGCGCCCAATGCATTGTCAATGCGGCAATGGACATTTAAAGGGAAACGAGTACAGGCTACTAATCCTACATACTTACTGCTAGTAACCCCCTTCATACTTTAAAATGTTCATCTTACTGTGGACATGTTTGCCTGAAAAGGAATCTTTGAAATGTTTACTAGTTTTAGAATTGTACTCCTATAAAAGTTCAGAGATTTATAATGGAGGTCGATGGACGAATTTGGGACCTCAAAAAACACTTTCACCTAGAAACTCCATTCACAGTTCAAAAATTCCACCTTACTGTGGACATGCATGCTTGAGATTTTTTATTTGAAATCATTTGTAGTTTTTGAAATATTTAACTTTAAGCGCCCAATGCATTGTCAATGCGGCAATGGACATTTAAAGGGAAACGAGTACAGGCTACTAATCCTACATACTTAATGCTAGTAACCCCATTTATACTTTAAAATGTTCATCTTACTGTGGACATGTTTGCCTGAAAAGGAATCTTTGAAATGTTTAATAGTTTTAGAATTGTACTCCTTTAAAAGTTCAGAGATTTATAATGGAGGTCGATGGACGAATTTGGGACCTCAAAAAAACACTTTCACCTAGAAACTCCATTCACAGCTCAAAAATTCCACCTTGCTGTTGCCATGCATGCTTGAGATTTTTTCTTGGAAATCATTTGTAGTTTGGGAGATATTTAACTTTAAGCGCCCAATGCATTGTCAATGCGGCAATGGACATTTAAAGGGAAACGAGTACAGGCTACTAATCCTACATACTTACTGCTAGTAACCCCATTCATACTTTAAAATGTTCATCTTACTGTGGACATGTTTGCCTGAAAAGGAATCTTTGAAATGTTTAATAGTTTTAGAATTGTACTCCTTTAAAAGTTCAGAGATTTATAATGGAGGTCGATGGACGAATTTGGGACCTCAAAAAAACACTTTCACCTAGAAACTCCATTCACAGTTCAAAAATTCCACCTTACTGTGGACATGCATGCTTGAAATTTTTTCTTTGAAATCATTTGTAGTTTGGGAGATACTTAACTTTAAGCGCCCAATGCATTGTCAATGCGGCAATGGACATTTAAAGGGAAACGAGTACAGGCTACTAATCCTACATACTTACTGCTAGTAACCCCATTCATACTTTAAAATGTTCATCTTACTGTGGACATGTTTGCCTGAAAAGGAATCTTTGAAATGTTTACTAGTTTTAGAATTGTACTCCTATAAAAGTTCAGAGATTTATAATGGAGGTCGATGGACGAATTTGGGACCTCAAAAAACACTTTCACCTAGAAACTCCATTCACAGTTCAAAAATTCCACCTTACTGTGGACATGCATGCTTGAGATTTTTTATTTGAAATCATTTGTAGTTTTTGAAATATTTAACTTTAAGCGCCCAATGCATTGTCAATGCGGCAATGGACATTTAAAGGGAAACGAGTACAGGCTACTAATCCTACATACTTAATGCTAGTAACCCCATTTATACTTTAAAATGTTCATCTTACTGTGGACATGTTTGCCTGAAAAGGAATCTTTGAAATGTTTAATAGTTTTAGAATTGTACTCCTTTAAAAGTTCAGAGATTTATAATGGAGGTCGATGGACGAATTTGGGACCTCAAAAAAACACTTTCACCTAGAAACTCCATTCACAGCTCAAAAATTCCACCTTGCTGTTGCCATGCATGCTTGAGATTTTTTCTTGGAAATCATTTGTAGTTTGGGAGATATTTAACTTTAAGCGCCCAATGCATTGTCAATGCGGCAATGGACATTTAAAGGGAAACGAGTACAGGCTACTAATCCTACATACTTACTGCTAGTAACCCCATTCATACTTTAAAATGTTCATCTTACTGTGGACATGTTTGCCTGAAAAGGAATCTTTGAATTGTTTAATAGTTTTAGAATTGTACTCCTTTAAAAGTTCAGAGATTTATAATGGAGGTCGATGGACGAATTTGGGACCTCAAAAAAACACTTTCACCTAGAAACTCCATTCACAGTTCAAAAATTCCACCTTACTGTGGACATGCATGCTTGAGATTCTTTCTTTGAAATCATTTGTAGTTTGGGAGATATTTAACTTTAAGCGCCCAATGCATTGTCAATGCGGCAATGGACATTTAAAGGGAAACGAGTACAGGCTACTAATCCTACATACTTAATGCTAGTAACCCCATTCATACTTTAAAATGTTCATCTTACTGTGGACATGTTTGCCTGAAAAGGAATCTTTGAAATGTTTAATAGTTTTAGAATTGTACTCCTTTAAAAGTTCAGAGATTTATAATGGAGGTCGATGGACGAATTTGGGACCTCAAAAAAACACTTTCACCTAGAAACTCCATTCACAGTTCAAAAATTCCACCTTACTGTGGACATGCATGCTTGAATTTTTTTCTTTGAAATCATTTGTAGTTTGGGAGATACTTAACTTTAAGCGCCCAATGCATTGTCAATGCGGCAATGGACATTTAAAGGGAAACGAGTACAGGCTACTAATCCTACATACTTACTGCTAGTAACCCCATTCATACTTTAAAATGTTCATCTTACTGTGGACATGTTTGCCTGAAAAGGAATCTTTGAAATGTTTACTAGTTTTAGAATTGTACTCCTATAAAAGTTCAGAGATTTATAATGGAGGTCGATGGACGAATTTGGGACCTCAAAAAACACTTTCACCTAGAAACTCCATTCACAGTTCAAAAATTCCACCTTACTGTGGACATGCATGCTTGAGATTTTTTATTTGAAATCATTTGTAGTTTTTGAAATATTTAACTTTAAGCGCCCAATGCATTGTCAATGCGGCAATGGACATTTAAAGGGAAACGAGTACAGGCTACTAATCCTACATACTTAATGCTAGTAACCCCATTTATACTTTAAAATGTTCATCTTACTGTGGACATGTTTGCCTGAAAAGGAATCTTTGAAATGTTTAATAGTTTTAGAATTGTACTCCTTTAAAAGTTCAGAGATTTATAATGGAGGTCGATGGACGAATTTGGGACCTCAAAAAAACACTTTCACCTAGAAACTCCATTCACAGCTCAAAAATTCCACCTTGCTGTTGCCATGCATGCTTGAGATTTTTTCTTGGAAATCATTTGTAGTTTGGGAGATATTTAACTTTAAGCGCCCAATGCATTGTCAATGCGGCAATGGACATTTAAAGGGAAACGAGTACAGGCTACTAATCCTACATACTTACTGCTAGTAACCCCATTCATACTTTAAAATGTTCATCTTACTGTGGACATGTTTGCCTGAAAAGGAATCTTTGAAATGTTTAATAGTTTTAGAATTGTACTCCTTTAAAAGTTCAGAGATTTATAATGGAGGTCGATGGACGAATTTGGGACCTCAAAAAAACACTTTCACCTAGAAACTCCATTCACAGTTCAAAAATTCCACCTTACTGTGGACATGCATGCTTGAGATTTTTTCTTTGAAATCATTTGTAGTTTGGGAGATATTTAACTTTAAGCGCCCAATGCATTGTCAATAGCAATGGACACCGACATTTAGACTTTTACCTGGGGCTTTTACCTTTATCAAATATTGTAGTGAATAGCACACAAGTTAACAGAATGGGTAAGAACCTCTGTGGTGCAGTGGTTTAGATACAGGGCTTGCAACCAGAAGGTTCCCAGTTCAAATCTAGCTATGACATTTTTCCAAGTTTTATCTGACTCTTGTGGTCTGTATCTAATCTTTCAGTGAAGAGTGTGCAAGAGACCAAAGAAACCATGAACCATGGTGGAGCTGTGGTTAAGATACAGGCCTTTCACACAGAAGGTTGTGAGATCAAAACCAGCAGGGACGTCTCTCCAAATTTTACCTGGGGTATTTACCTTTATCTAATCTTTCAGTGAATACCACGCAAGTTAACAGAATAAATAAGAACCTCTGTGGTGCAGTGGTTTAGATACATGGCTTGCAACCAGAAGGTTCCTGGTTCAAATGCAACCAGGACATATTTCCAACTTTTATCTGACTCTTGTGGTCTGTATCTAATCTTTCACTGATGAACGTGCAAGAGACCAGAGAAAGTGTGAACCATGGTGGAGCAGTGGTTAAGATACAGGCCTTGCACACAGAAGGTCTTGTGTTCAAAACCAGCAAGGACATCTTTCCAACTTTTACCTGTCACTTTTACCTTTATCTAATATTTCAGTGAAGACCACGCAAGTGAACAGAATAAGTAAGAACCACTGTGGTGCAGCGGTTTAGATACAATGCTTCTAACCAGAAGATTCCTAGTTCAAATCCAGCAAGATTTTTTTCCAACTTTTACCTGACTCTTGCACCTTTATCTAATCTTTCAGTGAATAACATGCAAGAGAACAGATCAAGTATGAACCATGGTGGTGCAGTGTTGAAGATATAGGACTAACAAACAGAAGGCTTTTGGTTCAAACCCAGCAATGACATTTTCCAAGTTTGTACCCGGCTCTCGTACCTGAACCTCTAATCTTTAAGTTAACATGCAGGAGAACAGTATCACTATAACCTATTGTAGTGCAGTGGTTAAGGTATGAGACTTTTAATCGGAAGGTTACTGGTTCAAATCCAGCAAGGAGTTTTCCCAACTTTTACCTGACTCTTGTGTAGTGCTCACTTGTGCCACTAGTCGGTGAGTGACACTTCTAGTTGTAACTTATAGTACCCAAGGCACTGTAGTGTAATCTGGGCTAGTCTAGGTTTAGTTTAGGTTCGACTCTCTGGAACTGTGGGGAATACTTAGTGAGACTCAGACACAAAATGTTAACTGATTGCCGGCTATTTATATAGAAAAATCAATAAACATATAAAACAAACAAACATGTAAACATCAACAGGGGAATACAAATGGTTTTTGGTACCAACACTGTGGCAATTGCTTGGCCACTCAATTTTCAAGTTCACTCTATCTACGGGTGCACCCTTCTAACTTGAATCTCAGTTGTCAACATTAAATTCAAGATAATTTCTGTTCCAGTTCAATCAAATAACAGAAATAGGACAATTGCATCAAACAAAACATCCACCCTTTAAATAAGGTAATTATTCACTCAGTCACAGTTCCCAATTTGAGGAGGTAAGGTAAGTGTCAGTATACGTGTTAAGGGGTCAGAGTTCCAAGGATAAACCAGGAGGGTAGGTATCAGTATACGTGTCAAAGTTCCAGGTGGGTTCCAATACCTAGGAGGTAAGTATCTGGGTTCCAAGTTCCAGGGGAATTGTGTGTACGTGTGAGGGAGAGTGGGAGAGAGGGGGAATTGGGAGTACTGCAGCTGAGAGTGGGGGAGTCTGCAGAAGTAGGCCTACCACACAGTAGAGTGCAGTAGAACTGTCCAGTGATCGCTGTCAATCACTCTCTAGATCCTGGGTGGGTTAGCTCGCCATCAATTGGAACGGTCACTGGAAAAGATCCAATCCAACAAAAAACCTGACCTGTCATCAGACAGGGTCAGAGAAATCTAATCAGTATCATAGTATCTACTGTCTGTTTTCTATTCAGTTTTTAACCATGAAATAACATTACATGAACTTTTTTAAATGAAACAATAAATAAAATACTGTATGCAACACTCTGTGCATACTGTATGCAACACTGTGCATTTTTAAATCTTTGTACATACTTTTTAAACAAACATATGTATTTTAAACAAAAACATCTTCACATGAATTCAAATACACTCTTGTACAAAGTGCAATGCAAAATGGATTACATCCATTTAGTAATCAACATTTGGAAACAAACTCCATTGTAAACCATTACATTAGAATGTGTTCACCATTAACTCAAGTGCAAAATGAAAGAAAACAACATCCCTTAATTTAAAAGAATGAACAGTCTCACCGATTCTGTGAAACAGGCTGGGCACAAACAATGCAACGGCTGCCCCAGTGAATCCACAATTGGGTTCTAGAAGTCAAACAATACCACACATCAAAACCAAAGTAATTTGAACTTATTTGTTACTCTTCAATTGAAATTGTTACTCTTCAAATGAAATTATAACAACGGGTGAGTTACCTTGCTTCTCTGTGGTTTGCATATATTTATTTATATTCTTCTAGATCTCAACTTCTCTCTGTGTTCTGTGCTGTCTGTTCTGTGCAACAGTGGCTTTTTTTCTGGCTGTCTCCAACCTCAACAGCTGAACTGACTCTAGTTTGATTGGGGATTGGTTTGATTAGTGCAGGACTGCAGGTGTGTGTACTTGGCTGCCTCTGAAGGTCAGCCTGACCTGATTGACTGCTAATTGGCCAGAACCACTATACAGAAGTCACTCTAATGTCATGTGTAGCCCACTCCATATCATGTGTGTTACACTTGCACCTTTATCTAATCTTTCAGTGAAGAGCGTGTGGTGTAGTGGTTAAGATACAGGAACATCAAGCTGAAGGTCCTTGGTTCAAATCCAGCACTGTCATTTTTCTAAGTTTGTACCCGGCTCTTGTACCTGTACCTCAAGTCTTTCACTTAACAAGCAAGAGAACAGATTAAGTATGAACCACTGTGGTGCAATGGTTAAATATATATATATTTTTTTAAAGCCCCTCCCTCTACAGCCTGAGGAAGGCGGGCTAAATCCATTCTCCTCTTCTTATGAACAAAAAAACTGAAATAGCTATAGCCAGGATTCAAACCCCTGACCTTCTGTATATGAGTCCAGTGCTTTACCTTCACACCACCAGCCCTGTGACATTAAGTAATTATTTTAGGTCATATTTGTGGTTGAAGGAAGAGCTGGCAGGTCAAAAGATACAAATATTCAAATGTTTAAATATTTGCATATTAATATTAGATTTATTAATATGTTTTGTTTTTCATCATATTTAATGATTGATAATGATAATTAATTTGATTATTAGTTTTAGATGACCAAAAGTATTGTTATTTAAGATATTTTCTAATCAAACATATTAGCTGTTTATTTTATTTTATTAATTTAGGCCTTTACATTAAAATAATTAGTGGCTATAAGGTTGTCAGTCAGTGTGGTATTACACCCCTACGTAAACTTCTCTCTGATTGTCTGCAATGAGTTTAACTGAAAAATATATATCACTCATGGCATGCAGCATATCACATTCATGAACAATTATAAGCTGAGAACAAATATCAACTACATTCTGTTTTTTTAACTGATATTAGACAGTTTGACTTGAAATGTACATGAATGTATGCCAACCACTTCCATTCAATGTCTTTGTTACAACATAAAAACTTCATGTTATACTATGCTATGTTCAATAGGACACTACATAGTATCCCATGACAACATACTGTAATATAATACTGTAAAAAAAACATGAACATGAACCTAACTAACCCTATGTTGTCAAAAAACATGAAAAGATGGGTTTTGATTTCAAGACATCTTTATTGACACAAATGCATATGAATAAACATCTGTCAAAAGGATGTCCTGTGTGTGTGTGTGTGTGTGTGTGTGTGTGTGTGTGTGTGTGTGTGTGTGTGTGTGTGTGTGTGTGTTGGTAGGAGAGCAGATATAATTATTACAGAAAAACAAAATCAATAATAAATTAATTAATACAATTTTCAATTAACCATACAACTAAAATAACATTAAAAAGGTAGGTAAGTGATATTTTTTGGGTATATATATATATATATTTTTTTTTTGTTAAAAAGGTTCAAGTACTGCTACAGAGCGTTTGTTCGGTCACAGGGGTCTCTCCAGCTCTTTAGTAAACAGAATATAGCACATTTTCAGGTAGGTGACAACATTTAAGCCAATCAGGAGAGAGCACTGTAAATGCATTTTCTGTTTGATAAAGAGCTGGAGAGACATGGGAGAGACTCCTTTTACTGAACAAACACTCTATAGCAATGAGTACTATCACAATATAGAGCTATTTAACACTTATTTTAACCAAAGTAAATCACATACCCTACATACCCTACATACCCATTTAACAATATGGGTGTATAGAACCTGTTTTTAATCTCAAATAGTATCGTTTTGTGGTGTCTTGTCCTTTGATAACACTCAGGCAGGTGTTATCAAAGGACACCTGCCTAGGGTTAAATTTAATTTAGGGTTAAATTCTTACCCTCTAGTAACATTCTGTCAGGGTGTGGCGTTACAGTATATATAGGGTGGTGTCAGGGTATATTCTTGTGGTGCTAGGGTTACATTCTTACCCTCTGGTAGCTTTCAACCAGGGGCCTGTTCCTCAAAAGGTGAATTAGAGCTAAAGCCTGGCTTTTCCACCTATCCTGGCTTAATTTAGCCAGGATTAGAGCTGAGTCGGTTCCTCAAAAGGTGAATTATCTTGAAGATTAGTTTAGCCAGTTCACCCTGGCTAAGTTTAGCCTTATCCGATTCCTCAAAAGAGAATTGAAGCAAGCCTAGCTTAGTTACCATGGCAATTTAGCTGTGAAGTTAGCCTGGTCAGGAGCAGGCTAACAGCCAAGCTTACTTAATCTAGTGCCTTGTTCTTCAAGTTTTTCCACAGTTAATTCAAAACATGTGTTTGTATATGGACTCATTTTAATGACCCTGCATTCAAATAAAATGAAATAAATACAATAACATATAATCAAATTAATTACTGAAATAGTGTGTGACCATGAATCATAATAATAATTGTTTCACAATGACTCATGTGATATGTAATTGTCACTCTGTTATAGTTAACACTATAGTTCATCTTGTTGTTAGATGTTTGATAATATATTACATTTTTTTTAAAATATTATAAAAAATGTCTGACACATACATACACACACATATACCCGTAACTAATCATTTATATATATATATATATATATATATATATATATATATATATATATATATATATATATATATATATATATATATATATAAAAATTATTAGTTATGGGTTTAAAGGAGCCTCTTTGTAAGTCAATGAGGAGCATATTTTAAATTATCAATTTCTAGTCAATGGAGAAATTATTTTTTATTTCTTGTCCACCTTTGGAGTTACATCATGATGGCAAGGTAACTACACAACCCAAACCTCTACCAAAGTGGTCTTGCAAATGTGGGGTTATTTATTGCGTGTCTCGTCCCGTCCCGTCCCCCCCGCTCATCCCGTCACGGCCCCCTGTCGCGGTCAACCCCCCCCCTCCCGTCCGGTCCCGTCCCGTCCTGTCCCGTTGTGGCCCCCGTCGCAGTACACCCCCCCCCCGTCCCGTCCCGTTCCCGTTCGTCCCGTTCGTCCCGTTCGTCCCGTTGCCCGTCCGTCTCAAACACACACACACACGCACACACACACACACACACACACACACACACACACACACACACACACACACACACACACACACACACACACACACACACACACACACACACACACACACACACACTCTGAGCATTTAAACAACACCCTGGTACTGTAACCTATCTTCTGTGTTGTAGGGTACACACCCATGTAGTTAACGCATTACACACTGTTGAGGTCATTGTTGGTCTATTATTGTAACACACAACACTGTAAACATGGCAGCAAACTCAATAGGCAGTGATGGACAAAGAACTCCATCCCAGTGCCTGAGTCAAAGAGTACAGATACTACTGGTCAAATCAACATATCGTTGTTGTCGGGCAGAAACAGCAATGATATCTCCATATTTTTTTCGTAAATTGTTGCCCTACTTGATCATACCACAGCGTCACACAAAAGCATCAAAAGTAGCAGATCTACAATTTCGAAACGCGGCGCGAAGCGGCGTGTTTTGAGCTTGTAGATCTGCTACTTTTGATGCTTTTGAATTTGAATCCTGAAAAGTTTTGGACATATGAGGTTTCCACCCGACAGAGACAATAAATAATACAACACAACACTGTAATCATACCAGCAAACTCTACCAGCACATGACATGAATTAATCAGCCGCTTAATCATTCCAATTATAAACAAAAAAAACTAGACCTATGACGTTACACGACAAACCTCTACAAGCAAAACAACACACTTCTCAAGAAACAATGGAGAAGCAACCTTACTATTGTTGTAACACATTTCTACAATTCCACAACCAAAAGGTCATCTTTCTGCATAGCGATATTTGGACATGAAGTTAGATCCACAGAGACAAACATCGCTGACCTGTCCTTTACTTTAAACCATACATACATTATTTGACCGTCGGACACCACCGCTCCTTTTTTCCCTAAACACCAAATCTCTCAAAAACAGCCGATCTATAAGCTCCCCCGATCTATTTCCGTGGAATCATTGTGGGCACCTCAATGTTAAATTGGCAATTTGTTTCCAAAGTGTAAACAAACAAATAAAGAATTTGTCTGAAGTAATGCATAAATGTAAAGTATATACATGATTTGAACACGCTTAAACATTTGCCATTTAAGGCCTAATATTTCTACAACTACTACAAATTGCTACAACACCTGTGGATAGCCAGTCATTATGGGCATAAACTAGAAGTTGAAGGGTACATTTAGGTCTGATTATAATGTTCAAATCATGTATACTTTTACATGACTTGAGACCATTTTTCAAATTCTTTCTTCCTTTACATTTTGGAAAACAAATTGACAATTTAACATTGAGTTGTCCACAATGTTTAGGTGGCAAGTCTTCCTGCATCCGTTTAAAGCACAGACCACATTAGAGCCATACACTCACCTGTGTGACAGACAGCAGAGATAGACAGTTCTATTAAAGGTTTAATGACATTCACTTTTACACCACATTCAAAGTCTTTGTCCTGGTCCTTCAAAAGTGTACAAAAAGTTTTAAGTGAAAATTCCATTCCAGTGATCCATGGCAGGTGTTTTTCTCTCACATTTCTAAAGCCTTTTCAACTGCAATGAAAAAAGAAATCTTTGCCTGCGGGTGTCGCTGGTGAGGGATTTTGCCTGTCAATCATCGCCTCTGCTCCGCCCCCCCCAAAGGAAAAGATAGGGGAGGGGAGGGGCGAGGAGGAGAGTGGGCGGGATTATTCGACAGTGACCTCACTGTCGAAGGGCCAAGCTCAGATTACTTTTCAGCCTAATTATTCAGTTAACCCCAGACCACAGAAAATCCACTGAATGTTTTAAGTTCAGGTTTTTTGGGTGTAATTGAGGTCATAAAACCCCAAATAAAACATTGAAAATAAAAAAAGTGAAAATGAATGTCATAGAACCTTTAAGGTGTAGATGGTTCCATTATGATGGCTGGACTGGGCTGACACCAGCATGGCTGCTGCTGCTTCCCACTCTGTTCCCTCTCCATTCTGATACTGTATCTTCTAGAGAACTGACCTCAGCTGTTTTTCCCGCCCAGTTCTCTGTCCCCATTTCACTCTCTCACTCTCTCTCTGTGTGTGTGTGTGTGTGTGTGTGTGTGTGTGTGTGTGTGTGTGTGTGTGTGTGTGCGTCTCTCTCTCCATTGTCTATTCTTTTCTCTCTTTCTCGTGTGTGTGTGTGTGTGTGTGTGTGTGTGTGTGTGTGTGTGTGTGTGTGTGTGTGTGTGTGTGTGTGTATGTGTATGTGTATGTGTATGTATGTGTGTGTGTGTGTGTGTGTGTGTGTGTGTGTGTGTGTGTGAGATGTTTGTACACACTCTCCTTGCCAACACAAAATGCCATGTCACCGCGAACAATGATGACACTGCCAGCTCAGATGTGGCCACTTCCAAAATGTAAACACGTGACAGACAGACAGACAGACAGACAGACAGACAGACAGACAGACAGACAGACAGACAGACAGACAGACAGACAGACACATGCTCTTCTGCAAGGTAAACAAGAGGGGGGGACGCGGACCACCCTGTACGGTACACATGTTCAATGAGATACTGGGTGCTTGAGTTTACTGGGGGGTAGTAACTATTTACATGTAACAGAGTTATGTAATATAATGACACATTAAATAGAATTGTAGTCAGTTACAATTGCAAAGAAAAAGTTGTCATTAAATTGAATCAAAGTACACTGAAATATCTTTAGACAATAAAAAGGGTGTTTGTCTTCTTACCATGTCTGAACCCTACACAAAAACCCTCAGTGTTTATGTAACTCTGATAGTGTACACATGTGTGTTTTGGATAATTTTAGAAGGTTTTGCTGTGAACCGTTCTTGACTCCAAAGTTGTTTAATCCACAAACTAAGCGTCACGTTTAACCTGAGAGCCATGAATGTTCAAATCCTTCAAGGTTTCACATCACAGCGATAAAACACATCTTTCGTTCTTCGCCTCTCCGTTCTTGAAATGAGCAATTACCTAATTTTGACCTCGAATGTGTCTCAACATTGAATCATCTCTTCATGGCAGCCTGCTGATCATTCCAACGTTTCATGAAAATCAACCCATTCATTCTAGAGTTGTTTTATTTTATTTTATTCCCTTATTACAATTAGCCTACCGTCTTTTTAGTTTTTTCTCTAATAACGATTATTACTTATGCTGCTGAAATGTCGTACTCTTATGTACCTGTACACAAGATCTAACAATAAAGACCAATGTTGATACAGCCATGCCATTCATGACTATGGAACAAAAACAGTCCAGTCCATCAGATAAATAACACAATTGTTTAATGATTTCTTGGTAACTGGTTTTGCATACACATTCTGCATTCACAGGTGCCTTATTTCACCAAACTAAAATCACTCTAATGTGCTATAGAGTGATACCTTATTTCACCCTTCAAAATCACTCTAATGTGCTAGAGTGATATAGCCTGGCTCCACCCCCTGAATCCTTTGCCTAGCATTCAGGGTCTGGTGACGCTTTCGAAGGCGGGTGTTGCTCGGTTGTAAATCTGTACGACGAATCGGGATCGGGACAATCCAGTATGAACCAATCGCGTTGGCTCATAGTGGAGTCCCACTTTGGCCACGCCCCCATCTCAGAACTCCGCTGCATTGAGAGG
This sequence comes from Gymnoscopelus braueri, assembly GCF_963280865.1. Classification (NCBI taxonomy): domain Eukaryota; kingdom Metazoa; phylum Chordata; class Actinopteri; order Myctophiformes; family Myctophidae; genus Gymnoscopelus; species Gymnoscopelus braueri. The sequence goes on along the minus strand of NC_137617.1, from coordinate 33,736,984 downwards.
GCTTTCAGACTGAATAATGGAGTGAAACGAAATGAAAATTCAGGCTGAGTGTCAGGCTAAGAGTGATACATTATTTCCATATTTCTGATCTGCTCACTGTGTTTGAGAGACAGGACAGTAGTGCTGTGGACAAGAAATACTTTGAATAAAGCACTAGAACAGAATAACAGATTCCTTACAGCAGTGAAAAATAATAACAATGCACTACATTAATGACTTGTGCAAACTTGACAAATTCAAAGAAAAGAAAATAGACACAAATGTGCTCGTTTGTCTTTTAACACTCGCATGACTGAGGTTTCATTATCCTCCACACTGCCTGAAAAACGATCATTTTGATCCCCAAATCAGGCTATCCTATTGGCCACTGTCTCCCCTCTGTGCTCCAGACTAGTTCACACTTTCTCCCCCAAACAGTGGGGGGTTCCATTGTCTTCTAAATAGCTGAGAGTTGAAAATGGGTTGCCAAATTATGAGAGAGAAATAAGCAGGCAGGTCTATGAAAGTGTTACTGCATGCGTTGTGCCCTGAGAAAACAGTGAGACATGAAGCAGTAGGCTAGTGTGTATTCTATCTGTCTCCTATATGTCATCATGATTTGTGATTTGTGTATGTGGGGATCTCATGCAGTGTTGATTTCGTTAACGAAAACGAAACGAAATATGTTCGTCAACGCACATTTTTCAGGACGAAGACGAGACGAGACCACCACCCACATGAATAAACAATAACTGGGACTAAATCATTATGCAATTTCGTTGACTAATAAAGACGAGACGAAAATGTAGTTCACTAAATAAAGACTGGACTAAAATCTATGGTCATTTTAGTTCACAAACAAAGACGAGACGAAATATTATATCATATATTTATTATATGATTTTGTCACTCCCCGTCTCCTTTGATGCGCAGCGCAGAGCATGCTGTTCCTCACTCACACACACCCCCTTTTAAAGTTGCAGCCGCGCACGCACATACACACACACAGAGTCACACCACCGTCAAATGAATGGCAGGAGGATTCAGATTTCAGAGCGAAACTTTACAAAATAAAACGGTAAAATGCTTTGCACGGGGCTCAGGAGAAAGAGAAGAGGTGATATATGGACACATTTTCGCTACATCGATGTGGAGAACAAAACACAATGCTTGATTTTATCCGAAGGCAAGCAATGTGGGAAACAAAGAAATCGAGTTATAAGTTAACAAAGGGTTTGGTGGTGGTTGTTTACAACGTAACATTAAACGTGGTGTTGCGTGTCGGCTTAATGTTCCAACAAAAACACTAATCCGACCCCAAAGTGCCCAAACTAATGCTGACGAACTTACGTTAGCTTCTTAGCATGTAGCGATAAACTTACACCTGGTGTTTGCACTTTCTCCATTTACAGCCCGTACATCTACACAAACGTTCAGATTTCAAATATAAAGTGCTTACCTCATGGCCAGGGATGTTACAATTCTGTTCGGGTAACCCATAAGTACCCATAATTCCCGTATTGTCCAATAAAAAACATTTTAATCCGATCGGTGGCCATTTTCTCCGTATTTTCTCCATGCTTTCAACTACGTGACCCTATCGGTTGGGAGGTGTAATTGCACTCTGATACACTATAACTCTATGAGCAAATGACCGCCAATCGGATTAAAATGCTTTTTATTGAACAATACAGAAGTTACGGGTACTTATACCCACCCGAAGTAAATTGTAACATCCGTGGCCACGGAATAAGAACTTTATATTTGAAATCCGAACTTTTATGTAGATGTACATGGAAATGGAGAAAGTGCAAAAAACAGGTTGAAGTTTCATCATGACTGTCATAATATGACCGTCATGTAATGCTGCTATAAATCTAGTAGCAGCAACCGAACTATAGTAACTTGTAAACAACCCAGTGTGCAAACTGTGCACAAAACACGTGGGTAGCTATATTATTATTACCATTATAATGTAATTATATAATAATAATAATAATAATAATAATAATAATAATAATAATAATAATAATAATAGAAAGACGTGAAAAACAAGCCCAAAGTCGCTTATAATAAGCAGACATGGCAACATAGACTCGCATAGACTCGCTGCGCAGCAGCGAGTATGCTCGTCTACGGGCCGCTCTGCGGGGGGTCTGGAGGTGTCAACTGCTCTTGTCTGGGGGAGAGAGGGGGAGAACGGTCAATTTAGCCGAAATATAACGGCTGGGATGGTATATATGGTATATATTTCATATTTATAATACGTTTCAGAAAGAAAAAAAAACGGAGATGATTTGAAACAAATATTTAGGAAAAGTCATGAAAGGGGAACTTTCTCAGAGCTTCATGAGAGAAGATAATCCACTTTAAATTCTCAAAATCGGTCACATTGATGGCTTAGTCACGCAAGTGTTAAACAGTAAAAGCTGAGTATCTTCAAAAGAAACACTAACTGTGTTCTCAGGTCAGTTTTTTTCCTGTCTTTTAGTTTCTTGATTCAGTTTAAGAAAAGCACTTCGTTCCAAGATCACCCTGGCTCTGTTACGTCTGACCCTGGTAAGATCACCAGTGATACTGAACACTCTCTCAGTAAAGGCCTGTGACACTGGCATGGCCAGAAGGTCCAGAGCAAGAGGTTTTAAGGTCGCGTAGGCGGCTGAGCTCTGTGCCAGCCAAAACTCAACACCAGTGTCTTGGTGTACGCCGTGGGAGAGCGCTTCTTTGTACCTCCTCAGCTCCTGCTTGACGCAGGCCTTGAAGGAGCGAGGCTTGGACTGCCTCGCCGCAGACAGGAACCTGAATCTGGGTCGCTTGGAAGCGGACGGTTCCGCGTCTTCCTTCGCCTCGTCCTTAACGTCTTTCTCAGTCTCGTCTGCGTGTTCCTGCGTTCCCGACACCAACGTCTCTGTGACGTACTCTTCCGCTTTGTCCAGAAGCTCCTGGATCGGCTCGTCGGAGCCGTCGACGAGGATGTCCGAGACGGTGGGGTCCAGGAGGCAAGCGGCAGGCGCCAGCGGGGAGAACACGGGATCGCCGGCGACCAGGAAACAGCCGGAGCGCTGCTCCAGGTCCGTCTTCATCTTCTGCGCCAGGGTGCCGAGGTCTCTGAAGGCCGAGAGGAAGACGAAGTTGGAGAGGTGTGCGATGAGGTCGAGCAGGGCGGGTACGACCAGGGACAGCGACATGGTGTCACTCTGGAGGATCCTTGTGTGTTCCGCAAAGGGCAGCAGGAGATCTCGGATAACTTGTTCCATTCACCTGTAGGGGTTGTAACCATCATGACATTTTTACTCGATGATTCATTAATGTCATACAATAATTGCGATTAATGATCTGATTGTATTTTTTGCATTGAGCCTTTTAGGCTTTGTAAACCATGTCAAATAACCTAAATATACACAGAAATGACTGGCAATGACTGATACCGATATTAAAAATCTAAATAAATAATGTGCTATGGACAAATTAATAATCATATTTTCAAATAAGAAAATAAACAGTAGAAATAGCTGATCTACAAGCTCTTTTATTTATGTATGAAGATGTCTGAACATTTTTCAACAGACAAATTCATTCACATGAATGGAAATGATACTGGCACTTATCGTCTCTGTCGGGTGGAAACCTCATATGTCCAAAACCGTTTCAGGATTCAAATAAAAAAAATACCAAAAGTACCAGATCTACAAGCTCAAAATCTGCTACTTTTGATGCTTTTGTGTGAAGCTGTAGTATGATCAAGTTGGGCATTCACTTACGAAAAAAACACAAAAAGTTCGAATATGGAGATAAGAGGTTTCTGCCGACAGCATCATTATGCAAAACGAATTGCCATTATCTCAAATAATTGCGACTATTCACCTGGCAGGAGGCAGTCCCACCCCATGTCTCCAGAAACCAGGACGATGGCGTCCTTAACCTGAAGGAGACGTGTAATCATGAGGTAGGTGCTGGACCATCTGCTGACGCAGTCTTTGATCACAGTCAGACCGCAGAGCTTCAGCAGGCGCTCCGTGGCCGGTGAGGACGTGCGGAAACGCTTCACGAGCGTCCTGGTCTTGTCCAGCTGGACACAGGCTGGACACAGGCTTCCTTCTGCACGTTGTTAACCACGAGCTGAAGAGTGTGGACAACGCAGGGCATCCTCTCCATCATGGCTCCATACCTGCATATGGCATACAAAAGACAAAATCATTTGGTTAATGGGATTCTATACAAGACTGAGAGAAGGCTGCGGAAGGGGCCTTTGTTGCCTAGAGTTGAAACTCGTAAGTTTAATTGTCTTGTGAACATGAGCAACAATTACAAACCAGGTTTCCGTCTCTCTTGCATGGATCTGAAACCCCACACCCCTGCACACAAAAACGCTGTTAGGAGCAGTTAACGTATGGATATGATTTAGATTGTGGCATTAAATATAATCATTGTTAAAAGCATAAGACAGCACAGACACTGACTTTTAAAAACGAGTCATTGTTTGAATGGAGGAGACATCCACCTGCTTGCCAAATCTCTATGCTATTGGTAGCTTTCATTCATTGAAATACCTCTACCATCTTTCCAATTAAGCCTAATGCGCTGAAACCTGCAAGACAGTGAATAAAGCCATCATTTAGAGTCTGTCCTATTGATAGCTGTGATTTAACCATTATCACTGCTGAAGAAATGCACACCACAGCACAGTTATAATAAATTACAATGTGACATTTTCTCCATTATGTCTACCTCCTTAACTTTAATCCTCTATACTTAGTGAAACGGACCTGAGTTGCAACTGTCTTTTCCCTGTACACCAAATCTCTTTGCTGAAAATAGCTTATCTACAAGCTCACAACGCGTCACAATGCGACGCGTTGTGAGCTTGTAGATCAGCTATTTTCGGCCAACGTTCCCCCCAGAATAAGGATGCTGGGGCTCAAGTGGTTAAAGCTGTTAAGAAAAGGCTGCCATTACCAAATGAGAGGAAATTGCAGGACATTTCTTCACTATTCCCTCACAGCGTCTATCTTCCTTCTTCCTCTTTTGTTGACTTCTGTTATCCAGAACATTTTTGACAACGAGCGCAGTTTGAAGATCAACTAAGAATGTCTGAGCATGTGTACGCCGAGCCGGAGCTGAATGTGTACGCCGAGCCAGACCTGACGCCGAAGGTGAGATATGGCCGAAGAGAGAAGGAGGACAGAGGAAAGAGGGTGGAGAGGATAGTGGACATCTATGTCTCTGCGGATGAACCTGACCCTGGGAGACAGCAGCATGCCGTGCAGAAGAACACAGCACCAGAGCCACATGGAGGTACAAATAAATGCTGCTATGATTTAACACATTAACCCTGGTGTGCCTATATTTGGGCATTATCATTATTGTCAAACATTTCAATATATACTTTTTTTTTTTTTATAGTGGAAATAGCAGATCTACAAGTTCACAACGAATTGCAAGTGACATGCGTTGTGAGCTTACACATTAGGGCTCTATGAATGTTGCACAAGTGCAGTTGCACAGACACAATAATAGCGTGTCTGGACTGGAGTGGAGAAGTGGGTATATTATAATTTTGCCCCAAAAACATCTAGGTGGCGTAAGGCTGAGGTGGGTAACCTTTTCAGGTGCAGTGAAAACCACCAGTGAAAAGATTTATTTTTTTATATCGTCTTTTATATGCTGCTTATTAGAATTATAAAAGCATAGAATAAGTAAATTTAACAATAAAACCTAACAAAGAATGAGCCTATAATTTAATATGAGTAATAATGGTATTATAAATTCTGAATATGTGGGGAGAAAGGTTTTATGCACATCAAACAATAATGGTTAATAATGGTTGTTTGAACAACCAGGAACAGTGCCCTGTATAAAGATTCCTCAGAAACAATGACGTAGGCTACTCTAAATTAGGATGGGCGATGCAATCGCACATCGGTGATCACATGGATGAACAACTATGTTTGTCATACGACAAATAGTAAAAATAGCTCATCTACAAGGTCATAATGTGTTGTGTTGTGAGCTTGTAGATCTGCTATGTTTTTTAATGTTTTTGAAATGTGATTTGTTATTAATCTTTGAAAATCTGCTCAAAATAGCGACACTGGCGTTAGTATGGTTAAAGGGACTACACCATGAATTTTTACTTTTTCTTCTTTTTTGTGTGTTTTTGGTCTCCCCTACCTCTCTTCTATCCCCAAAAATACCCCAGTTTGAACACTCAGGCTTTCACAGCAAATCTGGGGTTTTCTGTAAATTGGTCTCAAAACAGGCCAAACTGATTTGGTCCCTGACGTGACGTCACGTCAGGGTACAATCCCTTCCGTTTTTCAGTTCATTTAGACACTTCAGCTCAGAAATAACCAGACCGTTAATGAACCATTTACCATTTATTAACCATTACCATATTAACCATAACCCATATATGCAAAGCTATTGCATTCAAGTTTGGCGGTGTGACTCTGCTCATGTGATATTACAGATTCCTGTGCAACATGTCACAGATCATTCCATCACAAATCCCCAGAGCAGAGCATTCAATTCAATTCAATTCAATAAAAGTGTCAAATCACAACAAGTTGTCTCAAGACTCTTTACATGTAGAGAAGAGACCCGACAATCCCACCCTGAGCAAGCAATTTGCGACAGTGGCAACGAAAAACTCCCTCTTAACTGGGAGAAAACGTCAGGCAGACCCTAGGCTCTAGGGTGGCGGCCTTCTGCCTCGACCGTGTCGGGGGAAAAAGGGAGAGGGAGAGACAGAGGAGAGACAGAAAGCATAAAATATAAGCATAAAATACAGTTAACATAACATTGAACCTTCAATGCATAATTAAACAACCACAATCATAGTACAATCCAAAAACACAGTACAATACACAGAATCATAGTACAACACAGAATCAACCTATAACAATAATAACTAGATGCCACGGGGAGGAGGCCGGGGAGGTGGAGGGAATTTGAAAACAAGCAGCTGAACACACTGCTTAGACAGCGAAGTACGTAGACTGAACAGAGAACAGAGGCTGCTTAAATGAACCGCCCGAGTTGCCCTGTGGGTATGAGGGCGTGAGTAATTAGCTTGAAGCGAATGAGAATGACAAGAGGTTGAACGTACTGACTTAAAGGAGTACGACTGTATACCTGATAGCGAATGGGGGGGGTCCGGGGAGTGTGAATGAAGTACATAAACATTCTGCCTTCCGTGTCTACATGAACTATCGTGTCACTGAATTTGTTTTTTTTTACTTTTTCCACACAGAACCAGGAGATAACATGCATACAAACTGGCTCAATAGCGCAGAGAGAAGTTAGTTGGAATGAGAATATCTGAGGCTTGATTTAGGCTCAAACCTTTTGAAAAACGTTTGAGGGACATAAACAATATGATATTAAATATATATATATATATATGTTTTAATTCATGGTGTAGGCCCTTTAATGTATAATCTGTCCTACAATGGTGTCGCATATCGAAAATAGCAGATCTACGGTACATGCTCACAATATGGTGCATGGTGAGAACTTGGAGATACAGTACGATATCAGTAGATTTCAGTTTAGGTCACTGCTTAAAGTCAGGTCAGCTCACTTCACTGGTTAACAATGCCTGGAGGAGGGTGCAGGCTGGTGACATTAAGAAGGGGACAGTCATTGTGCTCTGTGCCTGGTCTGTGTGAAACGCAGATTAGGATTCTCTAAAGAGTATTAAAGCTACCCTCTGTAAATGTCCTGTTCTACCCCGGATTTGAACCTGGGTCTCCTACGTAAGTGCTGACAATGACATCTTTACCACCAAGCTAATAGAGCCTGCCTGCTTGCTCAGGGGAGATAATTACCACTTGTCTCCCAGTCATGTCAAACCAGACACGGGATCTAAATGTCTCAATAGAAGACCAGGGAGACCAAATACAACCACCCCAATTGTATAAGTTATATTGTATTAACATACTACCATGCAGATTGGACTACATAATATTGTAATCACAAAAAAAAACGTTACATGGTGCAGCATTAAAGGGCAAGACCACTTTGGTAGAGGTTTGGGTTGTGTAGTTACCTTGCCATGATGTAACTCCAAAGGTGGGCAAGAAATAAAAAATAATTGCTCCATTGATTAGAAATTGATAATTCAAAATATGCTCCTCATTGACTTACATTGTACGGTAAAACTGCTCTCAAAGTCACTCTTTTAGCGCAAAAACGAACGCAAACAAAGTTGATTCAGACAACATAGAACATCACCAAACCCAGTACTGTTTTTTTTTAAATAAAAATGTCAACTTCCTGTTGATTTAGCCATTTTTAATAAGTAGAAAACCCGGACTGGAACGGCGGATCCGGATCCAGATCTTCAAATAGTAAAATCAACAGGAAGTTGACATTTTTATTAAAAAAACAAACAGTACTGGGTTTGGTGATGCTCTATATTGTCTGAATCAGCTTTGTTTGGGTTCATTTATGTGCTAAAAGAGTGACTTTGAGAGCTGTTTTACCGCACAATGTAAGTCAATGAGGAGCATATTTAGAATTATCAATTTCATCAATGGATCAATTATTTTTTATTTCTTGCCCACCTTTGGAGTTACATCATGGCAAGGTAACTACACAACCCAAACCTCTACTAAAGTGGTCTTACCTTTTAAGTCTATAAAAAGAGTATCTGAAGGTTTGTCCCATGTATTTTCAGGCATTTTCAGGTATTTTCAGGAGTTACAGCAGAATGGTTCCAGAGCTGCTGCAGTCTGTCTGGGGCTGATGTGTCTAATCTTATTGGCTGCCATCATTAGCCTGGTCATAACCAGTGAGTATCGTTCTATAAACCATTGGTTCTCAAACTGGGGTCCAGCTAAATTGATAGTTAGGAACCAAATGGACCCTTACAGGTCTGTAACTGAGATTTTATAGGTGTCTGTGGCCTAATTATACATACCAAACTGGGGGTCCTTGAAATTAAAACGTTTGAGAATCTCTTCTATAAACAATATATGGAGGTAAAAATAAATACTGTTATGAAAACACAAATGTTGATGGCTGCTGCTTGGGCCCTATTTTGGGGCCGGTGGATTGGCGTGAAGCAAATTGACTATTTCTGGAGGTGAAGCGCCGTGTTTTTTCATGTGCGTTTGATATTTTGGGGTCTCACTATGTGCCCCTGTGAGAGGAGAGGTGCAATAGCAGGTGTATCATCTGCAATTTACGACCAGCTACACTGCAATTTTTATGACTTCACCTGTCACCTGTTTGGAGTCTACTGTACCACTGTATTGCCATTTCTGGCGCTTTAGTTGACGGAGATGTACTCAGATAGATGTCTAAAAAAACAATCACAGAAAAATATGTTTTACATGTGTTATTGTGTTTGCTTTTGTATTAAGCCCTGAAGATGGAACAAAAAAAATTGTCTGTTTTTTACCCATTTAGACCTGAGACCGATTGTAAAAATGCCTACTAAATCAGTAAAAAACAGTTTTCTGAAAAACTCATGTTGCTATATATCGTCTCTGTATGTCCAAAACTGTTACTTTTCAGGATTCAAATGAAAAAATACAAGCTCAAAACGCATCACTTTTGATGAGTTTGTGTGACGCTGTAGTACTAGGGCGAAAAAAGGTTAAAATATGGAGATAAGAGGTTTCTGCCCGACAGCAATGATATACAGTATAGCTAAAATCTAAAATGACACAGGTGCTTTCCCGGATTGAATGGGTTAATGCATTCTAACCGGTTTCGCTTCTCAAGATGGGTTTCTCCTTTGTAATAGGCTAACTGACTGGTCAACTATTCAGTACAGTTTTTGTTTGGCTCATCACTGGACATCATTGAACCCTTTCTTCTGGTGTTTAGTAATGTTTGAAACAGGGCGTGTACACACGGATGGAGAGTCCAGTGTACTGTCCATGGACTTTTGTCTTTCCTAATGCAGTCCTCAAAACATACTCGGAACACTCCAGCCCCATTTCATAGACAACATTTCTCATGGACAGTTATGCACAGACACAAACAAATGTCAGAACAAAGTTGTATGTAAAGCTCCGTTTGTTGATTCTCCTTGTTGCAGATTCTGAATTGATGAAAGAGAAAAACACCCTGATGGAAGAGAAAAAAGAGAAAAACACCCTGATGGAAGAGAAAAACAGCCTGATGAAAGAGAAAAACACCCTGACTAAAGATCGAGACGACCTTCTTTGTAGTCAGTGAGACATAACTGTTTTTGTTCATAAATACTGTATATCACATTGTTGAGCAAATGGGAGAACAGTTGCTAAGTTCATTCTTTTGTTGTTAGAACAATGTGGATGGCAGACATTTGAGTTTGGCAGCGGTTGTTATCACGTCAATATTAGGGAGCGGAAAACCTGGGAGGGCAGCAGACAATACTGTAGAGACAGACGATCGGACCTGATTGTCATAGACAGCAAAGAAAAACAGGTACTGTGCTGTAATCTATTCCACTTTGTGGAGACACAAAACTGTTGTACAGTACAATAGTAACTAGCAGCTTTTTTTTGTCCAGGACTTTCTTATTAGTTTAAACGAGAGAGTGTGGCTGGGTCTGACTGACATAGAGGAGGAAGGAACATTTAAATGGGTGGATGGAACACCACTGACCACACCAACGTAAGACTCATCTTCATTTTGTACATTTCAACAAACATCTGAGTACATTTAAACATATTTCTCCTTTGCCACCCTTTTCTAAATGGTATTACTACAAAATGTGATAATAAAATACAAACCTACCACACAGTAACAAACAAAATTATGCCTCTTGTCTATATCACGCCATGCAGTTCATTTCTATCTAATATCTAAAATATGATTTGAGGTCACAATTTAAAAACTGAAGATTCAGAGTGAAAAGCCATCAATGTAACGGTATCGTAATGAAGTAAATGTTCCTACTCCTCCAGCTACTGGTTACCTGATAAGCCGGATAACAACGGAGATGAAGACTGTGTTGAGTTTCTCAAACTTGAATCAGCTACAGATAGCGGATGGAAAAATGGACGTTGTACTGGAACCGTTAACTATTGGATCTGTGAAAGAGTTATTGACTGAAATTGACAGCATTGTTTGTGTGTGTGTGTGTGTGTGTGTGTGTGTGTGTGTGTGTGTGCGTGCGTGCGTGCGTGCGTGCGTGCGTGCGTGAGAGTTAGCTGTCGTGTTGGTACAGCTAGCTTATGTTTTGGTTTGATTTGTCTGCCTTGTAATTCTACACAATATGCACTGTTAGGCATTACATTTAAATGTACTGTACTAGAGGTTCGGGCGCGAGCTTTGGATTTGTTGGTCCCTGCGTGTCCCTCTCTCTGTCTCTCTGTCGCTGCAGCACAGAGTGGCCAGTAGAGATTGGATTTATGGCTCTTTTAAGGGAGCCGGATCTTGGGGATCCATTCCTTTCAAAGAGCCGTTGAAAGGACTGGCTCATTTATGGCTCATGTGTATATATTTATATATTACAAATATGTATGTATTCATATGTCATAATATTATTTACATTTATATTATAGATATAATTTATATGTTAAATATATATTATTATGTACTAATACAACATATAACATTGTGATATAATGGGAGTGAATATGTAAATAAATCATACAAATTGTGCACTTGGTGACAAGCTTTTGAGTTTTGGCATGGTGTTAGGTACCTTATGCCCATACCTAACACCATGCCAAAAATCTAAAGCTTGTCACCAAGTGCACAATGTGTATGATTTTTTACATATTCCCTTCCAGCTTATAGACATTTTAAGCTCCCGGCAGCCATCACGGACGCAATCTTGAAAATAATGCCTTTCCACAACTCAGATTTTCCTAGATTTTTAGTATGCTTTTTAGCATGCCCAATACTAACAGAATCCATTGAAAAATATTTTCTATCAATTATTTGGATTTTCAATCATATCTAATCTAATATTGGAATCATTGCAAGCACACCACTAGGGGGCGATCCCAACTTGCTTGCGGTGGTATTTGAAAACCTTATGCCCATACCTAACACCATGCCAAAAATCTAAAACTTGTCACCAAGTGCACAATTTTTCTGAATTCCCTTCAGCTAGTAGAATAATAGAAACGTTAGGTTTGATGAACTGTCAAGAAGATTAGTTTGAAAAGTGAAGTTTTGAAGTGGCTGTGACTGCGTGGCGCGCACACACACACACACACACACACACACACACACACACACACACACACACACACACACACACACACACACACACACACACACACACACACACACACACACACACACACACACACACACACACACACACACACACACACACACACACACACACACACAATACAATACTTTGCCATGCTTTCTCCCTGGATCTATTTATTGCGGTCGCGTTTCCTTTCTTGCTTAAATACATTTTACTTCCTTGTATTATTTCATGAGCTGCTGCAGTGCTGCTATTCAGCCACAGAGAAGAACGCTGCTCTGGTTTTGGACTCCGTGATTGGTCAAGTTCAAGGAATCTGCGCTCGAGTTCATGGTCTTTTATAGAAATACGTCGCCGGCGAATCGCCGCCCATTCAGCCTGGCTTCATTATCCTGACTGGACACAGCCTGTCTTGACATAGCCTAGCTCGACAAAGTTGCTCCTTTTCAGCCTGGCTTGGCGTCTGAGGAACGGAATAAACGAGGCTTTTCGGACCCGACTTTGTCAAGCCTAGATTTGGCTTAAGGCCAGGCTTTTTTAATTCACCTTTTGAGGAACAGGCCCCTGGGTGTGCATGGTCTATAGAAGGTGGAGTTCCCTGCATCAGGATCCTGATCCACTCCCTCAACAATGGATCCACACTGAGGTAAAACACAAAGGTCATAGGTCACAAACCGATGCACACAGTGATATTTACAATCCATTCATTTCACTGTTGCTCTTTTACAACAGTAGAATAATGATCAGATCCTGACCTACAGCCATAGACAGAGCAGCCAGAGCGGTTCGCACACTGGGGCCTGTGGGGTGGTGGGGAAGATTATTATAGTTTAGCGCCCAACTGTATGTTGGGTCAACTACGGCCCTTTGTGGGTGATTCAGATTGCACCTCTAATGTACAACTGTGTTCAAAGAAGTTAACAACTAACATTAATCCATTAAGACCAGGAACACATCTGTGTAACCACTTTAACCATTATTTTATACTTTGGCTATTCAAAAATATTTGTGATATATATATTTTTTTTTTAAAGCGAACATTTTTAACTCAAATCTTTGCTTCGGGGGGGTCTGTGGAACAACGTATTTTGAGATGGAGGTCTGCGGCCAAATACATATCATTTTGGGGGTCCTTGACATGAAAAAGTTTCATGTCAACATACGTCTCAACATACGTTTTTTTTTTTTAAACTGTTAGGATTTAGAAGACATTTGTCAAATCCCCCAGAAGCAAATATTTGAGTTACAAATGTTCCCCTTAAAAATATATATACAAAGATTTGCACACATTTTCATTTTCAGATCTACAAGCTGCAAATGTTATATCTACTATTTTTTAATAGCCAAAGAAATCTTAAAATGACACAGATGCGTCACACACACACACACACACACACACACACACACACACACACACACACATGGTTGCTATGCAGGCCAGCATCAGTGTTTTGTACTCGGTGCAGGCAGCAACTGGGAGCCAATGGAGGGAGCTGAAAAGGGGGGAGACCTGAAAACGAGTATTTGATGGGGCTTAAGTGCCAGTAAGGAGCGAGTTACAGTAGTCAAGTTTTGATATGACTGAAGCCAGGATAAGGAGCTGGGCTGACTCCTGGGTGAGGAAGGGTCTGATCCTTCGAATGTTATAGAGTGTAAACCAACAGGATCGAGTGGCCGCTGCAATGTGTGCCTTGAATGAGAGCTGACTGTCAACAGGACAACACCAAGGTTCTGAATGAGAGCTGATTGTCAACAGGACAACACCAACAGAAGCCACCGGGGAGGTTAGTTGTCTATGGAAATAGTGAGATCCTGAATGGGGCAGGACTTACCTGGGAAGAAGAGAAGCTCGGTCTTGTCTGGGTTCAGTTTAACCCATTTAGAACGGGAAAGCATCTGTCATTTTAGATTTTAACCACTTTAATCATTATCTTATACTTTGGCTATTTTTTGAAAAATCAATCTTGGAATATATATTTTTTAAAGCAAACATTAATTTTGTAACTCAAATCTTATTGCTTCTGGGGGATTCTACAAATGTCTGTTTAAAAAAAAAATTATGTTGCTATAATCAGTGGTTCTCAAACTGTTTCATGTCAAGGACCCCCAAAATGATATGTATTTGGCCACGGACCCCTATCTCAAAATATGTTGTTCCAGGGACCCCCCAGAAGCAAAGATTTGAGTTACAAATGTTTGCTTTAAAAATATATATATTCAAAGATGTGCAAACATTTTCATGATTAAAAAAAAAATGCAGATCTACAAGGTTATAGTGCCGCGCTATGAGCTTGTAGATCTGCTATTTTTGAATAGCCAAAGTATAAAATAATGGTTAAAGTGGTTACACAGATGCGTTCCCGGTCTTAATGAGTGAAGGTGGTGAGAAGACAAGACATCCACTGAGATGTCAGCCAGACATGCAGCGAGGCATCAACCTGAGTGGCAGAGGGTGGAGAGAGAAACAGAGTGTCAGTGGTGTAAAGTAACTAGCTGTAACTAGCTGTAACTAGCTCACAATGCGTCGTGATGCGACGCATTGTGAGCTTGTAGATCGGCCATTTTCAAAACATTTTGAACTTGTGAAATGGGCCTTCTGCATAATGAGTACTTTTACTTATGTACTTTATGTATATTTTACTCAAGTACATTTTTAATTCCAGACTTTTACTTGTAACAGAGTACTTCTACATTGCAGTATTGATACTTTTACTTAAGTAAAGAATTCGAGTACTTTTTCCACCACTATGTCCATGTCATTAAAGTTCTCAGATAGCGTCCATACTCACTCAGAAATGTGTTCAAATGTCTCACACACTCTCTTCTCCTCCAGGCTAGTGTGTTAGTTGACCAGCCACAGTCCATCTTGTAGTTATTAATGTCAGCTGGTTATGGTAGAAATACTGAGTGAAAACCCAGCTCCAAACACATAAACAAAAAACAGTATCCACACTGATATTAATCCCTAGCTCTTTTTACCAGATTATTGAATTTATAAACATCTCTGTTTTCACCTGTTTCTCTCTCTCTCTCTCTCTCAAGACTGTCTTTCTTCCTGCTTTTTTTAGTCCCACCCCCTGTCAGAACCTGCTATGTTGACTAGAGTTGATTGCCACCTGGATGCCCAATGACATCGCTTCCATGAGCTTGGTATAAGTGACCAAGTAGCTGCAAGTAGTCTGCTCCCTAGTGGGCCTGGTGCTTTAGCCAACTAGTTAGTGCAACTGCCAGTGAAACTTCAAACCTAGGTTCAAAACCCCATTGGGACACTTGTCTTTGATGTTAGAAGAAAGTTAACAAGCAGCTTGTCAAATAAATCTGGATGTCAAAATATCTTCAGATGGGGGTCCGTGCGTGGTCAAATACATATTAATTTGGGGGTCCTTGACATTAAACAGTATGAGAACCACTGCCCTATATACTTCCTCAGAGGGTGGGTCATATTTTAATCCTCATTTCCTCACGTCCACATGATGTGTGTGACCCCCATGTCGGTGACCCCAGTGACCTTGAACCTGGGTTGAACGCACAGCAAAGTCAAAACACTGCATGTTGCTTTGGTCTACCTGCACTACATATCGTCTCTACTAGTTTTACATACTGTGGACATGTTTGCCTGAAAATGAATCTTTGAAATATGTCATAGTTTTAGAAATATACTCATTTAAATGTTCAGATGTTCAAATTATAATGGAGGTCAATGGAAGATTTTGGGACCTAAAAAAAACACTTTCACCTAGAAACTCCATTTACACTTTTTTTTTATAATTCAGCTTACTGTGGACACACATATTTGAACGTTTTACTTTGAAATGTTTTGTAGTTTTTGAGATATTTAACTTTTAAAACTTTGGCACCTCGCTGTTCCTTCATACTTTAACCGTTAAACTTGAATCACAATTCAAAAATTCAGGGATGTCAGTACCATGGTCAGTATCATGTCACAGGACTGTGACAGGGGCTGTCATCCCTGTGACAGGGATGTCAGCCCCTGTGTTCTTCTTTTTAGTTAATAAAATGTTATTTTGTCCAATCTGTATGGTAGAGCATGCCAATACAATATAACCTCTACAATTGGGGTGGTTGTATTTGTGCTCACTGCTCCTCTATTGAGTCATTTAGATCCTGTGTCTGGTTTGACATATGCATTTTGACCTCATGACCTTATGGCACTCAATTTGGCCTTATGCATCATAATAACAAAAACCCATAGCAAACGTGAAAGCTCTCTGGCTCTAAATAGACAGTACACCTAGTAGCAGAATATTTTACCACAGTGACTAATAAACTGAGAAACATCGCATCAATGCACAGACAGTGACTGCCCAGAGAGGACAGGCTGTGCTCTCACTGCAGTCAAGGATTGGTAGAGACAGAGCTTCCCTTCTTGACCACATGTTAATTATTAATATAAAGTGTTAATATAAGGATACAAGAAAAGGGTGATGGCAGTCCCCTACTTGTTGTTGGATGAGAAAGCCGAATGTCAATAACAATGACCAACCTTCATCAAAAAGGTCTCAAATACTAACTCATGTATACATTGCTTACAAATGAGCGGAGATCTGACTGGACGAAAACCATAAGCCTCCATGGCAATTAGCCTGATTTATACTTAATTGTACGAACGTGTCACACTGTCACATTTAAAAAATCTGATCTCACAACACATCGGATGTAACGCTTGTATCATTGGCTATTTTTGGCAAAGCATAAATTAGGCAATACTGTTCAACTGCAGTAATAGCACGACCACTTACGTATATCGTCTATAGTTACGAAATGGCAGATCTACAAACTCCAGGTCCAGGCCTTGGAGATGGAATTCTTCCAAAGCAGCACCGCCATGACAGCTCAATTTCCCCCGTGGGATCAATAAATGTATTTTCCTTCTGTCTGGACATGTTGCTCAAAGAATTAGGCTACAATATTATTGTTGTTGGGCAATATATCCATATTTAAACTTTTTGTGTTAGGCTCTATTCTATTGTGTTGTGTATTGTATTGAAATTATGAGATGGCAGAAATATTATACATTGTATTAAAGATATTATTTTTACTATCACTGATTGTTTTATGGCTTTTAAAATGCCGTTACAACAGTAGCCTGTTTATGACCTACATCTTTAAATCAGCATCATAAACGTTTAGTATTCAATTCAAACATTCAAATATCGTCCTTTAACAGAAATAATTAAACCGTTTACATCATTTGACATTTCTGGCCACGTAGTAGCAAATCTTTTCCCTGTAGTACAACTATAACTATAAGTGTAGTATGACAACTATAGTCCCTGGGTGCTGGAATACAAAAAGATGATTTTCCCTGTCTTTTCCCTGTAGTACAACTATAACTATAAGTGTAGTATGACAGCTATAGTCCCTGGGTGCTGGAAGACAAAAAGATGATTAGTGCAGGTTTACACAGTAGGTGGTTGGTGGTGGAGGCGATAAGGCATTAAGGAGCCTGACAGCCTCGGGGAATAAGCTTTTACAGAGGCTAGTTCTGGCCATGTTGCTGTACCTTCCGCCAGATGGCAGGGGACGAAGAGGTTATTTTGAGGGATGGGAGCAGCCATCCACACTGCTACAGGCCTGGCAGTCGCAGCGTTGTTCTGTTCGGGAGGGAGGGGAGGGGGTGCCGATGATGTCTTCAGCGGTGCTCACTATCCAACTATGGCCTTGCATCCATCTCGTGGACTCTTTCACACTTTCTAGTACTTGGCTGGCGAGTCTAGTGAACTTGCGAGCCCTTCAACACACATCTTGGCAGAGCTCACACAGCACTTTGCTTTAAGTGATGACATCAATCAAAGTTGTACAGCCTGTTGTGCAATTTCATGAAATGCTGCTGTTTGTGCTGCTGCTGATAAGCCTGTCTGAGAGCACCAGAAAGCAGGGGAAGGCGATCCCTGGCCCATTAGATTGTGGTACATTCTTCCAGTACCTGACAGAACTTGTAATATTGACAGGCGAAAATCTAACCCAACACTCCTGTAAGCAATGAAGAAGTATAGGCCATATGTGTGGAATTAAGACAAAAGCAAACATTATGTATTGTTCACAATGGCAGTGTCAAAAGCTACAAAACAAGTTAAAAGACAAAGCGTAATCAGCTACACTTACCGACACACGTTGCAGAGTTTAAGTCCCATAGCCCAAGGAAACAGGACTATCGGCTCAACGTGTTGAATAACCCGTCCACACCGCTGTGATTGGCTTAGAAGCATCCAGCCCCTGTATACTGTATATTGATATAAATGTATATAAAATCACCGATGAGAGAGACATACAGTGGTAGAAAAAAGGATGAAAGAGTCAAAATGTTATTTAACACATTCACATTGTTTCTTTACATTTTTTATAAGAGTGAGGACTGTGAGAACTCACAACCTGGAGAATATGAAACTTTTATCCTAATGAGCCAGTCAGTACTTTGCCGTGTTGGAGGGATTCACACCTTAGTTTTCAAGTAAGAAAGATTTGTACTCACATATTTACTTTACGTTTGAAAGGTTTTTATTTACATTTTATTCCTAAAGATTTTAACTCTGAAAGTGCATTTTTATTAGATGCAATTGTGAACAATAGCCAAGTTACATAATGTATCCATTGGCCAATCATACGGTTGGTTCACTGCAGCTCAACAGTCAGTGTGAGGGGTGGTCAGGAGATGTCTATGAACTCTGCATCTATGTGGAGATGAGACTTGAACTACAACAAGATCTATGGATCTTTAAGCATGAATCTTAACAATCAAGCCACATCTTCCTGTATGTAGTCCTGTCCTGACTCCCAAGCACTTGCCCCTAAATGCTAACTGTTACAAATCTTGGCTCAGTACTTACTTGGTAACAAAATGAGAGAGTCCACACAGGGTCAAAACGCTTTTTATTTTACTTATTGAACTAAATAATTAAATATGGAAAAGTAAGAATAATCAGCGTCATGTAGTCAATATTGCAGTGTGTGTATATGCATGTGTGAAGTGTTGTATGCAAACAAATAAAACTAAAAACAACAAATCAACACAGTGGGCCATAGACACACACGACCGGAAACGGAAGGCCTACAAATCCACGCCCACTTTTGAGACAGCGCCGCTACTCGAGGTCCGTTAGAACGATGAACTGCAGCTGCCAATGCATTCCCTATGAGAGGATATGAGAGTTAGCCTACTTTTAAAATTATCCTGCATTAACTGAAGACGATATTGATTTAAATAAAAATATGTTTCCAAATGTATGGAGTGTCTTTGTCAACATATCTTCTTGTTTTCTTAATAGTTGATGTGTTTCACATTTAATTTGCCACTTTAACGAGTTACCCATAATGTTAACACAGCAGAGGGTAGACAGCAGACAGACAAGTTGTCGCATTTCAGTGACATCACTGTCTTTACGAGCGCCGAGCGCCGACCAGTGGCGTACCCACTATAGAGGCAGGACAGGCGGTCGCCTGCCCAACTAAGATCTCGCCTCCCCTATAATTTTTTTTTTGTCATTGCGTGTCATTGCGTGCTTAATGTCCTCAAAGTCACGCATCCAACAAGCTTTGAACTGAGCAGATTGGACCTTCTGTTCCAGAGATAATGACCAAAACGGCCACTTTCGTTTTCTGGGTATTGAAAACCTCAAGGGATGCGTCCGTGACGTATATACCATGCGACCACTTAAACTCTGGATCTCCGATGCTAGCGGTTTTGACATACTGATGGAGTAAATTATAGTATATTGTGGGTAGTATATCGAGATGAAAGATATGGGACATTAAAAAGGATAAATTAAACAAATGGGACAGATTATTAGAACACAAAAAAAATCGCTACAGCCTCAGTAGTTAACCAGTGAAATGACGGTATTTTACAATGCCTCTCATAGAGATTGCATTGAGAGCTGCAGTTCATCGTTCTAACGGACCTCGAGTAGCGGCACTGTGTCAAAAGTGGGCGTGGATTTGTAGGCCTTCCGTTTCCGGTCGTGTGTGTCTATTAGGCAGGCTGCATGGTGAGAGAGAGACTGTGAAAACAGAGGAGCCAGCCAGATCTATCCTCAGATGGCAACTATCACACTGATGGGCCCAACCTGGACACTGCTGGAAAAACAGACAATGGACATGCATCAGACAATTGGAACCATTTAGACACCAATGTGAATAGAATAAGAGAGAAAGAGATAGGGAAGAGTGACAGAGGCCCGTCACATAACTAAGTAAGAGTAGAGATAAGACATGAACCTATAACCTTATGTTCCTACATGTGCTTTGACCACCAAGTTACAGTAGAGTCAGTGAATATTGTCTCCAGGCAATTTTCTATACTGATTCTGATTAAACTTTTGAATTCTCGCTTTCCAAACATGCAAGAGCAGGGACTGTACCACGTTTACATTTCTGACTAAATTCAATCAATCAATCAATGCTTAGAGATCGATGTTGCTGGTAGGTTCAAGTCTCTTGAAACTCTCATCTTGAAACTTAAACTTAGTTAAACTCGCACCTCCAAAAGCGCTTTCTGCCCATAGGGGGTGCCCAGGGTCCATATCAATCTTTTGTGTCCAGTGCAAATTCAGCCAATACTCCAATGCACTCCGTATTTGTGTGAGCATGTGTGCGTGTGTGCGTGTGTGTGTGTGTGTGTGTGTGTGTGTGTGTGAGTGTGTGTGAGGGGGGGGGGGATATGTGTGTACATATCATGAACAACACATGCTCGGAGTCGTCACACACGCACATCTCCAGAGTGTCCGACTCTTATGTCTACAGATGAAAACGACCTTCCCATTGCCCACACTTGGGAGTACAGCCAGATAGGCCCACTGCAGTAGTGAGTGCTGCTGGATGTCGACGGTGTGGTTCTAAGCTGTTAGAAATAAACAGAGACTTTTGTCAGCTTTGAGGTGCTGGAGACGTTAGCACCTGCAGCACCAGGGTGCCGTGCAATTGAACCAACACACTTTCAAGTGCGAGCACATATCCGTCAAGGATTGTGAGAAATGCAGGAGGAAATCTACAATTCCAAGTGGTCATGTATACTTTATGTATCTTTTTATGTATATATCTGTGTGTGTGTGTGTGTGGGGGGGGGGGCTTCACTGAACGGAGGAGAGACACGGTGAGTGGGAGGAGACGCAGAGGAGTCGAGGGAAGTTCACTGCTGTTCCGTGAGAGAACTCACATTGACATCTAAGTAGCTGAGCTGGAGCTGACCTCGGCACTTTGGAGGATTCCAGGCCTCCCACAGAGAAGCTCTCCCATGACAGGGATCCAGCATAATGCCTGAGGCTCTCCTTTACAGTGAGGATCAGCTGCGAACTTGGCGTCAGACCCTGAATAAAGTTTCTGTGTATTCATTGGTGAGAAAAGTATTAAAAAGTATTGGTATCAAAATGTACTTAACATTCCCAAAGTAGAAAGTATTCATATATGCAGAATGTCCCATTTCAAAGGTTTCAAATGTATACAAATCTTTTGAAAATAGCAGTTCTACAAGCTCACAATGCGTTGTGATACGACACGTTGTGAGCTTGTAGATCAGCTATTTAAGTGGCAGAAATGTATACAGTATACTGTAGGGCTGAAAGTTTTCAAATAATTGTAGTAAAACGTAAAATTGGAAATACTTAGTTGCTTTCCACCACTGCGTGTATTCAGAACTCACCACCATTGCGGCCCCCATCCCTCCTTTCTCTATCATCCACAGACAACCACAGTGATGAAAGAACCATTGAGTGAGCGGCTGCAGAGGACCACAGAAGAGAGAACCTGTCTTTTCTATTCTATGAGGAGAAAGTGATGACTAAAACTAGTTGCAGCGTCTGTTCATTGACAGGTTTGGCAACAACCAAACCAAAAAAACTAGGAAGCCCACAAAAAAAATGTCAAAACGGAAGTAAAAGAATATGTAAGAACCTTGGTGGGGGTTAAGTAAGAGTGCCTGCGGCATGCTTCTGGGGCCAGGTCTTGCGCATATAGCCAAGTCTGTCATGGGACCCACCTGTTCCAGCTTCCTCTCCACCAAGTGCCAACACAGAATGACAAACCACAGTGGTGTAAAGTACATTTACTCAAGTACTGTACTTAAAGGTAGGGTAAGTGATTTGCAATTATTCAAATAATTGCAAAATGGGTCTATGTTCTGATAGTGCTCGTTACTATAGAGTGTCCTGTCCATATAAGGAGTCTCCTTGTTTCTCCAGCTCTTTATAAAACAGAAAATGCATTTTCGTTTCAGAGTTACAGACCCATATCTCTCTCTTGTGACTGTAGACATTTGCTAGCTGTCACTTCGATGTCCTCTGTGTCATCATGTTCCTGTAGTTATTCATCAACGCTAATGCAGTTTCAGAATTACCGATGTGGGCTCACACACTAATGCTGCACACGCACACAAGGACAGAGTGACGCACACATGTACACACACGCACGCACACAGACTACGTACAAACTGAGATTGAATTAGTTAACTTTGGGTTTTGCTTTTAGTGGTTAAAGTGAAGTACCGTATTTTCAGTGAGTGAGTATTACTGTGCATCCATGATAAAAAGCCCACGAGGCAGTGTACGTAGCCCGCTCATGAGTCAGTTCTAGATTGTGGTTTGAAGCATGAATTTGTTCTGCAATAACAACATCAACCAATGCTCACAGCAGAGCAGATGACAGGACAAAAGTATCTTTTCCACGTAGAATGTCAGAAAAACAAAATAATTTGAAACCTGGTGATTCAACACGCTGCCAATTTGTGACAATTTTGCATCCAGTATGGGACCTAAATGCCAGCAATTTTCTCCCACAAATTTCTAGTCAATTCTCAGTCAATTATTTTCGCACACACCGTGCTTGTAAATTATTTTCCCAGTTCACGTAACTGATTTGTACCAGCCCCGGACTGCTTCCCAAAGCCTGGAAGGATGATTGCTCTGAGATTGGTTAGTTCGTTGTTAGGCCAACCGGACGAAAATTGTGTAACTTCATCACTCAGACACGTTTCACGTTTATATGGATTGTCCTGCTGTTGTATTACAGATTGTCGTGTCCGAAACCGTTCCTTTTTATTATGATAAAAAAAATATATATATGATAAAAATATCTGTAAAATATCTGCTATTTTCACAACTTTTGTGTGACACTCTTGTATGACGAATTAAGCCTTTCATTTACGAAGAAATGTACGGAAAATAAATAGGGAGATACAAGGTTTCTGCCCGGCAGCGACGAGCTGAACATTTTTCTGCTTTGACTGATGCATTGTAATGCCTCTGACAGGCTTTTCAGATAGGCATAAGAGATTTTCGTGACTAGCGGCAGGTTTTCAGATATTCCGAAGTTGAGCCTTTAGAGCGATTCCATCACTCTCCCATCCTCGCTTCACACACTGACACCCTTGAGTTCTCAGAGCAGACCATCTGCTCTAGACAGGGATTCATCAAATCTCGGCAGGCATTTTGCTGAAAGGACCCTGCACTCTCTAGAAACGTCCATATTTGCACATTTGAGGACGTGAAACAATTTCTGTTATCTTTCAAATATATGTTTATTTAACACTAAGGATTTTACTATGGACTACCAATGTACCCTGCGTTACCCTGGTTAAAAAGGCACAAATCAATATTGTTGTATGCATGCATGGTTAGACAGTGAATACTATAAACAAGCAGTACAGTTTCCATTGTGGCTAGTGAAGAAAGTACAGCATGTCTCAAATGATATTATTCACTTAGAGTTGGTGGTTTTGCCATGTGGAGAGAGCATGTAGACATTGCTGGAACATTCAACATAGAGCTGACCATAACTGAAGCACTGTGACTGGAGGTTGAGGCCACATGCGTAGATAGTAATTTTTGGCCAGAATATTTGTATGGGTTGAAATATAGCCTAATAGCCTAATACACTGTTTGTCAATGCCGCTTCCACAGACTACCAGGGCTCCAAATGTACCCATACAAGTCTGTAACTTTTTGGTTCCGTTTGTACCCTCTCAGAGTTAAATTAACACTCACAGATTTAAAAAAAAGTATCAAATGGGGGTCTGTGGACTAATGCATATCAAACTGGGGGTCCTTGACATTTTTAAAAGGTTGAGAATCAGTGGCCTAATATATGATATGATGGTTCGAGAATTGGAAGCTTGGCTATATACTGTGGGGATGTTCATAGAAAAGTTTTTGTTTTTTTTATGGCAAGCAGCTGTTTTGGCTTGGTACTGGGTATGTGTGTGCCATGCCGTGTTTGAGCTGTTTTGGCAAACTGTACGTGTATGTGTGTGTCACTTCGTGCCGCGCTATGAGCTTGTAGATCTGCTATTCTTTTTAATTCGTGAAAATTTGTGCAAATCTTTGAAAATATATATTTTAATAAATATTTGCTTAATGGAACAACATATTTTTAGATGCGGGTCGGCAGCCAAATACCTATCATTTTGGGGATCCTTGACATGAAAAAGGATTAGGATTAGGATTTAGAAGTCATTTTTTAGAATCGGCCTCAGGTGTTAATGGGTCTTAATCCCAGAGACTTCATTTCTAATTCCACAGCCAAGGTATAGCGTTTTCAGCTTCCAGAGAAGTATGTATGTCGGTTTATCTGTCTGCCTGACCTGTCTCATAGAGTTATAAAGTTTCATCTACTCACATTATGGGGTATGCACAACGTGGGGTCCTTGAAGGGGTTTCAGGGGGCCGCCAGCAAAATGTGCCAATATAGCTTCAAAATCTGTTTAACCACTTTAACCCTATTTTATCCTACTGCTGCCACTGCTATTCCTCAATACTCTACAACACTCTTGTGCCACTGTTATTGTGCCATCTCCATCTCCTCTGTGTCGTCCCTAATCCCGTCCTTCTCTTTGCATGGGTCCTCCCTCCTACTCTCTTCCTGTAACTGAGAGTTATGGCGGTCCTTGAAATTAAACCGTAAACTGCACTAAACTGACCTGCCAGGCTGCTCTCACGGCGGCTTACAGGTCACGGATGTGTGTGAATTAGCACAATGTCACTAAAAACCCAAAAAGTAAAAACTCTCACCGTGGCAGCCTTCATTCCTATTGCGCGGTTTCTGTTATATATGTCACAGGTAAATTGGCATTCCAGGTAAATTGGCTGCGGGGCGAGGCTTTGATGCGAGGACGACAACAAGAACATAGCAACCAGGAAACGCAAGCACCAGCCTCAGTGGCGCACTTCGATAATCATTGGACTCCCCATCCACTTTACCTGGAATGCCAATTTACCTGTAACATATACTCTGCAGACTCCACCCTTCCATTACCAATTAACCAACCACAGTATAAATGCAATCCACCCAAGATGCTCCCCATGTACAAATCAGCTAAGAGCCACCGCTCAATCAGATCTTCAGGCACCAATCATCCCCCCATAACAGCATCTTCCTGTGCAGATAAACAAAAAAGATATTAAAGAGATTCCAGTCACAACAGAATGTGCACCTTCTGTGTGGCTGGGAATCTACACATGTTACAACCAACTATTCTTTTCAATATGAATGTGTACCATAAACTATATCCTACTGCTGAACTACAACTTCAATATTTGGGGGAAATAATTCTGCAAGAGGCTGCACATAGTGACACGCTGAGAATGATGCGCTGTATTTCTCTAACAACAGAAGTCATTATGGCAAACAACCAAAATCATATCATACAGCTAAAATAATACTTGGGCTTTGCGTTTAGCCCAAGCAAACACAGGACGCTATGCAGCAGAGCCTCTAAACGGCATGCACTTACTGTACTGGCAAGCTGATTTTGATGCCAAACCAATCTGTATTGTGCTCAGAAATCCCCGCTTGATGGAGCACCGCAAAAAGCCCACTTTGGTTTTGTTCATTTGACATGCTAAAAATGTAATTAGAAACAAATGCACACACGCACGCAAACACATGCTCTCGCACGCACGCACGCATGCACGCACACACACACACACACACACACACACACACACACACACACACACACACACACACACACACACACACACACACACACACACACACACACACACACACACACACACACACACACACACACACACACACACACACACACACACACACACAGAAAGACAGAAAACATATAGGATTCACTTGGTGGTCAGGAGGAAACAGGACTGCATTATTGGGGTCAACTGTTATCCTTGACCTTATGAAATGGCTCCCAAGGTTAGTGCAGGGCAGGGTCCACTCACCGGTCAGGAAGCAGATGCCTTTTTCAGGGTTCAACGGCCACCCTTGAAACCACTTAAATGGTTCCCATGGCGACCGTAGCGGCGATGACTGGTGTTATCCAGTGTCAAGTGGTGCACAGACCCACTTGCAGCTCGTGCTACAGGTGGAAACAGGGATGTGCAGAGAATATTATTAGAGGGGCAGGGGCTGCAATTTCTAAAAGGGCACTTTCGGCCAGAATGAAATTTCTGTTTTGACATTTCTATCCTGAAAATCCATCTATCCTTTTTACGGGTAAAGGGTCAGGGGCTCAAGCCCCCTTTGATGTCAATCTGTGCACGTGGCTGGGTGGAAAACCAGGCATCACTGTCGGGCGGAAGCCTTGTATGTCCAAAACTGTTACCTATGAGGATATGGGGGGGGGGAGTGTTCTAATCTAATGGATACAAAGCAGTTATTATTATTTACTTTCACTTTGACTTAAACAAATACCCAAATAGCAAAAAGAGCAGATCTACAAGCTAACAACGCGTCGCATCGTGACATGTTGTGAGCTTATAGATTTTTTAAATAGATTTTTGCCACTATTTTTGCTACTGTAGTATGACGGAAGAAGGGCATTTATTTACGAAATAAAGTTGAAATATGGATATGCAAGGTTTCTGTCCGACAGCAACAAAGTGCTTCCACAGTTCGCTACGACGCTGGCTCACCAGTCGGACCCTGACAGGAAGATTTACCAACTTTATGGTAGAGGAGGGGGAAAATAAATGGGAGTGGGCTGAGGGTGTCTACAAAGTATAGTCAGGGAAGGATGGCTCAAAGGGATATAAATGGGATATAAACAGTGGTGTAAAGTAACTAAGTGCATTTACTCAAGTTCTGTACTTAAGTACAATTTTGAGGTATTTTTACTTGAGTATTTCCAAATGTCAATACTTTTACTTCTACTCCACTACATTTCAGAACCAAATATTGTACTTTTACTCCATTACAATTATTTGAAAACTTTAGTCTCTAGTTACTTTTCATATTTTGATTATTATTACAAAACATACATTAACCAATTCAGCCCTATATACATTTCGGCCATTTGAAAATAGACGACCTACAAGCTCACAATGCGTCGCTGACCTTGTAGATCTGCTATTTTCAGATGATTTTTATAAATTTCATACATTTGAAAACTTGTGAAATGGGACATTCTGCATAACGAGTACTTTCTACTTTTGGTACTTTAAGTACATTTTGACACCAATACTTTTGTACTTTTACTCAAGTGCGTTTTTAATTCCGGACTTTTACTTGTAACAGAGTATTTCTACATTGCAGTATTGATACTTTTACTTAAGTAAAACATTTGGATATAAACAGATTATGCGGGTAGAGAAGGAAGGTGCTCATACATGCTAGAGGGCAGTGTGGAGTCAGGTTGAGTTGGTCTGGATTCAGTCTATCCTAATGCCTGACTGTGTTCAGTGTGTTGGGCACCAAAACATAGGCTATCTACAGGCTCAAAACATGCTGTGCTGCGACGCATAGTGAGCTTGTAGATCAGCCCTTTTCGGTGTGTGACACCAGTGCGCAACTGAGTATAAATCACCTATGATCATTTACAAGATACTTCTTAGGAGTGGTTTATTTCGAAAAATGCTGAATCTAATTTATGCGAATGTATTTAAGTCGGCACTTAAAAGGCGACAGTTATGGATTGTTTGTTTGTGACAATGAACCCGATTCAGAGGTGGCTGTATATATGCATGTATTCACTCACAGAACCAAGGATGACATGCACACACACACATGCTGTAGGCCAGTGGCTCTCAAAGTGGGGTCCGGGGACCCCTAGGGGTCCTTGGGGGTTGTTCCAGGTGGTCCCCAGCTAAATTTGGTCCCCATCACAATCATTTTAACCATTTTATCCCGATTTTATATGTTGGCTATTGAACAAATAGCAGATATACAAGCTCACAGCGCGTCACTTCGTGCCGCGCTGCGAGCTTGCACATCTGCTATTTTTTTAAATCTTGAAAGTATTGGAGAGAAAAACAATACACAAATCTTCTCTTCTGGGGTCCCTGGCACAAAACCTTTTTTCAGATAGGGGTCGTTGACATGAAAAGGTTTGAGAACCAGTGCTGTAGGCCTACCGGTAACCAGAATGTGTTGTAGTGTGAGCCTTCACCTTCCCTGTCATGTCTAATTTGTCGAAAGGCAGCTCAACCATGATAGGAAGTGAAAGGCAGCCCTGTCATTAATGTTTCCATCTTGAAGGAAATGTGCTGTTGCCTGCCTGCGGATTTGCACCCAATTCTTTCCATCTCCAATACTTTCTCCTTGACATTGGCTGACATTGGCTGACATACAGTATGTGTGTGTGTGTGTGTGTGTGTGTGTGTGTGTGTGTGTGTGTGTGTGTGTGTGTGTGTGTGTGTGTGTGTGTGTGTGTGTGTGTGTGTGTGTGTGTGTGTGTGTGAGAGGTACATGTTGAAGATTGAAATATTTGCATGTAACTATACACACTTGTCCCTATACTAAAATAATGTGGTTTGTCTCTGCCCGGCTGATTGCAGTCAGACACACACGCACACGCACACGCACACACACACACACACACACACACACACACACACACACACACACACACACACACACACACACACAGCCTTCCCTCACACAGAGGCTTGTCTTACTGGTGTTTACACAAGACGTATTGCTATCAGTCTGTGGTCCGTTCCACAGCAGCCCGTGGCGTGCAGCCTGGCACACAGCCTCGCAACACTTTAAGGAGTGATTTATGCATCGCATGTACGCGATGCAGTGTGAGCTTGTAGATCTGCAATTTTTTGGGTGAGTGGCGCCGGCGGACAACCATGTATAAATCAGGTTTAGTCACAGTCTGTGGCAACATATCTGTCTGCACACACATACAGAATGCAAGCAAGCACGGACGTATGTGCATATGTGCAGTGGTGGAAAATAAGTACATGTACTCAAGTACCGTACTTCAGTACAATTTTGAGGCATTTTGAGTTTACTGAAGTAATTTTCAATACTTTTACTTCTACTCTGCTACATCTCAAAGGCAAATATTGTATACTTTTACTCCACTACAATTATTTGAAAACTTTAGTTATTAGTTACTTTGTAGATTTAGATTATAATAAAAAATATACATTAACCACTTCAAGTCCGATATATACTGTACTTCAGCTATTTGATCTACAAGCTCACAGCTTGTAGATCTGCTATTCTCAAAAGATTTATAAAAAAAAATTGGGTACTTGAAGTACATTTGATGCCAATGCTTTTGTACCACAGACATGGCAGTTGAACTCATAGAATGATTTCCAGTTGTGGTGTTTTTCAGTTAGCAGTAGAAACCGTCAAACCAATGTGGCTAGGTGGCTGCCAGGACCCCCTGCCTGTCCGTCCTCCACAACTCAACACCAGTGTTGCCATGTCTGCTTTTGATATATACGCGACTTTGGGCTTGTTTTTCTGTAAAGTTGCTTGTAAATATTGGTAGTTGTTTATTTTGTTTGCTTCCTAAATGTTGTTTAAACCAGTGGTTCTCATACATTTTCAAGGTCAAGGTCAAGGACCCCCAAATTAATAGGTATTTGTCCACCAATCCCCCCATCTAAGAAATATTTTGTGCCAGGGACACCAGATTTGTGTTGTTACATTTATTAAATATTCTAAATGTTCCACTTTAATCCCGAGATTTTCTTTTGAAAATAGCAGATCTATAAGCTCATAACGCACTGCATCGCGACGCGAACTTGTGACCTTGTAGATCGGCTATTTTCAAATAGCCGTTGTACATTATATATAGGTTTAAAGTGCTCATGTGGCCTAGCCACTTCTTTTGGGCTTGTTTTCATAAACCTGGTTGCTTATTTCTCTCGCAAAATCTGGCAACACTGAACTGAACACATCTTTCACTCTCTGCTCCTACATCTATGGTTCTCAACCTGTGGGCAGGGGCCCACTGGTGGGCCGTGAGGGTATTGAAAGTGGACCCCAAAATAATTGGCAAAACACTACGATTTTAATGACAATGTAACACGTTAATATTAAAAAGTGATAACAATAAGTAAGAACTTAAGGTAGGCTATACTATGTAGGTTCCATTTAACACAATCAATGTGATTGAGCATTCAAATAACATGCTCTGAAAATGCACGCAGTCCACCCACAAATGCTTTCAAGATTTTCAAGTGGGCCCTGATCCAGAAAAGGTTGAGAACCACTGAGTTAGAGGACTGTGTCTCAACGTCAGGTCCAGGGACCACCATGGGTCCAATTGGACCACCATGGGTCTGTAACGTTGAGAGTGCACGTACAAATCTGCATGCTTTCCGCTGCCGAAACCCTCATTCATGCCTTCATCTCATCCCGG
Organism: Gymnoscopelus braueri; assembly: GCF_963280865.1. Classification (NCBI taxonomy): domain Eukaryota; kingdom Metazoa; phylum Chordata; class Actinopteri; order Myctophiformes; family Myctophidae; genus Gymnoscopelus; species Gymnoscopelus braueri. Next base: position 33,706,256 of record NC_137617.1, on the reverse strand, counting down.
TTAGACTGCTGCAACAGCATCCTCCACGGTATCACCGCCAAAACCCTCAATAAACTCCAATATGTACAGATATGTACACCCGCTCCAGAGACCACATCACACCAGTCCTCCGTGACCTCCACTGGCTCCCGGTCAATCACAGAATCAACTTCAAAATCCTCATCACCACCTACAAAGCCCTCAACCACCAGGCACCCCAATACATTTCCGACCTCCTTCACAACCACGTCCCCACCCGAACTGCTTTCCCCACCTAGCTGATCTCCTACCACCCTAGTCTCAACTTTTGTTTTATTCCCTGGCCTTCTGTAGCCATTTTAACTTTTTATTCTCTGTATTTTCTTATTAAAGTTGTTTTGTTTTGATTGTGTTCTACTTAGTTTAGCTTTGTAAAGCGACTTTGAGTACTCAGAAAAGCGCTATATAAATTCCAGGAATTATTATTATTATTATTATCATTACGCTCAACAACAACAAGGCGCATTGTGATGTGTTGTGAACATTTTCTATTTTCAATCTACAAGTATGTAGGCCTTATGTCTGAGACTGATTTATATGTGTGTGTGTGTGTGTGTGTGTGTGTGTGTGTGTGTGTGTGTGTGTGTGTGCCTGCATGCTTGTGTGTCAGAGATCAAGCATAACCATTGGCTATGTTAACCACTTCAGTTTCTATTATGTCTCACAGGGAAGGCATAACAATACATGAAAATGGCAAATTTCCATATAGATGACATACCTGTAATATATATACATTACAGTTATGTTATGGTATGTTATCATATATATATATATATATATATATACACACACACACACACACACATATATAACACAGATGACATTTCAGCAGAGGAAGATTAATCTTTAAAATGGATCAGTGGCTCCTGAGCTTCAACCACCCTGTCCCTCCAGCTGGGAGGTGGCCCTGCACGCCACGGGCTGCTGTGGAACGGACCACAGACTGTTGGCAATACATGTTATGTAAACACCAGTAAGACAAGCCTCTGTGTGAGGGAAGACTGTGTGTGCGTGCGTGCGTGCGTGCGTGGGTGCGTTTATCGAACTCTCAAACTCACTCAGTGTACATAAAAGATATGAAAAGTTATCAAAAGCGTGAGTTTTCGGAATACAGTGTGACAGTTGCGAAGCGTAAAACTTCCATGTTTCACCGCCAAACTGGAAGTGAAAATAGCCGATCTAAAAGGTCAAGTTATTATTTTTTTTCGCCATTTTTTTCGCTTATGAACTGACTGCCATACAGACTTGTGAGTCACCTCACACATTTTAGGTACACTACCTCACCTGAGAGCTTAGTATATATCAGTTGATTGAATTTGGCTTCCTTAGGCTTTAGAGTAAAATGTAGGCTACCGTCAAATCTCTGCTATACATGGATGACCTAGTGAGTACAGTTTCTCCAGTTGGTAACTGTAAATATACTGAATTACTTAAATGTGAATAGCAATTTCTTATTGGGTGGTATCCAGTAGCATGTGTTATACTGCAATTTGACAACTGATACTTCATGTTGAAGAAAGTCCTGATGCTTGAGGCCACATTTCCTCATCGGATGTTGAGCTGAACCACTGTAGCATCCCCGGGCAGGGTTACGCTACCAATGATGACACAATCCACAAGTATTAAACAGATTTAACTGACTCTTTTGTTGTATCTGTCTTGGTTTGTGGCCTCTACTAGGTATTCCAAATACAGTACAAGAAGCCCCGGGTCAAATCCGGCGACCTGGGAACGGTCTCCACCAGGTATTCCTAAACGTAACCTCAGTAAACTATGCCTAAACCTAACCGTAGTCCTAAACCTAACCTCAGTAAAACTACTGTATGCCTAACCCTATAACCTTATTCCTAACCTTAATCTCAGTAAAACAAACACAAGAACACAAGAACCGCTGGGGGCGACTGTGTTTTGGGGCGAGTCTTCCGGTTACCGGTATTCCCAGCCACGTCTAAGCCCGAAGCCCTTGGCCACCTATTTGATAAAACCTAAAGGCCCCCGCATGCTTCCAAATGAGGTGGTCATCACCTTTTGTGACCTAGGCGCTCATAGTCCGGTGATTTCGGTTAGTAAAAACAGAGAGATGTGAGCGGTGAGTCGCTTACTGTATCACCGTGGCTCAGTGACGTCATGTTGTAGTTCTCAAACCACCGCGTGAGAGGGTGATCACCGAAAATTGTAGCATGCGCCCCCCTTAAGCCCTAAGCCCAGAGACATGGCCACCTCTCAGAAGAGGATCCCTCCTCCTCCTTCTGTTCATCCTCCTCGGTCTCTCTCTCAGTGTTGCCATGTCTGCTTACTATAAGCGACTTTGGGCTTGTTTTTCTGTGAAGTTGCTTGTAAATTATTCATGTCAAGTCGCTTTTTTTGGGCTTGTTTGTAGTGCTTACTTGGCAAGGACCCCCAGATTAATATGTATTTGTCCGTGGGGCCCCCATCTGAAAATATTTTGTGCCAGGGAACCCTACACAAGATGTGTGCTGTTAAAAAACATATTTTTAATAGCACATCTACAAGCATCGCGATGCGTTGTGAGCTTGTAGATCGGCTATTTTCAAATAGCCTAGTCGCATCTTTTGGGCTTGTTTTCATAGACCTGGTTGCTTATTTCTCTTGCAAAATCTGGCAACACTGCTCTCTCTGCTTGAGCATCTGCCTGCTCCATGTTGTGGCCATGTTGTTGAAAGTGGATATAGCCTCTTTTATATT
>NC_137617.1:33683532-33698532 GCF_963280865.1 Gymnoscopelus braueri | reverse complement strand
TAGGGTTTAAGTGGTTAAATGTCCATCTCTGCTTGGAACCATTTATGCCTTCGGGAAATCGCTGATCAGATAAGTGGGCAGACAACAGATTGGCAGATCTATATTATTTGAGCCTTTGAGTTCCATGAAAAATCACATCTGTGGCTCTGGTCCAGGAAATACGAACATGCTGTGAGCGCAACATGGCTTAACTTAATTATACGAGCGTTTCATCATTATCAATATTAGTTTGATAATGCTAAGGTTTGTTAGTAAAAAAACAAACAGAGAAACAGAGAGAAGACGGGAAAAAAAGGAAAGGGAGAGAGCTCATTGCCTCTCCCTGTCTGACTCTGTGAGCATCAACAGACTCGGTTGGGCAAGTCTCCAAATGTTTAGATTGGCGTGGCCCTTAACATCCAAATCATATCCTCGGGAGAACTGCAGCGTATTGACATTGGCCATGCCTATATCCATTTACAATCATGACACAGATGAGATAAGACTCTGGGTGATTGTTATTGACGATGCACAGTATATGCGTGTGACAGGGGAATTAGACATGGCATGCATCTCATTCCTGCTAGGGCTCTGCATGGCTCCATTTGTACCACTCCTGTTAGCATAGAAATCGATGGCATAAGGTGTGTGGGTGTGTGTGTGTGTGTGTGTGTGTGTGTGTGTGTGTGTGTGTGTGTGTGTGTGTGTGTGTGTGTGTGTGTGTGTGTGTGTGTGTGTGTGGGGGTGTGTGTGTGTGTGTGTGTGTGTGTGTGTGTGTGTGTGTGAAAGAGAGAGAGAGAGAGGGAGAGAGAGATAGAGAACATATTTCCTACATACCTCCCTTCATGCCCCAGCCCTCCCCATCTCTCTTCCCCTTTCGCCTGCTCTCTCAGCTTCTCCCTCCCACTTTGTGCGACAGTGCCTCTACCAGTGCACTCCTCTCCCTCTCTCTCTGCTCTCCCTCTCTCTCTGCTCTCCCTCTCTCTCTCTCTCACTCACAAGCGCTTCTCACCCTCTGGCACTCTCCCTCTCTTAAGTGAACGAGGTGTGGGGGGGGTGGGGGGTTCCTCTCCGTAGCCAGCTGTAGCTTTACCCTGATCCTCACATCTTTCTTCATCATTCCGCAGATGTTCCGCGGCTTGCTTATCTCCTGGAAAGTCCATTTGTCAGCCGCCGTCTCAGACACGTGGGTCTTGGACACAATCAAGGTGCTCAGGGGGAGAGGGAACAGGAGAGAAGTTTTAAGCCTCCGTCCAAAAGCTCCTTTCTATTCAATCTGGGCACCGTGGATGTATTGACTTTGTGTTGAGAGACTATTTATTTATTCATCAATGGCAGGGGTTTTACCACACAGCAGCGGAGGAGGACACCTTTGATTTTCTTTTGCCTCAAGCTTCTGGCTTATAATTTGGGTTATTATTACCGTATTTCATCATTATTTCATAACTCAGATGCTCTTTGGGAGTGCATACTGTAGGACTTTTATGGAGCATGAAATGTTTGCGGTACAGTATGTGGGAAGTTTGGATGACCCAAGTGAGCGAAAGCATGGCTGATAGCCAGAGACCAGGAGTTAAGTGTTAAAGCCCGCTTTCCCGGCACACTGTCAAGGTAAGACGGAGCACACTTTCTCTCTGTGAGGTATTTCCCACACACTGTCACACACACTGCTAGGGAGGGGCTCACACATACACACGATAAGCAGAGGTATAATTGAATGTCTCAAAAGTGGGGTCCAGGGACCTTCAGGGTTACTTGAAGCTGGTCCAAATGGACCCTTACAGCTCTGTAACTCTGAGAGTGTACAAATTAAACCAAATGGACCATTTGGTATAATGTATACACTCTTAGAATAATGGGGTTCCTTGAAATTAAAAAAGTTTGAGAACCACTGGTCTACAAGTTAACAATTACAGTGGTTTACACACACTTGCGAGGGTGTGATTAAACACACACACGTGCGTGCGTGTGCGTACGCACACACACACGCGCACACACACGCACACGCACACACACACACACACACACACACACACACACACACACACACACACACACACACACTGTAGACTGATGTGTCAATGCTTATCTGCAAGAGCAAGTCCGATAATTAGGAGGGGAAGCTTTTGGATGTGATATTGACCCTATCTCGTTAAGTCTGTGGTGCGTTTGGCACCATGGCAGCCACAGGGTCCAAGGGCAGAATACTTTAACGATGATTCCTGTCTGAGCCTCAACAGCTCAGCATTTGTCTCTCTACAAAGAGAGAGACTTTTGACTGAGGCACAGTCTGTGTTTCATCAACAGGATTGGTCCAATTTCTTTTGGCAATGTCTAGAATTGGGAAATGAATATGCTGTATATCTTGTGTGGAAATAGAGCATTTGCAGAAATCAGGGTAGATTTTGAAGAAAAGGTTTAATAGAGTCACACTACGTCATCTACTGTGTGTGCTGTCAAAGGAAGAGTGCATGTGTTTCTGCATTAACTGACTGAAATCTATTTGATTACATAAGTGACCTCTCACATAAAATATTATACTGCCTCCAAATCTACTTTACTTTTTACAGCACATGCTAAACATTTTACAGAATATTGGTATGATCTACAGTAGCTGTTCTACTTCTTTCACCTGTAGCATATGTTTTGTTTCTAAAAACATATACTGAAAAGTTGTCTGTAGCCTTTTTACTGATAATTCACGACTTTTAACGTGTCACAAAATAATTATCCAGAAGAAACTAGTTCAGTTGTGTTGTTGGCAAGCATGGATATGTGACATCTTGTAAGTGTCTGAAGTGTAAATTATATCATATTCTCCAAAGACATCATTCCTACAATGGTCACACCCTGTTAAAGGACTTACACACAGTAAGTTTAACTATTTAATGAGAACACTTTCACAGTTAAATTTACTTAAGATGTTACTGTATACCATGAGTCAGGAGGCCAGCTGAGGTCAGAGACAGGGGTTCAGTTGCCATATCAGAACATCCTAAATCACATCTTTCAGTCTAACCAGTGTCTGCGCTCTGTTCGTTTCCAGTAATATACGCAATGTGATTACGCTTTACTTTCAATAAAACTGTAATTGCATTGACCTTAGCTACTGTAGAGGCTGTTACGTGAGCTGTTACGTGAGTTGTTCCCCGAAACGGAGCTTAGAGGTGGAATTTGCTCTCTCTTAAGAGTACTCAACAAGGCTATAACAAATCTTATGCCTATCAGGCCTTTACCAGGCAGGCAGAAGCATCTGCAAAGAATTATGCACACATTAGACGTATGTAATTAAAAAAAGAGGAGAAAAAAAAACTCTTAACTAATTGCAAAGATTATGATATTTAGTGATTCTTATGAGATATAATTGAAATGGCCACATTTTTCGACTTTTCCCTTAGAATAGAAAACAAAGGGAAGATGGCATTTCTAAATTTGAGTACAGTTCCTTTGACTTTCCTCTCATCTGCAATTCTGTCTAACTCCATCTATCCCCTGTTCTGCTCCAACCATCCATCCAGCGATGACCACAGTGTCCATGGAGCCCCTGACGGCGCTGCTGGAGGGGGTCCTCAATGCCACCGACCCACCTCCGGACCTGCCCGCCGCGTCCCACGAGGACATGGCCACCACCTTCACCATCGGCACCATCCTGTCCATCATGTGCCTGGTGGGCGTGACGGGGAACATCTACACCCTGGTGGTCATGTGTCACTCCATGAGGGTGGCGGCCTCCATGTACATCTACATCATAAACCTGGCCTTGGCGGACCTGCTGTACCTGCTCACCATCCCCTTCGTGGTCTGCACCCACTTCCTCAAGGGCTGGTACTTCGGGGACGTGGGATGCCGCATCCTCATCAGCATGGACTTCCTGACCATGCACGCCAGCATCTTCACGCTGACCGTCATGAGCACCGAGCGCTACTTCGCCGTGCTCAAGCCACTCGACACGGTCAAGCGGTCGAAGAGCTACCGCAAGGCCATCGCTCTGCTGGTGTGGCTCGCCTCCCTGGTCCTCACGTTGCCCATGATCGTGACCATCCAGCTGTTCACGGGGGGCGACAAGGTCCTGTGCTTGCCCACCCTGTCCCCGTACTCCTACAAAATTTACATCTCCGTCCTGTTCTGCACCAGCATCGTGGCCCCGGGGCTCATCATCGGTTATCTGTACATCATGCTGGCGCGCACTTACTGGATCTCGCAGACGGAGACTTTCAAGCAGACAAAGAAACTGCCAAATCAAAAGGTTGGTGCATGACCTCTTCATACACTAATTATTCATAGCTTTCGGGATGTAGTTCAGGCAGACACACTCGAGAGGCATGGTCACATGCATGTGTGCACCACTTTGTGGGTTATGTAACTGTGATGTGTCAAGCAGCTGACCAATTTGGCAGCTTATTTAAATACACTTCATTCCACTGTTGCTCCTCTAGCTGTCACATACCAGCACACGCTGGTACAGTATGTGCTTATCTGTACCCACCAGTGCCACCTATATAGCGCTGTTATCCAAAGCGAGATTACATTACGCTTATTACATATATTGTGCATTACATTCACCCATTCACAAACACATTCATAGACCGATGGCGGAGGAAACCATGCAAGGCACCAACCTGCCCATCGGGAGCAATTAGGGGTTCAGCGTCTTGCTCAAGGGCACTTTGACACTAACTAATCGAACTGGGAACCTTGCGGTTGCCACCTGGCCGCTCTACCGGCCACTGCCGCCCTATAAGTTGCATTGCTGGCGGTATAAATAAATAGATTAGTCACTAGTTTAGTGACCATGTCCACCACTAACTGCACTCTCTGCTGTGTTCTCCCTATAGGTTCTGTACCTCATCTTCACCATTGTGCTCATCTTCTGGGCCTGCTTCCTGCCTTTCTGGATCTGGCAGCTGCTGGGCACGTTCCACACCTCGATGCAACTGTCCTCAAAAGCTAAACGCAACATCAACTACTTGACCACCTGCCTGACCTACTCCAACAGCTGCATCAACCCTTTCCTCTACACGCTGCTCACCAAGAACTATAAGGAGTACCTGAGGAAGCACCACCAGCGCTCCTGGACCGCTGGCAGCTACTTCAACCGGAGGAACCGCTTCCAGCGCTCGCCGCGACGCTCGCCGTCCTCCAGCAGCCAGCAGTGCACCGAGAGCTTTGTGCTCTCGCACACCGCATCCCTGCGCACCCACAACAGCAGTTTGTGAGAGGTAGGGCCAGCTGATTGTGATTATCTTTATTGTCACTCATTCTAATTTGTATCACTTATGTGAGTTGTTAGGAATGCTAATCTTAACCACTTTCAACCTATTTTGAACATGTCATCATAGGCATAACATTTCAAAACTTTCTAAAATATTTAGGAATAGCACATTATCTACAAGCATTGTGAGCTTGTAGAGCCACTATTTTCGCTATTCTTTGTACGAAGATAGGGCTTAGGGATAGTTCACCCCCAAAATGACATTTTTTCTTTCGATTAGTCACCCCATGGAGACCTGAATTCATGGATATTTTTTTGTTTTTGTCGCATTCCTAAGGCAATATTTTTGATGACCGGCAGCGGTTCCGGTATAGGAGACACAAAGAGTCTCCTTTGTGTCTCCTACTGGAACCGCTGCCTACTGGTCCGCTGGCCATAAAATTATTGGCTTAAAAGTGCGAGGAAAAAAAATCCATGGGGTGACTAATCGATAGAAAAAAAGTAATGTTTTGGGTGAACTATCCCTTTAAGTGGTTATGGCAGTTTTCGAACAACAGTTGACCACAACATTCTTGATCAGATCTTAAAACTAATGTTCCATAATCCTGCATGTACCCACTGTACTGTACCAGTTCTTCAGCCTGTGTGTGGCTCTGGATGTTTTGGGATTGTTGACTTTGTTAAGAGAGGAACATCTGATCCTGGGGGGCTAATGCGGCAGTCAGATGGGTTCCATTACTGCGGTTCCCATGTGTAGACATGTCTGTCTACAGGGGAACCCTGAGCTTCCTGATGCATTATGTAAACATGTCTGTTATTGACAAGCGGTGCCTCTTTCTTGTTCATGCACAGAGCCGGGACGAATCTGAGGGAACTTGTGCTTTTATTGGACAACAATAAACATTCAGTCAACTGTTACCCAATTCATACCTGGGAGACATCTAAACATCTGTTCTCCCTTGACCTGTGCCTTGAAGCCTCAATTCAAAACTCCATTATGGCACTATACCTGTTGAAAACATCTACCACTACTCGTAGATCGGCTGTTTCTGACCATTTCTGAAAATGTCCGAAAAGTTTTGATAAAATGTTGAAAATGTTGATGAAAAAGGATTTTCACCTACAATGGCATGCCTAGAAGGGATGCGTGGTGTAATTGCTGAACAAGGTTAAGTGCATGAAAAGTGAGGTCTTATGACAAATCCTCGTCTAAATCTGCCCTCCTGTCTGCCTGGCCACGGTCCACTTTCAACTGTCTGCATTCTTGTCTGTTCAGAGTTCATACATGGCAATCGGTAAAAGATCACTCTCCTCTGTTTTCAATGTAGCTTTTTTTTTTTTTTTTCCTGCTCTCCGAGGTGTTTTTTTGTTTGCTTCAATCGCCTGTGTGGCACCCAGTCAAGAGTCACGGGGGAAGTTATGTCGCGGCCAGCGGAGCTGTTCTTGATTAGGAGGAAACCCGCTGAGGGTTAGTTACAAGGGCTTCCTTAAGCAGTCTGTGGCTGAAACAATCTGCCGGTGGTGTACGTGTGTCCGTCTGCCTGTGTGCGCGTGGCTGTGTGTGTGCAGTCTGTGCACGCATATCTGCATGCATGCGTGTCAGTGTATCTGTGTATTTATCTGGGTGACCGTCTCCAGCATTACACATCGCAAGCCCTGGTCTTAAGTGTTCCTTGGAGATATGCTGATTGCACTAGTAGGGGAAATAAGGGTTGAAGAGCAGGGCTTGGGGGGGTGGGCGGGTGGTCTGAGTACTACTAGGGCACACAAGCGCTCCGTTTTATGACGCAACTCTGCACTTGTGCTACAGCTGTAGATCACCCGCTCACCGAAAAGGGCAGGAGACACACGTGCACGCATACATGCACACACACACACACACACACACACACACACACACACACACGTTCACAGGAAACCGAAAGTCAATGGTCAAAATGGATAGTGTACCTTTGACGATGCAGGTCTCCTCAATAAACTTTTAGAGGTTTGATTTGATTGAGGGATTTGTATGTGTAAGGAGACAGATATACTGCATGAAATACTGTAGCCACTAAAGATATATAGTTTTTTAACAGCACAAGCAATAACACACTTTTCCACATGGGGTTTTTCAACCACTGGTCAGGCTTATGGAAACAATAACACACGTTGTCGTAACCCAGCTAAAGCAGCAGGGGACCTTCTCTGAGTAGTTACCCTTCATTCTCCTAACGTCTCTGAGGAAACTATATTCTCATACAGTTTGATTATAATATCAGGTTTTCTTATAATTAACCCCATCGGCAAAAAGAACCGATGTCTTTTCATACCTTTGTGCTTTACTTTATTTTGCCTGTGGTGAGAGGCAGTAAACACTACTGTGAGAGCAGTGGTGACCCCCTTGTCTTTGCCTGAGAATACACCTCGCTGAGTGACAACAACGACCATAATTCACAAGGGCAGAGCACATGGTCCTCCGTGTGCATGCACACATGCACATTGTACCAGCTTTCATTATTTGGAACAGCTAAAAGGGGTAGGAGAGAAAACGTCTCTCCCGTGTACCGAAAGGAAGGGAGAGCGCTCAGTTAAATCAACCCAAATAACAATCACTCTGGCAAAATGCCCAATACAGACTGAGTCTTAGAAAAACAACACACATCCGCAGATAGAAGCAAATGAAAGACCAGGGAGTCAATCGATTTTTTTACAAAACCATGCAGGCACGCAAGCCCATGGTTTACCACGGATTTGAGAGCAGCTAATTAGAGGTGAAGTGAGCCTCCAACCCTCTTAGCCGTTCTAAAATCACGGTAAACCATGGCCCTGCGTGGCTTGTTGCTTTTCTAAAACTGTTACCAAATATGGCAACATGAAAGTCATGTCCCACATCACTCTAAAGGTCCTTACACACCGGCGAATATGCGAATATACGCAAAATTCGGACTCGTTCCGAATAATTAAAAGACGCTTTTTTCGCTCCGCGAAACTGGTGTGGAAGCTTGCATTGACTTTATAAGGTTTTAAAAAAAAACGTAATATTCGCATGAAAAAAATCGCCCCGGTGTGTAAGGACCTTAACTCTTTACTTGAGGGGGCAAATTCATACACGTAATTGACGTTTAACTAATGATAAATTTAGGATGAACTCATATACATTAATTCATCATGCATTTATCATGAACTCATCATTCATTCCTGGTCCTCACCATTAACTAATTATTGATAATAACTTGTCTTTCAAATCAAACATCCTAAGATGTGACTGGAAAATATTGCTCTAGCTACTACACTTTTTAAATCAACAAAGCTCAACCTCTTGTGATAAAGATAATTCAGTGCACTTTTAACAACAATTAGTGGGAAGGAGACAAAGTGGATGTAGTTTCACAATTTTGTCCCATGCATGCTTTCAATTAAATGTTACATCATTTTCTCAACCAGACACTCACCAAAACATACTGAACATTAGCTTTATTTGTTTCTTGTTTTAGTTTCAGCTTAAAAGTTATTTGGTTACAGTTTTAAGCATTATTTATTACTATTATTAGTCTATTATTTTTCTTTTTTCACACTCACCATGCAGGACAAATGTTTGGGAGGGCACAGACAAGCATTTCTCCACTTACAATGCAATTTAGGCTACACACAATCTCTTGCTAAAACAAATGGAAATTTAAACCTTGTCTAGCCAAGATAAGATAAGAAAACCTCTGAAAGACATTTGGGCAGCAGTGGCTCGATCTGCCTCAGTATAGGTAGAGCAGCCATCTAGCAAGTAAATGGTCCTGGTTTGGTCTTAGCTTCCTCCAGGCTTATTTTTATTTAATTTATTTTTTCTCCCTCTCTCTTCCCCTTGCCCCCCTTCTTCCTCTTCCCTTTCTCTTTTATGGAAATAACAAAAACGATGGAGTTTGCACGAAAACGAATTTCACCCACTGTTTTACACCTGTAAACCTGTGATGTGACAATAAAGTTGTGATTCTGATTCTGATTCTGTATTGAAGTGTCCCTGAGCAAGACACTTAACTGCTATTGTACCTGCTTGCTTCCCCCTGTGCTCACCGCAAAAGAGATAGTAATTTCCCCTCAGGGATCATGATACCCTTTTCATTACTTATTCTGTTACACCAAGCGATAATTGATTGTCTGCCATTGTATTTTATGTAGATCGAGGGAAAGCATCACAATGTTGAAGTTCATTCATTAGATATTATAATTCCATTTAATCTAATAGATATATAAAACACTGCGTTTTTGTGCATGCGCACACGCGCGTGAGCACACACACACACGCACGCACACGCACGCACACAGTATTACTATACTTGTGAGGACATCAGTATTTTTTAAAGGAATGCATTTTTATTTATTTATTGCCATTTTCAAATCTAACCTTAAAGCCAAAAATGGACGATCTACAAGCTCACGTGGCATTACAGCTTTCACTAACTTGGCACACCATCCAGGAGAATAACATTAGCTTTATTTTTTATTGCAGAGGGACATTGTGAATGAGTGACCTGACGGAGGGCAGTAAGCTAATAAAGCTAGTGCTAGATAAGCCTTCAATATAACTTGATCCTTCTGACTCCAACTCTGTGCACAGGGGACACAAAATCCATGTATATTATATCTCTTCTGTCATAGAACCTTATACAATAGCACAATTTCACTTGACAGTGTACTGGTACATTTTCTTCTATTTCAGCTCCACTTTATTACATTTTATTCATTGTAGGTTTCTTACTTGAAGCTCTTGGTCCCCCTGTGCACCTAACTCAGACATGTCCCTGACATATTCTTTCCTCTTTTTCCATGTGCATTCTTGGTACAGGTCTGTTAACACTGGAAGCGGGCATTTTTTTGTATCTGCCACTGAAAGCAGTCCCACTGCCATGGTTTTATAGATTCTGATTGGACCAACCACCAACCATTTAATCAGCAAACCGCTCCTTATAAACTGTAGGAATACCGTATTCTGTGTTGCTTTTTTATCGTTATTTGTTTTACAAGCAGATGTTGCACTGCATGAAAAGAGGCATTAATGGGCAACTTTGGGCAATTGCAGTTGCTCAGTAAACCCGCAGTTTGCTGGTGTTTTTGTATGTCATTGGAAATTTACAGTTGAAAATGTTTACTGTGAAATTTGTCTATATACATTTGGAAATCAGTGATTTACCGTTCCTCTGCCAGACAAAGACCCAGCAGGAGACTGGCCATTTCCTTTGACATCCAAATTCACTCTTTGTTTAAAGAGGGGGTCTCTGTCTCCCTCTCCCTCTCCCTCTCTCCATTGCCAAGGCAAAAATGGAACAAAACAAAAATATAATTTTCAATATTTTTGTTAAGGGCTTAAAAATGGGCTTAATTTGTTAATCTTTTTTTTTTTAAATATAATCTAAGTGAATAAGAACATTTCCCATATCTGTTCACCGGATAGGTGACAGACTTAATGGGTGGTGTGTGTGTGTGTGTGTGTGTGTGTGTGTGTGTGTGTGTGTGTGTGTGTGTGTGTGTGTGTGTGTGTGTGTGTGTGTGTGTGTGTGTGTGTGTGTGAGCAATGGCAGATCTACAAGCTATTACCCATAAAACATTATAGCATTATGTCATGGAACATTTCTCATATATTTCAGTTGATTGTAGGGGTTAACTTTTGATTTACCTGAACAGCTATAGGTGAAACATATCCATACTGACTTAATGTGTGATCGTCAGACCTGTTCCCTGCAAGGGCTGGCTATGGATTAAAGAACATTTCTAAATGCAAAGCTATTCAACTAGGGTCGTTCAACCTCAATCATTTCTTCTGTTCATGTAGAAATTTGCAATCTGATGATGCACCACAAGGACATTCAATGATGGCTAATTAGAAACAGTTGTATGATACAAAACAAGTCTTTATTTTGATTTGAACTAGAGAAAAATAAGACAATACAGTATAGTACAGTATAGTGCAGTACAATATAGTACAGGAATGACATGCATACTGACTGGAACCTCATTTAGTCTAAATCTCAACCACTGTGCATAGTGGTATAACTACTGACACTTTCTCTTTGGTCTGGCTTAACTGCACAGTTGTGGCACTGTAAACACATCTGTTTGCAATTCTTGCAATGGGTAGAAATGACGGTGCACTATCTGTCTGTGTGCCTTGCAAATTCCATATCTCTACAGGCTTCCCAAAGAAATATCTGTCTGGATGAGGATGTAGCCACTTTACCTTTGCAACAACATGCTGATGAGTAGAAGCCTGTGACTTAACATTGACTATCAGAAACTTTTTCACAATCCCAGGGCGCAACTCAGCAGTTGGGTCCAACAGTGGTACCTCAAAGCTTGAGTTGCTCGAACACCACTTGGCAGAAATGCATGCAGACCTGTCAGCCCTGCTATTAACAGAAAATGTCACTCCAAGGCTTCTAATAGCTAGTGCACATCTGTACCAAACTACCTACATGTGAGACTAAACTGTCAGGATATATTTGATTGTACATGGACAACAGCAGCTGCCTATCAGATTCTGTCAGCACACCATTTTTGAATGGGGGCAGAGGTTCAACCAAGTTAATATCTGTTAAATCAAGTGTTTCAGATGATATCTGGTTATTGTGCTTTATATGCATTATGTCAGTGGTTCCATGGAGTGACAAGGAACCAACATCTGTCCTTGCTAGGATATCCAGCTGTGTTTATCATCCACCGTGTTTGTCCTCACCATCGTGCCATGTCATGATGACCAGACAATAATCCACAATAAATTAGCTGATTTAGAGCTCACTAAGAAAATATGTTTTGCACTACTTTGTGCAAAACATCTGTTTCAAGATGTTGTGATGATTACGGAATGTGATCTCAGATTCTTGCCAGACGTTTGCATGCTTCAGTGCTGCGTTTGTGTCCAGCAAATTAATTCTCTCTTGGCGAGGTGCCAGTCTCTCAATATTGTGAATGAGTTCTTTGCTGTGAGAAGATCATCTTCCAGTACTATACTATAGGACATGGGATCATGGTTTACGGTTATTTACCATAATTGAATACCACGGGGCCATACTGTAGTCACAGGCGATTGAATCAAGTTATGCCAGGGGAATGCGATGGTTCTCACAGGAAAGATATCCGCTGAATCAGCATGTACAGTAAATGTTTAGTGGAGAAATGTAAATAGAGATAGCTGTAATTGAAATCATATACAGTTTAATTCTCCTCTCTGCTACATTCACTCACACATCATGGTTGGCAAACTCAGCAACACAACTCAAAGATAAACAGTTTATTTTTGTTATGGTTATCGCATGGACGTTGTGTGAAAAACAGCCTAGTGTTCTGGCTGTCAAGGGTGGCAACCTTAACAATATCCACATGCGCGCTCGCAAACAAACACACACACACACACACACACACACACACACACACACACACACACACACACACACACACACACACACACACACACACACACACACACACACACACACACACACACACAGGCATAGAAAGACAGAAAACATATAGGATTCACTTGGTGGTCAGGAGGAAACAGGACTGCATTATTGGGGTCAACTGTCATCCTTGACCTTATGAAATGGCTCCCAAGGTTAGTGCAGGGAGAGTGACAATATGAGCAGAAGGTGTAGGTATGTTAACAGCTCGTCATGACTTGTTTGACAGTGAGCATCTGACAAAGAAGCAGCACTTGAACTTCTTTTATCCTCGTAAATGTCAAGACAAAACTTGCCTGCATCTCAGCCAGTGAATATCCTAGCAGCATTGCCCCCTGTTCAGGACACATTCTCAGGCCTGGTTGTGTGACTGAGCCCAGAGCCTTCTATTAGAGAGTTGCGCCAATGAGGGGTCAGAAACAGCGTCGGTCACGTGGTTCATGTAGCTGGAAATAGTGACAAGGAGCCGTCCACTTCAATGCATTCCCATGTACTTCCGGTTCAGGGATTTGTCACTATTCGCCAATGTATGTGTATGTAGAAAACCTGGCCCGAAGAAGTGAACGGAGTTGGCGTAACTCTCTAATAGATGGCACTGACTGAGCCTAATGCCACGCATGCCACTCGCTGTCACAAAGCCACTACAGAGAGACACATAAAGAGCTTTTTCCCTCAGGCCGTCAGAGCTCTGAACAATGACCCAACTGCCAGGTCAGCTGTCTTTAACCTGTAAATACCCCCTCACCAACAGAGCTCATACTGTATTTTTGGGCATTATCTTGCACAATCTTCTTGTATAAATTGTATGTTTTAGATTATATATAAGCCACAAAGACAGAACAACATTTTTCCCCTTGAAAGTTTCTTTAGCTTCAGAAAAGTGCATCCTCAAGGATAAATAACTGGTAGTTTATAAAGAACATCCAGCAAACACCTCAATATGAGGGGTGTAAAGTATATTGTTATATTGATAAGTCATGATGAGCATTTCCCTGATATGTTTATGGGCCGTTAAGCCACACAGAAGGTAAAACAGACTTTTGAATCTAGCATTTCTATCTCCATTTTTATCCTCCAATAAAAATGCCTTTATCCATGATTTCAGTGCTCACTGAATGATGGTTCACTGACCATGAAATGAGTAAAGAAGGATCTGTGACCCTCATGGACTCAGGTTTCAGCCCAGTTAAACACTGAACATTCTGGAACTGCACCTGAAAGAATTGTGTACTGAAAAGTGTTTTACAGTACAGTTAGTACAGTTGCATCATATACTATCAATCTAGTGATCAGTGGGTAGTTGGAGAATTCAACGGGTCAAGAGAAAATGGTTCCAAGGCTGTATTCCGCTCTTAAATCTGTACTCACTCACTTTGGATGTAATTTGTCCTGTATAGTAGGTACAAGCCAAGGTATGTTCTCAACAGCAACTTTTGAAAATGTTGCCACAGGCTGAACTTTGTGTCAGTCGGCCCTAGCAGTGACAGTTGCCTGGCAGGCTGTATGGAAGATGCAGATTGCATCACATCCCTGCAACAAAGCAACTCCAGGAAATAGCCAGTGTACAAACTCTGGCATGGGAAATCGGAGGGGTCAAGTCCATTTCGCAACCACTATTGTTCATAACAACCTTGTTTACTACAAATGTCATGTGTAAAACTTCCACCCATCGGGTTGAACTACAAAAGGACATGAAGGAGTAACATGGCCCCCCATGTTTGCGAGATTGCACTGAAATAGGCAACAAAAATGGATCAGATAATTTATTTGGCTTGGAAGGAATGGGGCATTTGTGTTTTCGTTCACTTACTTTCACGGAATTAATTCCCTTCTGTGGCAACACTGTACTGCAGCAGTTACGACTTGGCAGCAGTTATCTGCAAAACAAAATCAGGTATTGCACAATCTCAGTAGGAAACGGCCTCTGGGACTCTTAAACTGTGCAGCTGGCCCCCGGCTGTGGAACTCACTCCCAGACCATCTCAGAGCTCCTCAATCTGTGAACACTTTTAAGAGAGCACTAAAAACCTACCATTTTAACAAAGCATTTGGTTAGCTTTTTAAGCCGGTTTTAATAACCCTGCCTCTCCTTTTTAAACGTGTTTTTAAACTTGTTTTTAACCTGTTTTATACTTTTTGATTCTTGCAAATGGTTTTCTTTATCTTGTTTTATTATGTACTGTAGCACTTTGAGGTTTGTTTCAAATGTAAAGTGCAATACAAATAAAATGTATTATTAAGGTTTCGAGGCCTATCAGGCTCGAAGCCTTATTACGTCTCTACACTTTCCCTACTCTTCCGCCGTTTTTGGCAGTTCTGGCCTAACCGCGTGGTCACTTTTTACGAAACTCGGCAATATGGTAGAGGGCTATGCCAAACGGT
>NC_137617.1:33646032-33673532 GCF_963280865.1 Gymnoscopelus braueri | reverse complement strand
ATAACTAGATGCCACAGGGAGGAGGCCGGGGAGGTGGAGGGAATTTGAAAACAAGCAGCTGAACACACCGCTTAAACAGCGAAGCACGTAGACTGAACAGAGAACAGAAGCTGCTTAAATGAACCGCCCGAGTTGCACTGTGGGTATGAGGGCGTGAGTAATTAGCTTGAAGCGAATGAGAATGACAAGAGGTTGAACGTACTGACTTAAAGGTGTACGACTGTATAACTGATCGCGAATGGGGGGGGTCCGGGGAGTGTGAATGAAGTACATAAACATTCTGCCTTCCGTGTCTACATGAACTATCGTTGCACTGGATTCTAAAGCAAGACCATCGGGCAGCCATAAACATTCTCTGGCAAATACTGTTACTGATTTTGCATTTGATCAATTGTTTGGGTCTTTTCACCAGCCGTGTATATTTTCACCTGGCGTAACGCATGTGGTGGAACACGGCACGCTATCCGTCCCAATTCCCTAGTTGAACAGCCTGCAGGAGTAGCTAGTGCAGTGATAGAGATTAGAGAACACCCTCGCCTGCCAGCCTCCCACCAAACGCGGCCAACTGTGTGTGTGTGTGTGTGTGTGCGTGCGTGCGTGCGTGCGTGCGTGCGTGCGTGCGTGCGTGCGTGCGTGCGTGCGTGCGTGCGTGCGTGCGTGCGTGCGTGCGTGCGTGCGTGCGTGCGTGCGTGCGTGCGTGCGTGCGTGCGTGCGTGTGTGTGTGTGTTGGAGCGCCCGGCCAAGCTGGATGCACAGTGGAGGAATCGAACCCCAGTCTCTATGGTTTGGTACTCTACTCCAGATGCCCTTTTCTGGCAAATAGCGAATGAATTCAGATGTGTGTGCGCACTAGTGGATGTTGTGTGTGTGTATACTCAACACTGGGCTGGCTGCAGCCGATGTAATAAATCATGGTGATCTGACAAAACTATGGACTGATCAATAGGATCAGTCCAAATCTCAAATAAGCTCAAATAACAGCCTGCAATCTATAGTAGATTAGATTTGTAGTTAGTTGCACGCTGGTGTCCCTCACTGAAAATAACTGATCGATCGGCTATTTTCGGTGCCCAACAGAACATCATGCTGGTTATAGACGGGGGGAGAAAGGCTTCTTGAAAAAAAAAACTGTTTATGTTGTTCCAGGGACCCCCAGAAGCAAAGATTTGAGTTAAAAAGGTTCGCTTTAAAAATATATATTCAAAGATTTGCACAAATGTTCACGATTCTGCAAAAATAGCAGATCTACAAGCTCATGGCTCACGAAGTGACACGCTATGAGCTTGTATATATGCTATTTTTGAATAGCCAAAGTACAGTGTAATACAACGGTTAAAGTGGTTAAAATCTAAAATGACACAGATGCTCTCCCGGTTTTAATGGGTTAATGAGATATCATGCACAAGAATTGTTAACAATAGCCATACAAAGCTAAGTGCCATTTGGCTGTGCTAAGTCCAGTCTGATTGCGTGTGCTCAGGGTTATTCACAGCCGGGAAACAGATACTGTAGGAAACCACCTCGCAGCAAAAAAAAAAAAAGTCCTGATTCACAAAACAGCATTGTGAGTTTTGGACGGTGATTACAGTAGAGGACAAAATGATGACATAATGGACCCGTTTGGTTTGCACGTGAAGAGCAAAGAGCAGGACAGAAACCAGGACAGGACAGCTATTGTTGACGTATTACACTTTGGCTGATGATGATGATGATGATAATGATGATGATGATGATGATAATGATGATGATGATGATGATCATAATAATAACTGTATTTATTACATAAAATGCATAATAATAATACAAATTATAATGATAATAACTTTATTTTTACAGCACCTATATACATATAGTACATATAGTGTATACAGTAAATTCACATAAAATGTATATATGCATAGTATCGTAAATATGTATATGGTAGCCCTAGCACATAAAATGCCTCATGGTCTCACATATTAAATACTACAAAATAAAATAATTACAAATAGCATGGTGATTTTTTTTAATAAAATAATAATATATATTTTTAAATAAGAATAGAATAAAAGCATGAAGATATTAGACCTAAACATTCATTTGATTAAATGCCATATTAAAAAGATAGGACTTCAGCTCTCTGATGATGACAGTGTCGACACACAGTTATGCAGTCGTTTACACTGTCAGCTCTTTCCTGCATGGGGAACGTGACCCAGTCTGGGCTGAGGAATGCTGACCCATGGTTGCGAGAGTTCTGCAGCTTGGGTCAGCATTATTGCTGCTTCTCCAATGTCCTCATATGATCCAAATGTAATCAGCGGATGCGTAGCTACATCACTGTTCTTGGACTTGCATCACGCATCTGTAGAAGTAATTTTGTGTTCTTTTCGTAACTATACCGTTCTTCCGTTTGTGTAGTTCTTAAGTGACGCGGTGGGGAATTTGAAAGTCTTCAACGCCCAATGGTCGTGAAATTCAAGACACAAAATGACTATGTAGGTTTTCAGTTGACGTAAGAACTAGGTGGGGGATCCCACAATACTTGGCTGCCTTGTACGCTTTTACCACCCTTCCCTAGTAGCGCCGGCAAAATCCTGGGTATTAGTTTAACTGTGAGAGTGCAGGGTCCAGCGTTACATTGTCAGACTTTAACTTTTGAAGGTTCGTTTAATCCATTTGAAACTCAGAGAGTGTACAGATGTGAGTTAAATGAACCCTCAGGATTTCACATTTAGTTTTGACTTCTGGTGTTTCCATGATCAATCTCCCTCTCCTCTCTCTGACCTCTCTTTTACAGACAGACCTCCCTGAGGTCATGGAGTCTTATCAGAAGACTCCATGACCTCGTTCTGAGCTATTGGTTGAGGTGGCATGTTTGCTCCCCGGAGCTGGAATACAAATATAGCAGTGCCCTTGCGCGCGGGCACCTCAAGTCCACAAATAAAGGGATCAAATGAGCCATCTCAGAGAACACATTCAATACGTTGGGGCTCGGCATTAAAGTGGAAGCAATTACCCTTGGCGGCGTTTTAACAGGCCTTTTTTTTTAGAAGAGTGTGTCTTGGGGATTAACGAGATGCCAGATTTCACTGCATGAGCTTAGACTCTTTGCATAGGTAGACGAACACTGTGCATTGCCGTAATGCTGCAAGCAAGTTGTTTCAACAAATCCTCAAGGGTGTGTGCGTGTGTGTGTGTGTGTGTGTGCGTGTGTGTGTGTGTGTGTGTGTGTGTGTGTGTGTGTGTGTGTGTGTGTGTGCGTACGTTCGTTCGTTCGTCCGCGCGTGCGTACGTGTGTGCGTGCGTGTGTGCGTGCGTGTGTATGTGTCACAGTGAGACAGTAGTATGAGGGATAATGATAAAAGATGTTTTCTTATCAAATATGGATAATAAAATATGAATAAGTGTTACTAAATGTCCTTTGAAGGACAGAAACAATGTGTATTTCCCAGTAGAACATCGCTGCTGGCAGTATTTTATAAATATGAATGAAGAAATGAATGAAGTGAGATGTGAATGTGCTCAGAATGCATTTATTTTGTTTTGTTTTAAAAATGACTATGAAACAATAAAGCTATTTCATTAGTGAAGCAGGATGAAGGTTTTATCTTTGCTCTATGAATAGCGCAAACAAATATCATAATGAAGGGAGAATTAAAAACTAAACGAAAAACTAAATAGGAACTCTAGGGAGGCGTGAATGTTAGTCTGGTGAAGGTGAATGCCTATGGTCCGGAATAGTGGGAGGCACTGATAATGAAGCATACGAAGGGGAGACAAGATAAAGCGGCTTTGGTGCAGCTTTGGTACCCAGCCAGGTCAGTGAGCTCCAGAAAGCTATGGGCGTGCCCTTTGTGCTGATAACCTGTGGCAGCTGAACCAGGAGAGGTATGGAATTGGAAGAACAGGATAAACAAGCACAGTGACAGACCAGGCAGAAAGTATAGGTATAAGCACATGGATAGAGGATTTATGCTGAAACATGGGGCGCTATAAGGTCAGTATCAAATTAATGCACATAGAAGGTCAAATGTGCATTCACTCTAGCCTGGCCCGCTCTGTCGTTCTCTCTCTGTGTGACAGGAGAGAGAATGGAGAGATTCTAAGGGGATTGCCCAAGAACGAGTGGGAACTCAGGAATGAGTTCCCAGAGACACGAGTTCCCAGAGACACGGTTAAATCATTCCTGTGACTCAGTCAGTCCTCTCCATTTCTCTCTCTCCCTCTCTCCCTTATTTCTAAGGGGATTGCCCAAGAACGAGTGGGAACTCAGAGAAAATAATGAAAGAACGAAAGGCACATCTGAGAACAAGAACCCCCGCCCAGTTCGATGGAGCTGAATTAATGAAGCGGACTGGCTTGAGGTTTCACATTAATCAGACCCCATTACTCATTACATGTCTGTTACTGATTGTTCTCATCCACTAATTGTCCAGTGAGACATGTTCGTGTGGGGTGGCCATCGTTACAATTAATACACGTCACGCCAACACACGCACACACAAATAAGAGGCTTCCCAGAGACACTGTGTGTGTGTGTGTGTGTGTGTGTGTGTGTGTGTGTGTGTGTGTGTGTGTGTGTGTGTGTGTGTGTGTGTGTGTGTGTGTGTGTGTGTGTGTGTGTGTGTGTGTGTGTGTGTGTGTGTGTGTGTGTGGGCGCGCAGCAGGGCAGTGCACCTGGGCACATTTCTGCGTGTGGCCAATGACCATGCAATTATAGCTCTCATCTGCTGCATCTGCTTGACATTTCCCCATTTTTTTCTCAAAAAGAGATTAAATTGCTAAAGCAGTGCATGTGGAGTTTTGTCGATTTTAATCCCAGGTGAAATCATTCTCGGTTTCCTGTGCACTGCAGGCCCACTTTAGAAAACAGCAATAGGCAAATGTCCCACTGATTGACAAAGAAATAGCTACTGTTTTTTAAATATATATTTTTTTAGCTATGCACCTTTATTTTGTGCATTTTGTTTTGACTTGTGCATGTTAGTCTGGTGAAGGTGAATGCCTTTGGTCCAGAACAGTGGGAGGCAATGATAATGATGCACACGAAGGGGAGACAATATAAAGCGGCTTTGATACAGCAGCTTTGGTACCCAGGTCAGTGAGCTCTAGTCTAGAAAGCTATTGGCGTGCCCTTTGTGCTGATAACCTGTGGCAGCTGAACCAGGAGAGGTTATTTCAACAAATACATGTGTGTATTGAATTGGAAGAACAGGATAAACTAGCACAGTGGCAGAAGAGGCAGAAAGTATAGGTATACAGTAAGCACATGGAGTGAGGATTTACGCTGAAACATGGGGCGCATTAAGTTAAGTATTAATGCACATAGAAGTTCAAATGTGCATTCACTCTAGCCTGGCCCGCTCTGTCTTTCTCTCTCTGTGAGACCAGGAGAGAGAAAGGAGAGATTCTAACGGGATTGCCCAAGAACGAGTGGGAACTCAGAGAAGGAAAATAATGAAAGAACGAAAGAGACATCAGAGAACAAGAGCCCCGCCAAGTTCGATGGAGCTGAATTAATGAAGTGGACTGGCTTGAGGTTTCACATTAATCAGAGCCCCATTACTCATTACATGTCTGTTACTGATTGTTCTCATCCACTAATTGTCCAGTGAGACATGTTCCTTTGGGATGGCCATCGTTGCAATGAATACACATCACGCCAACACATACACACAAATAAGAGGCTTCCCAGAGACACGGTTAAATCATTCCTGTGGTGACTCAGTCAGTCCTCTCCATTTATCTCTCTCTCTCTCTCTCTCTCTCTCTCTCTCTCTCTCTCTCTCTCTCTCTCTCTCTCTCTCTCTCTCTCTCTCTCTCTCTCTCTCTCTCTCTCTCTCTCTCTCTCTCTCTCTCTCTCTCTCTCTCTCTCTCTCTCTCTCCAATTTATTTAAATAATTGTTTTGGTTTTGTTAAATTTTGTTATATAATTCCTTCATTTATGATATACCCGATCGTAGTGCATCATCATATGTGTATGTGTGTATAGTATAACGTGTGTATGTATGTATGTACTGTATGTATGTGTGCGTGCGTGCACTTTCAAACTGCACAGTGCCATTCCCAGCAGTCTTTAGAACTGACATTTCCCCAATTTTTCCCAAAAAGAGATTGAACTGCTAAAGCTGTGCATGTGGAGTTTTGTCAATGAGGTAAAAATCAATCTCGGTTTCCTTTGCACTGCAGGTCCTCTTTAGAAAACAGCAATAGGCCTATGTCCCACTGATTGACACAGAAATAGCTACTGTTTTTTTTCTTCTTTTTTTTAGCTATGCACCTGTATTTTGTGCATTTTGTTTTGACTTAGTTCTCCCTCTAATTCAGAAAATGTCGATCCATTTTCCTGATTGAAAGAATGAACGAGTTAAGAGTACAGTTAGGTGGTTTAATGGGCTGCCTGTGTGATGCAGTGCAGCATCGCATTACGTGTTCCAAAGCCTTTTGACCAATTTATCAAATCAAATCAAACTTTTTTTATAGAGCACATTTAAAACAACCGAGATTGACCAAAGTGCTGTACAGAGCAGGAGCAAAACAATCAAAGCAAAAGCATACACATGTAAGCAAGTGTCAATGCGAGCACCAAACACGTATATGCACAAAATAAAACAAACTTTGGATGCGCTCAGATGAGATTACGATCCAAAGAAAATAAATGAATCTTAAGCAGAGACTTAAAAACATCGATGGACTGAGCAGATCCTGGGGGGCTGCGGCCGCAAATGCACGTGCGCCCCTGGTTCTCTTGCTAGTTTTGAGCTCGACCAGCAGTAGCTTGTCAGCAGATCTCAGAGCTCTAGATGGGGTGTATAAGGTTCCAGGAGCTCAGAGAGATACTGAAGGGCCAGCCCATTTAAAGATTTAAAAGCAAATAGGAAAACCTTACAATCAATCCTAAAATGTACAGGGAGCCAGTGAATGAGGCCAAGACAGGGGTTATATTATATCAAAGTGCCAGTCAGCAGACGAGCAGCAGCAAGTGATGATGTTTGATGCCGGTATATAGGGAATTGTAGTAGTCAAGTCTTGATGAAATGAAAGCATGGATTGCGATTTCTAACTGTTTTGGGGGGAGATATGGCTTGACCTTTGGCGCAGAAGGAGCGAGTGCATTTTACGGCAGCGGAACTGCCGCGGAACTGCCGGTGGAGGAGCGGCAGCTGCCGGCAGTGACTGCCGCAACTGCCGGTGGAGGAGCGGCAGTGACTGCCGGCGGTGCAGCGGAACTGCCGCGGAACTGCCGGTGGAGGAGCGGCTGCTGCCGGCAGTGACTGCCGGCGGTGGAGCGGCAGCTGCCGGCGGAGCAGCGGAACTGCCGCGGAACTGCCGGTGGAGGAGCGGCAGTCAACTTATTTTTTCCGCCGATAAAGTATAGTTTTGGACCATGACGGAGGCGCGCCGACTCAGTAGACCTTGAGGCCAAGGAGTCGCGCCCGAGCGCCTCCAGGCGCGAGTGCCCGCGACGACCGGCCGATGGTCTACTAGTCGACTAAGCGCCGTCCGAGTTATGTACCGATAGGCACAGAATCGTAAATAATATTGGTGGGGACTGCGTTTGCCCCACTGACTGCGTTTCGCTACACAAACGCAGCACACTCCCAAAGCTGGCGCCGCCGGCAGCTCCGCTGCCGGAAAATGCACTCGCTGTCCCTCCTTTGGCGAGGAGGCGGAGTTGAAAAAAGCTGGTCTTGACAACAGAGCTGATTTCTTTATGAATCTTGAAAGTGCTGTCGGCACACACAATTCAAGTATTCCTCCATTTTGTAGATAACAGGGCTAAACACTGGCAGCGTTAGGAGTTTAATTCCAACTGGGAATGGTACATTTAACAGTTGCACAGCCACCCTATATGAGCTTATTTCTGCTTTGAGAGAAATAATTTAATATGGGCTTTAGTTAGATTATGTTGGAGAGTTCAGCGACCCCAATTGAACTCTTAAGTGCGTGTTATTTAGTTACAACCAAGGAGGTGTATTTGGAGGAGTTTAAAGGCAGTTTAAAAGGCTGCTTTATCCTTGATTCGTCTTGTGGTCTATCTAACCTGCCGTTCGCCTGTACTTAATCTTTCAGCTTATGTAACCTTTATCTAAGTGGTGTTGTCACATTCAGATAAACATCTCTTTTTCACGGGAGCCGTCCAAGAATCAAAATGCATTACTCAGACTTTGAGGAATAAGTGGCGATAATAAAAACAAACTTCAAAATCCAGATGAAACTTGCAGAGTCACAATGACTAATGGCTCAAACATTCATTCTGCTGTTGACAGCTCTGCTATCAACATGACATAAAGCCCTATTTTTATGGCCTTTACATTTTGGACGTACAATTGCATGGGCCAGACTTGAAGCACCAGTGAAACAAGATGATAATGTGGGGTGTGCTAAAGCCCACACAGCCCCCTGACTGTCCTTGACATCCCTCTGAGACATTTACGCGCACGCACACACACACGCTCGCGCACACGCACACACACACACACACACACACACACGCACATACACACACACACACACACACACACACACACACACACACACACACGCTTGTATTGCTATACTTGTGAGGACATCAACATTTTAGGGCAGTGATTTTTTTTTAAACTCTGGATCATGACACCGGCACGCAACTAAGTATAAATCGGTCAGACCTCGAAAAACCTAAACTCTAAATGTCTAACCCTAATCATAAACCAAAATGTGTTTATTTTTTCCTAATTCTCTTTTCCCAGCTCTAAAAATATTTTACTAAACACTAAACTATTTTTTTTGAGGACCAGGAAAATGATCAATTATTCAATTTCTACTATAATTGTGGGGACGATTGGCCCTCACAATACAGTAATACAAGTGTGTACATACACGTACACACACACACACACACACACACACACACACACACACACACACACACACACACACACACACACACACACACGCGCGCACGCAGGCTGACCAAAATGTTATACTGTACAGTATGTCATCTTCACTTTATATTTGGAGACTCAGATGCAGTAACTCATTTATTGCGATGCAGATGGATGCAACACGTACGTGATAAAAACCAATAAGCATCCTGCCAATCTCTATCCCACCCAGGGCTAAATGGATTATGCACTGAAATGTGGCGGTGAGTGAAAGCAGTTAGACATGATGAGACCATACTGTATGTAGAGAGAGAGAGAGAGAGAGAGAGAGTGAGAGAGAGAGAGAGAGAGGGAGGAAGGAAGGGGAAGATAGCAAGTTCTGAGAGAGGATGATGGTAGACAGATGTGGGAGTCTATTACAGATCTGTCCGGGTGAAGGCAGAGTGGACATCATTTGCATCCTTTCCAGACTCCCTATGGAGATACATTTATGAGGAGTAGTTTGCCCAAAAGAATACTATTTTTCTATCAATTACACACCCCATGAAGCATTTAATTCACTGTGTTTTTTCGTAGTTTTTGCCGCATTCCTAAGGTAATAATTTGATGACCTGGTCATCGGTCAATAGGAGACTCAGTAGGAGACTCTTTGAGTTTCCTACCGGAGACTCCGCTGGTCATCAAATTATTGGCTTAGGAATGCGACAAAAACTAAACAATCTCCATGAATTCAAGGCTTCATGGGGTGTGTAATTGATTGAAAATAAGTAATTATTTGGATGAACTACTCCTTTAAATGTTCTGTTTTATGTATGTAAATGTTTTGTTAATTTGTAACTTTGTATGCCGATACCCTCCCTCGTAAAAGAGATCTGGAATCTCAACGGGACTTTTACCTAATTAATAAATAAATAAACATTAATTATGTTTCCACTAATACCGGATTGCTGTGTAATTTATTTTACATAATTGCCGTCATAGGCAGTAGTAGAGTCTTTATGCATTTGGGTATGCTAAAATATGTATCTGGGACGAACAACAATAAATATCCATATGTGAGCTTGTAGATGGAAATGTATATAGGGCTGAAGTGGGTAAGGTATGTTTCGCAATAATAATCAAAATCTAAGTAACAAGTAAATAAGGTTTTAAAATAATTGTAGTGGAGCAAAAGTACAATATTTGCCTCTGAGATGTAGTGGAATAGTACTTGAGTAAATGTACTACTTAGTTACTTTACACCACTGCTCACAGTACAACTACATTGTTTTATATGAAGCATTTTGTTGATCGAACAACAGTTTGTTCATAATAGCACTGTTTCTTACGCAAGCTCTGTCAGTAAAGTGAAGCTATGAGCGAGTAAAAATGGAATGTATCGTTGCTCCACTTTTTGTATTGAGCATCTGTTATATCGTCACATTGAATAACCACACGGGTGTTGTGCAATAATCCTTTTTACTTCAAGATACTTCAGCATGGTACAACAACAACATTCCGCTGGTAGCATGAAACTGAACTGAGCTATACATCCGGGTCCTGGTCTAACGTCATTCCCCAAGGCAACCCCCAGCTCCCTGACAGTGTGAATGCCCCCTGCTGGACTGGCTGCTTTACCAAGTTAGCAGTATTAGTAACCTCACTATATCACAGCATCCATTGTAGAAATTACAAGACTCCTCGGGCTGAATAACTCCACTTAACAGTGATATAATGGTAATATAATATGGCCTGTCATGAGTTGTTGCTGAAATAGCACACTGGTTTTACTAATGGACATGTAATGTACTGTAGTGCTTTGATGAAGGTCCGACAGATTAGCTACCTAGATTTAGCTAACTTATTGTAATAATTTAAAAAGATGTTATATTGCAAGACCTGCCAGCCCAGGGCTGTGCTGAACTAACTTCTCTTATCTGAGATAGATACAGTGTGAAAGAACAAGCTCTAAGAAAAATGGCAGCATACAAATGCGAATAAAGTCAGACTATATTAGATTGAGTCCTTGTCTGTGTACTCCACCACAATCTTTGAATGTGGAAGCATTCAGAATTCTGTGTTCAATGCATCAATGCAGTCCATAGTACATATTAAGTTATAGTCCGATCTCCCCCCTGCTATTCCTAGTTCCTGTGTGGGTCAGTGACAAAATGGGGTTGGCAAGATGACACATTTTCAATATCTTTCAAAATCTTATTTTAAAGGCATGTATCAGATTTGTTTAAAATGTACATTTTGTAGCCATGTTGGTATAATGTAATTTGAAATGACATTTCCACCATTTTTACTATGAAAATTACAGAATGTGCCTGAAAATGTCAAATGGTGTAAACCCATTAAAAGTATTGAATATCTACTTGAAGTGAATGAAAGCGTTCACATACAAATGTTTTACTTTATTTTAAAATATCAAATGAAAATAGATTTTATTAGCATTATCTCTAGATGTGAACTGACTTCTCTTTTCTTCCTCCTTCCATATTGCTACACACGAATAAAAGAAGCCGAGACAGCCCACTATAAAATCTACTCAATAGGCCAATCAGTCTGAAATTGCACATGGCCACTGAGCATTGGCATAGGCAGGGCCTGACAAAGCTGATTATTCCCTTCAGCCCAGGGTATGGACTATAATTTGTGACATTTTATCTTCGGGGCTTTCAGGCATACAGTATTTGTCATCTACAAATGAAATCCCTTGAAAAGATGAAACATCTGCGATTTCATTAACTAAATTTGATATTTCTAGATTGTACTAGAAAAATACTTTATATATTTGTATTCACATAGTACTGCATCTTTACTCCCAGTGAATAGTGATGTTTTGTGACTTTCGTTTATATTCATTCCAATGTTCAGAATCTCCCTCTGTGTGATGGCTTCTGGTGTCCTATTTTCAATATTCTTTCCTTGATAAGCTGGAATGAGTTATACCTTTTTTTATAAAAAAAACGATGCAATCAGAACGCAATTACAGGGCTACCCAGCTACTTACTGTAATATCATATAATTTCAGACCATAATCAGTAGAAGGACTTCACGCCTTCACTCGCAATCTCGCAATTGAAACACACAGCACAGCACACACACAATTAGTTAGAAATGCCATGACAGCCTTGTCAAAGAGTCTACATGAGTTGTGCACCATACTGTGAAAATTGCCAGTGCAAATCTGAATAGATATTAATCTATTTCCAGAACAATGTTAGGGAGGTGGTTGAATGACAGTGATGCGACTTAACTTGCAGCCATACTTCCCGATATTTCTCTTTGACCTGTTCCTCCATGGCAATAATGTGAACCTTAAGTTTGCAGTGTTGGGTGGGGGGGATCAGTAGACAGAGCCAGAAAGCAGAAAAGTAGGGGGCAGTAGTTAGGCAAGTTTATTTACACTAGTGGTATATCTAGAGTTTGGGCTGCTACGCGGTCCTCACACCTGCGTCGCACCGCTGATCCGACCAAAATGTCAGAGTCTGTCAGGGGCTTTGTCATTGTACCTGTTGATCTCTGTATCTGTCTGTCTACCTGTGTGTCAGAGTGGGTAACGGGCAGGACCCAAAAGCAGACGAGCAAGGCAGGAAGTTGACTCAAAAGGTGTATTTAACAAAGCAGGTAGACTGAATAACGAAACTCAGAACTCACAAGATATAGGTCTACGGACCAACAAGAACACATGGAAACAGAGGGTTTAAATAGACACAGGGATTAACAGGACACAGGTGAACTCAAAATACAATCAAGACACGATTGGCAGAGGGACTAACAGGACACAGGTGGAGATAACTAAATAATCACAGGAAGGTGAGACAAGGACGGTAAACAGTAACTAAGCAGACAGGAAACAATAGGAACGATACTACAAAATAAGATACAGAACACCAAGGCAACAATCTACACAGAACTAGAATACCAAAACCAAACTAAAGAGGAATTCAAGAGTAAAAGTCCAAAAACTAAACACAGTCAAAGTCCAAGCGCTGAGGAGCGGACCGTGATACTGTGTCCTTTTTATGCCCATATATGGTTTCATTAGTATATGCCCTGATGTCATTAGTATATGCCCATACCCTGTATATTGGTATGCCCATATATGGTCATATTGTCAGATTGCAAATACCATAATTTATTTATTTCACTGCAGATATTCTTTCAATGGACTAAAATCTGGTATTATTTGATGGCCTTCCTGCCCTGGCATTTGGCCTTTGTGCCCTCAACACCAAAGGTCAAGCGGCCTTGCCCCTAAAATGACAAAATTCCAGGCCTGCTTATATAATCTGCTTCAATAATTACAGTTATAAACACACATAAGTAATCATAACACATTATAAAGCCTTTTATAATCACTAATAAAGTCAAGTAGCATAATTACTGGTCCCTTACAGATTTGTTTCTTTTGGCCAGGAATCAGGATCATAGTCATATTAGTCGTACATACATACAATTTCATAATGTATTGTAATCTGATATCATGCATTATAGCATGATTATGAGTAACTATAAGTGGCCATAGAGTGCTTTAAGTGAAATTAAAAAATAATATTAAATCTTTGCAAGAAAAAAACACCAAATCTTTACTTTCAGTTCACATAGGAAAGGGCCAAACGCCAGAAGGGCACTTTTGTCTAGTCTTTTCAAAGGGTGGTCTGTGGCCAAATACATGTCAATTTGGGGATCTTTGACACAAACATGTTTGACAACCACTGCGCTAAGTGAACACCCGCACACTCATATTCAAGTAAATGAATACGCCGAGCCCAGAATCACCTCCTTGGCTGAGGACATTGTGCCAGACATAAAAAAAAAAATGTAATAATGAAATCTCACTTGACATTTGCTTGCTTTATTATTTTCTAAACATCAACTTAGTTTTTTCCCATAACTTCATAAAGGTCTCCCTTCCCGTTGTATGTAATTTATAAGTCATGACGCACACGCTTGGCCTAAACAGACACAGCACTTAAAAACCAAAAGAGCATCCTGACCTTGCCTCTGTTAACAGTCAAAGTAGTGGAGCAATTTGGAACCCTGCCTTTAAAAGCATCTATGATATAGATATCTGGGGAATGGAATCATACATTAGAAAGGCCTGGTTAGGCATGACATCCTATCTATCTACACACAAAGAAAGAAAAACTGATGAAAGCCAAATACTGTGCATAATAAATGGAACACACTTTCAACTTTACTTCTCAAATGTTGCCTTTTATCTAGTGGCCAAAAATAAGGTCTCCCATGTCCATTTAATTTCGTTCTGGTCCTTTTATAAAAGTCTCCAAATTTCCAGATATTTCAAAGGAAAAAAGGCTGCTTGTGCTGATTGGTCAGCTGCTGTATCTTCCCAAGGGATTATATGGCAGCTAAACTTGTACTGCAAGAGAACTCACAATTTAACTACTTAAACCCATATGAAGAGGGTTCCTCAAACCCCTTGGCCCACTCCTTTTTCCCTCTATACCTCTGTCTGTCTGTCTGTCTGTCTGTCTGTCTGTCTGTCTGTCTGTCTGTCTGTCTGTCTGTCTGTCTGTCTGTCTGTCTGTCTGTCTGTCTGTCTGTCTGTCTGTCTGTCTGTCTGCCTGCCTGTCTGTCTGCCTGCCTGTCTGCCTGCCTGTCTGTCTGTCTGTCTGTCTGTCTGCCTGCCTGCCTGCCTGCCTGCCTGCCTGCCTGCTTGCCTGCGTGCGTGCGTGCGTGCGTGCATGTATGTGTGAATAGATTGTCAATTGTAACTGAACTGAACATTGTAAGTATGAACAGCACATTGTAAGTATGTTTGCAAACTGCAATTGATACTTCCATTAATGATCACTGTCCTCAAAATTCATTACAGTTCCAAATTGACTCAAAATTAGTCTAGAGTTCCACACGGCTGGACAGAAAAGCATGCCTTCATGCTTTTTATTCTTATCCTACTTAGTTTTAATTCCTAGTAAAGTTGTTTATAAAAGCGCTATATAAATTCCAGGTATTAATATCATTATTATCGTGGGTAGTCTGGGTACAGTAAGTCATAAACATAGAGGATAGCAAATTGAATGACCAATTTAGCAATAATCTCATCAATCAACAGCAAGGGTAAGATGTTTTATCTCTTGTATCCAGCCCTTCTGTTTTCCGGCACTATTGTTGCTGCCCGACTTAGGAAGACGCCTTTGTCACCACTCGGTCTGGAACGCATCTGAGAACTGAAGACATGTAGAAACCTCAGTGCACAATCAATTTCCATTAGGCAGCAAATCAAGAAAATTAGGGGAAATCATTCCAAAAGGCATCATTAGAATTCAAATAGCTTGAGAACAAAATGCAAACAGTGCTGCCAGAGACAGAGAAATTGTTATTCACAACTCAGTGCGCTTGTCTACTGGGGTGTGGACTCTCATTCAACCACTGATGTCTGACAGCGTGCTAGCTGCACATTTGGAATTGGTATCCTGTTCAAATGGCCCCCCATGAGATACTCTCATCTGTCAGACACAAATGCAGGAGTGTTTCTTAAAAGCAGTGACTCTTTGTTCTGAAAATAAACTCAGTTGTGTTGGCCGCATGCAGGTCGGCTGTCTAGTGCTGGTTGCTTTGGTTCAAGTGAAATGTGAGATGTGTGGATGTAAAGATATCCAAGTCACATTCTGGCACCTTGACGAAGATAGCCAAGGAGAAAGTCATAAAACGAGCACACACACACACACACACACACACACACACACACACACACACACACACACACACACACACACACACACACACACACACACACACACACACACACACACACACACAGGAGAAAAATAACTGTTGGTTGGTGGAGACAAATGACGTAAGACCTTGAAACCTTGAAGACAAACACCTGCCCCATGAATTCAAACCCATTCTTGTCTGTGTTAACACACACCGAAAAATCCATGAATGTTCATATAACTCTTAGACAGATCTTGTAGTGAAGGAACCACCATTAGCCCCACTGAAAACAGAGCAGATTTCAGGCAGACAGACACTTAGCAGACACACAGGGAGTATTTAATTCCCTCAGTACAAACGCTTCTTTTCCAGCACTCAGGGGCAAACTTTTAACTTTTACTGCCACAGCCTTTTCTCACTTAGGCTATAAACCCAACTGCCCATAGTCTATGGAGTGCTGCAAGGGGCTTACAAGCACATGCTTTCCACACATGAAAACTCAGAAGTATACGAATATACACACACACACACACACACACACACACCCACACACACACACACGCACACGCACGGACACCACACATGCACACGCACAAAGGCATGCACAAATACATAAGCTTAATCACACATGCATGTTCACATAGTAGTACACTGCGTACTCACAGCACCCAGATTTACGGTATATTTGCTCAAGCTGTTAGCGCTGACTTCATCAGACCACACTGTGGTTGTTATATAGAGGTAGGCTTGTTAGAGAGCTTTTAAACGCTGCCACATTACTAGATTCCCTCTGGACCGTGTGTGTGCATTCAGGGTGTATGAGGGGGGGGGTGTTCACACATGCACGTTTCTGTGCCAAAGTACAAGCGCCAGAACTCAAATTTCTGTCATTTTGCTAATAGGACTATACATTTTCTTAAGAATTAGTCGTCGAGTTTGAGTTCTGCAAATATTATCTATTCTACAGTGTGATTTCTCTTGGCAATGTCACCATAATGCAGCATGAAATGTAGCTTCACAGTTTAACCACATGAACTATAGTGTCCCTCTGGGCATAAATAGGTGAATACTTGCCAAAGAAAGGCAGACATTGGGGAAAATAGCAGTAAAGAGATTTGGTGTAGAGGGGAAAAAGGAGGGGACCAAGTACAGACATGGGGGACCCTGATCAATGTCTAAAATAACCTGGGGACCCAATTTACTCTGTTCAAAAACCAACTTTGAACAAAAGTGTACACTTTCAGAGTTATATTAACCACTTCAATCAAATACTGTAGCTTGCTATCCAGAGGGACGCTGTGCTTGCATGTCTGATTGAGCCATACTGTATGACAGCGCTCTCCACAGTAGCATCTGGTAACAGTAAAATGATGAAATCAGCGGGGAATCCCTCAAAGTCTCTACCTAGTGTTAGCTTCAAAGTACAGCTGTGTGGCTCGCCAACCGGCTTTGAATCTTGGTGTATGCCCTGGGTCAAGGGTACATTTAATATGCTAGAACTAAGCCATGAAAGAGCAGTCTTTCAAGCAGACTTGACAGTCACACAAGCTGGCGTGTGCAATGGGGCTGTTCCATCGTTCTAATGAAGCATGGCAGCATGCCATTTAAGTGGAATCTGATCAAGGCATCACCCTCGCTCCCCTGATACCGGGCCAGACACCACGATGATGCTTCGTGTCCCATCTCTCTGACGCAGAACCTCTGCTAGCCTACTTTTCATCACTTTCAACCAGTGGTGTAAAGTAACTAAGTACATTTACTCAAGTACTGTACTTAAGTAAAACATTTTGGTACTTTTACTTTACTGGAGTATTTCCAATTGTCTATACTTTTACTTCTACTCCACTACATCTCAGAAGCAAATATTGTACTTTTACTCCACTACAATTATTTGAAAATGTTAGTTACTAGTTACTTTGCAGATACAAATTATTATATTATAAAATATACATTAACCACTTATACCCTATTTCATACCTAGGCTATTTGAAAATAGCCGATCTACAAGCTCACAACGCGTTGCATCGCGACGCGTTGTGAGCTTGTAGATCGGCTATTTTCAAACAATTTAGTACTTTTACTTTTGATACTTTAAGTACATTTATATACTTCTACATTGCAGTATACTTTTACTCAAGTAAAACATTTGAGTACTTTTTCCACCACTGCTTTCAACTCATTTCAACACCCTATTTTGGTTACGTCATTATAGGCTAAAATGTTGAACAATTTTCAAATTGTTTAATTTGGAAATGGCTCCATGGCCACAGGGCGTATGGATGACCAGAGCAGGAAAAAGTGTAAAACACA
This sequence comes from Gymnoscopelus braueri, assembly GCF_963280865.1. Classification (NCBI taxonomy): domain Eukaryota; kingdom Metazoa; phylum Chordata; class Actinopteri; order Myctophiformes; family Myctophidae; genus Gymnoscopelus; species Gymnoscopelus braueri. The sequence continues at coordinate 33,655,701 of NC_137617.1, read as the reverse complement.
CAGACACTTGTACATGAAACTGGTACACGGATATGAAGACTCCACACATCACATTATGCGCACTTACAGTACATCACAATGCATCGCGACGCATTGTGAGCTTGTAGATCTGCTATTTTCCAACCAAAATCTGCAAAGTAACTTTTAACTAAAGTTTTCATATAGTTGTATTAGAGTAAAAGTACAATATTTTCCTCTGAGATGTAGTGGAGTAGAAGTAAAAGTACTGAAAATTGGAAATACTCCAGTAAAGTAAAAATACCTCAAAATTGAGAACATGTAGTTAGTTACTTTACACACTGTGTTTGTGGATGGCATTTTGATTGTATTGAGAGGAGGGAACAAGTTGAGAGGGATAGGACAGTGGAACGGTGAGGATGCAAGGAGTAAAGGTGATGAAGGCGAAGGAGTTCAAACACTTTGTTGGGGTCAAATTAATGGGGAGTGCAGAAGAGAGGTGAAGAAGGGAGTGCAGGCCGGGTGAACGGATGGAGAAAAATTTCAGGAGTGATTTGTGACAAAAGAGTACCAGCAACAGAAAAACAGAAAAATACAGCAGTACAACGAGTAAAAAAAAAAAAGCCAAAGGTTTGTTTCCACTGTGGTCCATTAAACATTCAACTCTGGACAAATAACGAGTGCAACAAACAATGATACAAAATAAAAAATATCAAAATATAATTTGAATGAATTCATGATAATAACTTAGAAAGGAGGAGGAGGGCCAGGGATACCACATGTGGAGGATGCCACTCACAAGAGACATAACAGAGCTCACAGAAGGAGTGAGTGAGCCGTTTACAACACTGCAGGCAGGCCAGCGAGGGAACACATTTAGCTAAGACCAATTTGAATTTCAGTGGAGCAATGGTTTTAGGTGATCAGCTTTAAACTTTTATGGGAAATCGTGTGAGTGACCATGTTAAACATTACACTATTCTAGTTCTACTTATTATTTCTAATGGGGCTATTCTCTAATATTTCATTACTGTTTATCATTGCTCTTTATTTTTCATTATTTGATTGTTATTGTTTGTTTAATTGCTGCTATAAATTTGAGTAGAGGAATCAAAACCTAAAAATGTTACTTATGTAGCTTATAAGATGTAACAATAAAATCTTGAATCTGGACATGCATCGCTCGGTACAACCACACTTTGCAGTTTATTGAAAAGGTCCGGTTGAGAGTTAAGCAGTAGAACATTGTCTTACACGGCTGGGTGTGTTCTGTTCCAAGAGTGTTGTAAAGCTCTCTAATCTGTGTGGGCATGCGTTGCATTACACATTCTCCTGTGGTGGAAGTGCTTGTTACCGTGATGTTATCTGAATACTGATACAAACCGCTTTAGTGGTGGAGGGGCAGGATTATGGATCTTGCACATCAGACAGGTACTGGCAAAATAAGCAGTTATCAAAGGCCCAGAGATTGTACTTCGATATGATATGATTATACTTTGCTGGCTGTCTCATTTGGTTTGTTTATACACTACAGTACAAAGTATACAGAGCCATAAGAGTCATTTTCCCTGCATGTGACCAACTGATGACACAAAAAAGTGCATACTGTATAACGTACACTATAAAATACTCAGTGTTAATTTAACTCTGAGAGTGTACAAATGTAATCAAATGGACCCGTAAGCATCCACTACTTTATGTCACTGAGTTAAACATGGGTGAATTAATACTGAGGATTTCACTGTGTTAAAGCATCTGTTGACAATTCGTGATAAAAAGGAGGTAAAATGTAAACTGTGCCAATGACCTTTTTCATGTATTTTTCAAAAGACTGGCATGAATCAGTTATCACTTACGTATCCACAGATATGCAAAATGTGACACCATTTGCAGCCTTTCATCTTTAACAAGGATATCAGTCTATAATGGACTTAAAACACATTTAGCTCAAAGTGACAGGACTGTGTAAAGCTGGCAGCATACTTCAAACAGTCAACTTTTATCAGCTTCCCGAAACAGAACAAGTTCTCCGTGGTCTACATATTAGACCTTGCACCTTAAACAGACCTTAATTACAGTTCTGGAATGGAAATTTTGTCTCCTGCGATCTCCAGTCTCCACTCATCAACCTCTGATGCGCTTTGTCATCATTATTTGTCTCATAGATTTTTGCAGTTTCCGGTGGCAGACACTCTCTTCAGTGGACAAAGTGTGCCGTCAGGAATTAATTTTCATTAGGTTGTGTTTGTAGTCCCTCAGAGAGGGATGATATAGTTTTTTGTACCTTCTAACCTCCTCAGCCAATCTTTCCTCAAAACATTAAAATTGCATTTCATTGCTGGCAGATTGCGGGGATAAAACATAATAAATCACGAGGACCTTGAATTTATGACCAAAGGCAATCACACACAATGTTGACATTGGTTTCTTACAGCGGTGGAGAAATGCAAGAAGTGCCAAAAAGAACTTTGTTGGATCATTTGCTCTGCAGTTACTTTGTTCTTATGACTTCGGCAAACTTTGCTTCAGCAAGAGGTATGCTGCAGCCTTACACTTCTAAGCTCTGTGTGATGCCTGTGATTCCGTTTATTCCATTCATTCCAATGGGAACCTCCATGATTTCAGATGTGATTGCAAAACTCCTTCAGTTTTTTCCCCCTCTACGGAATTAACAGCAGAAGACGATATTTCGTTCAGTTCAGCTGCTTGAAATGGAACACATAAAACATTTTATTTGCAGAGCACTTTTCAGGGTACTAAATTGCACTATAAATGAATAGAAAAGGATTGTTTCAATTCATCCGTAAAATAAAAGAATGTATTTGCGTTGCACTAGAGGGATGTTACGTAAATCAAACAGAATTGCGGAAATCACACAGAGCTTAATGGGAACAAGGCGTGCAAAATTCTGACCATAACGTGCACACACACACAGACACAGACACACACACACACACACACACACACACACACACACACACACACACACACACACACACACACACACACACACACACACACACACACACACACACACACACACAAGAATGAAACAAGGAAACAGCACCCAGAGGACATTATGAGTGTAAAATCCACAAACACATTCTGTCTTTCTCTCTGGCAGGATGCCTCATCCCCTGGATGATGGCAGGCTATTTGCTGCCATAATGCCACGCTATTATCTGGTTTTGTTCAAAGGACAGCGATACTGGAGGGACATCACGAGAAAGGAAAAAAAAAACACATCTCGGAGCAAATTATAATTAACAGAAAAATCCCACCACCTGCATGGCTTCTTTTACCGGACCCGGGGGCCAGGCCAATACGAGGCTATGTCCCTTATGACTGACTGACTGACTGACTGACTGACTGACTGACTGACTAACTGACAGACTTTTACTTGTAACTGTAGTATTTCTACTTTGCAGTATTGATACTTTTATTATTTGTTGTACTTTTACCACCACTGCCAAATGGTGAGCCAAGGCACACTGGTGTGGTGTGAGACAAGTCCTGGTGTGCCTTGGTATTTTGTAACAATCACATTATTATTGCAATTACACAGTATTGCAATTGCCCAAAGGTGAAACATTAAAACAATCAATTTGATAACAATGTCACCTCTATTCAAACAACGGTACTTGGCACCAGTATCGATAACTCGCAGCAAGAGAAAGTACGATGATATATTGCAGTATCGATTTTTTGTCCCATCCCTAATATGCACATACATACCGTACAACACACACACACACACACACACACACACACACACACACACACACACACACACACACACACACACACACACACACACACACACACACACACACACACACACACACACACACACACACACACACACACACAGGGGTGGAGTCGCCGGGTAGAGTGAACTGGAAACCGCAAGGTTCCCAGTTCGATCCTGGGCTGGGGGGCTCCCCCAGAGTTAGTGTCGAAGTGTCCTTGAGCAAGACGCTGAACCCCTAATTGCTCCCGATGAGCAGGTTGGTGCCTTGCATGGTTTCCTCCGCCATCGGTGTATGAATGTGTGTGTGAATGGGTGAATATAATGCACAATCTATGTAAAGCGCTTTGGATAAAAGCGCTATATAAACGCACCATTTACACGCACACACACACAAATGTACGTAGTGCACACATAAACAGGGGCGCTGTGTGCTGTTATTTATTATGAATTGCTTATTCTCAGTGATGTGAGATAACACTCGGGTACAGTGTAAATGTGGTTATATGCCATCATTCCATCCACTGCCAAATAGCCCTTCTATTAAAATCAAATCTGCTTGATTTCTCAGAGTTGCTGTCTCTTGTGTCCTTGGTCACCACGTGTATTAGAATAGAATAGATTGATATAGATACACTGGAGATAGATAGATAGATAGATCGATAGATCGATCGATCGATCGATCGATCGATCGATCGATCGATAGATAGACAGACAGAAAGACAGACAGACAGACAGACAGACAGACAGACAGACAGACAGACAGACAGACACAAACACGCGCGCGCGCACACACACACACACGCGCGCGCACACACGCACACACGCGCGCGCGCGCACACACACACACACACACACACACACAATTTTTTTCCAATTCAATTCAATTCAAAGGGCTTTATTGGCATGAGAAAACATACGTTTACATTGCCAAAGCAGAAAGCACACACACACACACACACACACACACACACACACACACACACACACACACACACACACACACACACACACACACACACACACTCCACAAGGTGTCGTTTTAGTTGTGTCCAGAGAGTGTCTGGTGATGTAGCTTCTGTGTGCATGAGCCCTGGGGTGCTGTAGGACAGAGATAAGGCAGAGCCCCTGTGTTAATCCAAGACAGGATTAGCAGGTCTGAATGTCCCACCAGAGAGAGAGAGAGAGAGAGAGAGAGAGAGAGAGAGAGAGAGAGAGAGAGAGAGAGAGAGACAGGAGGCTGGGAGCAAGGTTTTTATACTGTAGTTTAGCATTTTAGTTTATATTAGTTATTATAGCATATTAGTTTTTATTTTTATTTTGTTTTGACCCCCCTTTTTTCAGTCTAGTTTTAATTTGTTTTAAAAGCTGCTATTCTAGTTCAGTTTAGTTTTTTTAGCGATTATGCGAATATACGCAAAATTCTGACTTGGTCCGAATAAATCCGCGAAACTGATGTGGAAGCTTGGATTGACTTTATAAGGTTTAAAAAATAAACGTATTATTCGCATGAAAAATAACGCCCCTGGTGTGTAAGGACCTTTAGTTTTCATTTAGTTTTTATTCGTTTTAGTTTTTAATTGTAATAGGGGTAGTCAGTCAGGGACCACATCCAACAAAATCTGAAAAATAGCAAAAATAGCAGATCCACAACTTAAGCTCAAAGTGTAGCATCTCAATGTGTTGTGAGCTTGTAGGTTTTTGACAAAGACTAAAACTGAGGACATCTCCTCTAAGATTTTAGGTAGTTTTAGTTACTTTTGAAAACACACTATACAGTGTCAGTTAGTTATCGTTCTTTTGTAAAGCCTCGTTTCTATTTTTATTTCAGTAAACTAAAATGTTTAGTCAATTCAACTTTTTATTATTTCATTAGTTTTAGTATATTGGCTGGGAAGCACAGAACAACTCTATCGATGTGTGCACAATGCACGCACAATGCACACTCATTGTAATTCCAGACATTTCAAGGCATTTTGTGCCAACTGTAAAATGTTTTCCAGGTTGAATATATGGGCCATGGCATGAGAAACATAACAATAACAGAGCTCTGATAAGAACAATAATTACCCCGTAAATCTTTCTCCAAACCCTGTTGCCCAGGAGATTTATACTGCTCTGCTTGCTAATAGTAATTGTCTCCGCCAGGCCGATAGGAGTATGTTTTGCCCCCCGTCCGTCCGTGTGTGTGTGTGTGTGTCCGTCCGTCTGTGACCAGCTAATCTCCGCCACCGTTGGCCCGGTCGCTGTAAAACTGTGCACACACACTCCCTGGATGCCACAGCAGAACCTCTGCCCCACATTTTTCAGATCAGCCTGTCATAGCGCCACCATGAGACAGACTTTTGCAAAACATATTTTTTGCTATTACTCCTACAGATTTTGTCCAAAAACCACGCAAATCGGTACACAGTATCTCTATAGCCATGTGATCAACACGGATCTGTCTGATTTCCCATATTCCATCATGATTGGCTAAAATTGGCTTCCAAAGTTTACAGGATTGGTAAATTTTGAACAAAATGCCTCAAATCATGAACGCAACATGCGATTTCCGTGAAATTTTCCACAGAGATTCCCACTTGGCCCAGGAAGAAATGCCACTTGAAAACGTTCACATCAGCCTCATGGTGTAGCTATAACTGCACCAATCTGTGTGAAACTTTGCACGCACACTCCCTAGAGGCCAAGGAAAAACCTTTGCCCTGCATTTTTCACATATACCTTTTAGAGCGTGTGAGTTACAATACCTGAGGGATCCTTAGATTTCCCTATGATGGATTGGTAGAATGAAGCACTATCAAACTTGAAGTTAGTTATATCAGTAAAAAGGTTTATTACAGCAAGTATAGCAAGCTTCAGCGGTTTACAACAAACAATGTTGACTCTCTAGTCTCCCTAATATCTCTGACCGCTCTCGATCTTTCTCACCCCGTATATATCTTATTATCTCTCCTCCTCTTTATTGCACAGTTAATTTCCATTATCTCATCATTCAATTATTGCCAGTTCATTTAGACACTTCAGCTCAGAAATAACCAGACCATTAATTATCCATTTACCATTTATCAACTATTACCATATTAACCATATATGCAATGATATTGCATTCAAGTTTGGCGGTGTGACTCTGCTCTTGTGATATTAAAGATTCCCTGTGCAAATATGACACAGATCTTCAATCACAAAACCCCCAGAGCAAAGCATAAATACAGTTTTACATAAACATTGAACCTTCAATGCCTAATTAAACTACCACATATCATAGTACAATCCATAGAACCACAGTACAATACACAGAATCATAGTACAATCCATAGAACCACAGTACAATACACAGAATCATAGTACAATCCATAGAACCACAGTACAATACACAGAATCATAGTATAATCCATAGAACCACAGTACAATACACAGAATCATAGTATAATCCATAGAACCACAGTACAATACACAGAATCAACCTATAACAAATATGAACTAAATGCCACAGGGAGGAGGCCGGGGAGGTGGAGGGAATTTGAAAACCTACAGCTGTACAAACCTGCAATGACAGCTAAGCATGAAGAATAAACAGAGAGCAGAACTGCTTAAATGAACCGCCCGAGTTGCACTGTGGGTATGAGGGCGTGAGTGAGTTGGCTTGTAGCGAATGAGAACGACAAGAGGTTGAACGTACTGACTTAAAGGTGTACAACTGAATAAGCTTGTAAGCAAATGGGGGGTCTGGGGAGTGTGAATGAAGAATATAAACATTCTGCCTTCCGTGTCTACATGAACTATCGTTACACTGAATTTCTCCTCGTCCCACATGGGACCGCAGAGTCGAACACAACATATTATTGTCTTGCTTATTTGTCTAGTCACCTCGCATGAGTCGCATCTTCTAATTAGTAAATCGATCCTCATCCAAGTTCGTGCCCCCTCCCTCGCACTTTCTCCTCGCCGTTTCTATGGCCTGGGGTCACTAGGCCGCTGGTGTTCGCTGGTTGCTCCCTAATCTAGAGCCAACCACCTGTTTCCCTTGTCTCTCTAACTCTGGGCCTACGCTGTCATTAGGAATGTACGCTGTCATTAGGGATGCTTCTAACTGATTTATACCTACTTCTGGGCAGGCTCTTCTATTCTGATATATTCTGGGCATGCTCTTTCTCTTCTGATTTACTGACTTTCTTAATTAATACAAAACATTTGTATTAATGTTTTGTAATACAAATGTTGTATTACACACAAAACACAAAACATTTTAAGATGGGTGTCCGCGGCCAAATGCATGTGATTTTGGGGGTCCTTGGCACGAAAAGGTTTACTGATTTAGAAGGCATTTGTAGAATCGGCCTCAGGTCTTAATGGGTCATTTACTGATGAATGAAATGTAAATTGTTTGTGTTAAATCTTCTGTGCAATACAAGCTTTTCTTGACAGTCCTCTAAGTTAATGACACTTTACTTCCCCAGCATACTGAGAGCCACTTACTAGGTATTAGGAAGGGGAGAGTAGCACAGATGGCAAAGGGACCAGTTGAGAACCAGTGGTCTAGTAGCCTGGGATCAATACCATTTTCGGGTTTCTGATCCGGTCGGAGCGGAAATAACTTAAAGTAATACTAGATAACTTTTTCAACAAAACTAAAGTTAAATTGTATATCTTTTGTGAGTGGCAAAAGTTTCACAACACCCACTCCATGAATTTCACCCCCGAAAGCCTTTTATACATATATTTTCTATTGAACGGTGATAGGGGTGTTTTTCCCGCGAAAATGACGTCATCTGGCCGGAAAACGGAAGCGGAAATGCACCGGTTTCCTGTTTGGCCAGGAACTACCGCACCGGTTTCCTGTTTGGCCAGGAACTACCGCGCTAATAACAAAAAGGAAACTCACGCTGATTTTAAGAGATTGTATGATTTGAAGATCGAAAAACAACAGAAAAATAAAACACAGCTCACGGTAACTAAAGCTCCACTGGCTAAGAGAAACGATCCACAGATCGTATAAAACAATTAAAAGAACGCTTTTTGAAACGCTTCCGTCTTCCGGTGAAAACGAATGGAATTCTGGGTAATAGAGGATATAAACAAACGGCCTGCAGTGACGGTAATGACCAGCAGAGGCTGCTAAAAATCGTTAATTGTGGACCTGCACTGTATAACTTTAACTTCATCAGGTGGCCGGAAACCAATGACCGGAACCTTCGGTGCCGTGCACCTCCAAAATGATTCCCCTGGTTTATGATGTGTTAAGTTTGGTATAATCGTTTAGTTTCTTTTGGTATAATAATGGTTTTGGTACGTCCATCTTTTATTCTAAGTCGTAGCGCGACTTGCGAGACTTAAACTTATTGACATTATGTGAGGAGCAAAAACAATGCGACGCCAACCGGAACCCACCACCGGAACACGATTCTTTTTCTCTTTTTTTTAAAACCAGATCACACGGGCCACTTTAGAATGAATACCAGACTTTCCTCACTTTCCTCAATACGCCTCACTTCCCTCACACTGGGCTCTAGTCAACAGGTGCCATGCCCGCCCGCACTGTGCAGCTGGATTAGTGGTGGGGGTTGTCTATTTTCTGCCCGCTATCTAAAAGGCTGAACAACATAGTGCAGATTGCTGTGAGCTTCAGGGACATTGGGGAGGGTAGCTTTGTTGATCTGTCAATTCCCACAACCTGCCTTTCATCTGTCGCTAATATAGTTTACAGCTCATATAGCCAGAGGAATCTAAATGCACGCACACTCATTCGTTTGTGACCAAGCGAATTACTCATAGAGCTTTGTGTACATGCACGTGACCTTGCTCATACACGCACGGCGCACGCACACCCATGCAGTATATGCACACCAGTGCTACGCCGTAGTTTGTGTCTTTGGAATGGAAATGAGGAAAATAGTTGCAGTAGGTATTGTGTTCCCAGCGTCATAGTAGTATGATAGAGAGATCACAGGAAGTCATGGGGA
>NC_137617.1:33393532-33641032 GCF_963280865.1 Gymnoscopelus braueri | reverse complement strand
TATGATTCCCTGTTATCCCTGTTAACACACTTTTTAAGGACTTTGGGGGTAGGCTTTTTATTTAAATGTTTTACTGTGACACAATCCTCGCCTAGGATTGCCTAACCTGGTCCATTCCTGTACACTCAACAACACACACTCAGATATACTGTATATACAAACGTGAGGGGAATCACAACACAGGCAGCCATCTTGAGAGTGAAAATGATAACAGCAGAGAACAACATTTCACTGTTTAACTTTTATGTTATTTTATCAACTCTGTGAGGATATAATAAGTGATATTGCACACACACACACACACACACACACACACACACACACACACACACACACACACACACACACACACACACACACACACACACACACACACACACACACACACACACACACACACACACACACACACACACACACACACGTGTACGTAGTGTACACACATATACAGGGGCGCCCGCACACACAGCTCAATCCTAGCGGGTTTTGTGTGCTGTTATTTATCATGAATTGCTTATTCTCAGTGATGTGAGACAACAACACTCGGGTACAGTGTAAATGTGGTTATATGCCATCATTCCATCCACTGCCAAATAGCAGTTCTATTAAAATCAAATCTGCTTCGATTTCTCCGAGTTGCTGTCTCTTGTGTCCTTGGTCACGTGTAAATTAGAATAGATTGATATACAGTAGATACACTGTAGATAGACAGACAGACAGACAGACAGACAGACAGACAGACATTGTAAAACATCTGATCTAAACCTAATGAAGACATGGAAAACATCCTCATTTGCTGGCCTTTTGTTAGCACCAATAAAAGAGCTTGATTGCATCCGTGTGCTGCTTCAGATCTGGTGGTTTTCATTGGATTACATCCGACAAGCACCGGATTATTCCTCCTCACTGACTGAGTTTTTTTTCTTCTTTTTTCTCACTGTTAGCAATCAGCCACGAGTTAATCGTAACTCATGTTTGATGATAATAATGAAACTGAGCGGGTTATTATGAAGAAAGGTCCTCAGCATTCCTCATAACACGATTAGACAGATGAGCAAAAAGGGATAGGAGAGATCAAACATCCACAAGACCCAAGATATATCAGAGGGCTACACAGTAAAATGATTGGTGTTAATTTATCCATTTGTAACTCAGAGAGTTGTGCTGTGGGATACACTCTCAGAGTAATGCTTAATTCATAATCCATCCTCCCCTTTCTTAGTCCACTTCCTCCCGGGTGCTTCTTGTGTTTATTCCTACTTACAACAACACTACAGTACATGTTTAAGAACGTTAAAAGGCTAAAAACAATAAGCTACTGTAAGACTAAGAGGAAGAAAGGGAGATTTGGTTTGGGTTAGGCAGGGAAAGCAAGTCTGAAAAGGTGGGTTTTGAGGGAGGCTTTAAACACGGCAAGAGTGGGGGAGGCTTTGATGTGAGGTGGGAGTGAGTTCCAAAGGGTGGAGGCTGCAACTGAAAAAGCCCTGTCACCCCAGGTGAGTCCAGGAGGTTTGCGTCGCCAGACCTGAGGGAGCGGGAGGGGGCGTGCCGTGACTGTACTTACATGTAGTCTGCTCTTCTTTCCCTCGACACCAAACCTCTTTGCCAAAAATATCCAATCTACAAGCTCACAACGCATCTCTCTGCGATGCGTTGTGAGCTTTTAGATCTGCGATTTTCTGCGAATGTCCCCCTCCCCCCAGAATACCGATGCTGAGGTTCAAGTGGTTAATGTAAAAAAAAAGAAGTTCTTATCACACAAAGATTTGGCAGCCCCCCTGTAGTAACTCTGAGGACCCCCTAGAGCTCCAGGACCCCCTGCTGAAGACCCATGTATAAGGGGTACACATGGTGTTGTGCGCCAAAAACAAGAAATCTACAAGCTCACCACAGTTGCGGCCGCAAAACCTGAATGACAGGGTGCATTTGAACACTAGATTATATGAGAAGGGTTGAGAAACTTGAGATATTATAGTCATGACATCACAATGGAAATATGCATTAGGGCTTTCTTGTGCTTTTATCCTCAGCGATATCTTTGTGTATGTTTTTGGAAGTGCTATAGTGCTATCTTCTATCACCAAATTAAATCAAACAAACAATCAATCAATCAATCAATCAATCAAAGATGTGCACAGCAGACCTCCAGTTTATTTCCTCTTGTTGTAAGAGCAATAGCAGCATGCTCCTAACAGATTATGTCATGATGTCATCATATTCATAAGTGTACAGTATTAAACTTTATGGCACAAAGTGCTGATTGCTCTCAAGAAGCCACTTAATTGGTCCCCCAGGGACACCAGTGCTGCTCAGCACTTTAGCACCATGCCAGTTCTCTGCACTACTTTGGAGACATTAACCCATTAAAAACCTGAGGCCAATTCTACAAATGCCTTCTAAATCAGTAGTTCTCAAGATTTTTAAAAAATATTCAAAAATAGCAGATATACAAGCTTGTATTTCTGCTATTTTTGAACAGCCAAAGCAAAAATCAAAAATGACACAGATGCTTTCCGGTTTTAATGGGTTAAATGAAGGGAATTTCACCACTTATGCATTTAGCTTTTCTTGAAACATCCAAATTCCATATTTTTTTCTTTTCATTTTCTAAATTAATGATGACCTACCCACACACGGTATAGTTTCACTGAGATCAGATGTTTCACTAACCAATTAAGCTTTATGCAAAGCGAAATGTTAAGTGTTGCAACACATTGTTGTCAAAGCACAGTCCCACATTTTTCACTGAGATCAGATGGTTGCTTAAGCTTTACGCGAAGCGGAATGTTAAGTGTTGCAACACATCGCTGCTAAGCACAGTCCCAAATTAATTGCTAATTGGAAAGAGTGACTCTTGTTAAAGGGCATCTGCACAAGCTAAATGCACGAGCGTGTGCATGCACACACACACACACATACGCGCGCACACGTGCCGTTCCTACTGTATAATTACTACAGGCTAGAAGTCACTCTTCCAACTGAATTACTTGTAACTGATGGTGTACTTTGTTCAATACTAATGTATAAGCACTCTTGCAGGTGCATGCACACACCCGTGTTAATGGACACATATACATTACGGTATATGAGCACATGTGTATGCACCCAACCAAGTGTATGTATTACGCACACACACTCTGTACGGATCCCTGATGTGTGTGTGTCACCTCTGGCTCTGAAGGAGGCAGCACATTAACCACTTTCAAACTGGTGTCCTATCTTTTGGGCATGTCCTTATAGGTTAACATTTTCAAAATGTTCCAAGAATCTCCACAAAGTAAAAAAATAGTGAAAATCTACATGTGATGCGTTGTGAACTTGTGGTTTGGCTGTTTTAACTATAATAAAGCACTGGTTCCAAAACAGTGGGTTGGTGAAGCATTTTAATGGGTTGTGAGTGAATATCCTTTTTATGTTTTTTACAATGTTTGAAATTATTATTTAAAACGATAAAAACATCAAAGAATTGACTGAATTTTCAAAAAAGTTGCATACATTTAAAAAACATAAGAAATAGTGAAAATAGCCAAAAAAAAGCTTACAACGTGTCACATCGCTATGCGTTGTGAGCTTGTAGATCGGCTATTTTCAATATTTCAGTGGTTCATTCATTAAAGTGTTTTTGGGTCCAGGAGAGACTCTCTGGCTAAAAGGTTTGGGAACCACTGCAATAACGTATATACTGTAAGGTTCAAGTGGCTAAGACACTGTGGGCTTCATGAATGATACAGCTCTCATTTTCCCGTGTTTCCCCCTGTGGATGCTGTTACCTTGGAAACAGGTGTTTAATGCAAACATGGGGGAAGCGGAAGCCTTTGGTTCACAGCTTCTTATATGCAGAAAAACCGAGACAAACTACAGATCTACACGATTAACTAGTCAATCAAGATACATTGTCACTGAGGCAAAAAAGGCAAACAGTGGATATTTGCCTACCGGACTCAAATCAACTCACCCGTGTCCTGTGCAAGGTGGTTTGCTGTTGCTCAGATGGAAAATAAAGAGACGTTAATTTGGCTTGGCATACGTGATGGAGACCATTAGGGAGCATTATAGAGGATGAAAAGAAAGAGTAACACAACACGGCTGGTATTTTTACAAGCAAATGATCCACTTCCACCCCATTCTTATCAAATCAAGCATGTGTATAAGGCACATGCCACATACCCCGCTTTGTTGCTCCACACATTGGCCACCTGTAGCAAGGTTTTTTTAGTTTTCCTTATTTCCTTATGACTTTTTGTTTTCCATTTCAGTTTAGTTTTGATTCGTTTTTAAGGCTGGTGTTCTACCTTAGTTTTGTTTTTATTATTTTTTTAATAAAAGATAGATTTTGTATTATTTTATTTCTGTGTAATAGTCAGTGGCAAGAATCAGGTTCAATAGGATTCACCAAGGTCAGAAAAAATGCAGAAATTGCAGATCTACAAGCTCACAACACGTCACATCGCGATGAGTTGTGAGCTTGTAGATCTGTTATTTGTGCTATTTTTGAAGATCTTAAAAAGACATTTTCTCTATGACTTAAGTTAGTTTTAGTTCGTTTTGTAAATCCACAAAACAGTCTCAGTTAGTTATCATTGTTTGTAAAAGCCTTGTTTGTATTTTTATTTCAGTTAACTAAAATGTTTTTTTCAATTCTAGTTTTCGTTAATTAGTTAGTTTCTGTTAACTATAATAACTCTGCCCTGTTGATTTCTATATACTAAGCATGGACAGATGGAAGCAAATCATAGCCTGGCAACTGTGTCTGATGATTAGTTGTGAACACTTTACAGAACTCAGTGATTACTTTGTGAAAGAAGCTTTCACCATCAATTGAAATGGGTGTTTATCCCAAAGCAAGTGAGTCACAGCTAGCTGGATTTTGTGTTGTTTCCCTCCTCTTAAAAGAAAACCCAGGACTGTTTGTACCTTCTGCAAAGTCAAATGCTTTCTACAATAACAGGCCACCTCCATTCTCAAGAGGACTCAAAATCAACTCATCACCTACAATATATAGTGCGGTCAAATGCCCAGGTTCAGTGGGTGCTAAAGAAGTCAGACATTGTCTGGGCCCAGGTGAAATAGGCTGTATTTTATGGCCGTATGCACCCCGACAAACGCGAAAAAGAGCCACTAAATGCCACTAAACGCTTCTCTGTATTAGCCTATTTGTCAGAGCTGCATATTATATGCTAGTCTAATTTATGAGCGCGGCAGATATATCTGCCGGGCTCATACATTTGACTTTATCTGCATGTAATAAATTAAGCGATGGATGACTTATGGTTGCGTTTTTATTTCACGGATGTGTCACTCCTTTTCAAATGTTTGTGGAGGCTGTGTAGAGTATTAGTGATTTCCCAAGCATGCAGGACATTTCCCCCGACAGACACTGTCTCAATGCATGCACAAGGCACACATGCACTTACTGTATGAATGTACAGTATGTACAGTACATGAATGTATGTACACGCACGCACACACACACACACACACACACACACACACACACACACACACACACACACACACACACACACACACACACACACACACACACACACACACACACACACACACACACACACACACACACACAGTTGTTTCAACTGGCCCTGACCAGACATTCCTCCATAATGCCATACTGTAATGCCACATCACTGTGATGTGCCAGGGAAGTCTTTGTTAATAACCCTCCAGCTCCGAGGGACACAAATATACTTTCCTCAGGCTCTCTGGCCAGCAACACAACTCACATCAGTGACCTCGGCCTCTTCTCTCTTTGCATGCATACATACCAGGAGGCTGTGCATTCTAAATGCCCGTACCAGGAGGCCGTGTTATGGCGATGTGTCATGATTTGCTGTTGCAAAATAGTATTGCTGGAATAAGTGAAACGCATCCGCGGTGCCATGCTGTGGTTGGCCAGAGGAGTTTTTATAAAAGCACAGCAGCAACACGACTTAATGAGATTTATATGCGAGGATTTTCTATTGCTCACATCATCCTCTGGCATAGTTTATCATCTCACTGTGCGACTTTCTGACCTCTGATCATGGAATCCACATCTGAGAAGACGGGAGAATGTACTGATGAATGTCATCATCAGCCTCACATTTGAATACATTTGACGTTAAGGTCACTCCGGGAAAGTTTATCATTCAGATATGAAAATCAGGATGGGCAATTAATGTGGTTCAGTGGATTGAAGCTTGCACTAAATTGCTGTCACCTTTAAAGTCTGGACCCCCCGCGTCCCACCGCTCTCTCCTAAATTCACAGTTATTTTTTGTTGGTATGATTGTACGCTCAGTTTCCCATGACTGATTAGCCACATTATATTCCACTAGCTGCAATAGACAGATTAGGAGCCACAATTAGGCCAACAATAGGATGATGTCATAGGGATAAACATGTGTCTATTAGAGCGATAAAAAGTTAAAAACAGTGTTGGATCATTACGAGTCTGTATAACAAACACATCAGTAAAGTTTTAAGTGATGGAAATGTACCTGTGTGTTTGTGTGTGTGTGTGTGTGTGTGTGTGTGTGCGTGCGTGCGCGTGCGTGCGTGCGTGCGTGCGTGCGTGCGTGCGTGCGTGCGTGCGTGCGTGTAAGTGTGTGTGCGCGCGCTTGCATGAATGTCTGTATACTGTTCCCTCAGGACTGACGGAGATGGACTTCCACTAACAAACAACCCAGTTCTACCAGCTAAATCAATTGCAATACAAGGCGAGATGGACACACGCACGCACTTGACGTTGACCTCTTCTCAGACAGCACACATGGTGTGATGTACTATAGGCTATTTGCCAGTGGCACCACAGAGCAGACCACAGGTACCACAACATGTCCTGAGGCAAAGCCCCAAGCCAGATATCACTCCAGAGATTTAGTAAAGCCAAATTGCAGTGGCTGAGCTGCATGAACCTCTTTAATCCATTAAAACCGGGAAAGCATCTGTGCCATTTTAGATTTTAGCTGTATATAGCAACTAGGGGTGTGCCGATATATCGTCCCGCGATATATCGCGATACGTTTTCGTGACGATATGTATCGTTTTGGGGGGGGGAAATGTCTTTTTTTTTTTTTTTTTTTTTACAATAATAATAATCAGGCATGCAAACAGCCCCGAGGTGAAAAGGGTGACAACATGTTTTTTTTCTTCGGGTCAGGTGTCACACTATTGCCCTATTTGGATTCAAAACGGCTATTGTAGCTGAAAAGCTACAAGTTTGCATGTCTGAATAATGCAAAAACAGAATTATTTGTTTGCATTTGCTTTTTTTCTCCCCCATATATTTTCATAATAAAAAAGTGCGTATCGTATCGAAATCGTATCGAAGTTGTGAGCCCAATATCGTATCGTATCGTTTCGTGAAATTATCGGCACACCCCTAATAGCAACAACATAAGTTTTTCAAAGAACTTTGAAGGCATTTGTAGAATTGCAGACATCCATACTGTTTGCCTGCAATTGGGAAACATCCTGGGCGCTACTCTTCCTCTGCCAGCCTGGGGAGAGCCCTGAACTGAGCTCATGCCTCCTTCAATGCATGAGGAGTTAGCAGGCCGTTTCTTATCACCTGACAGGGGGGAGTTTCCCCAGCAGGACGTAGCGCGTGGATGTTTTTTGTGAGGGAGCTTATTTCTAACAAAAATGCCATATTTTTGAACGCAACATCTTAATTAATCCCAAATTGGAATTGCACATTGAGCGTTCTCTATAGAGTGCACCTCCAAAAGCTTTTTGACTTAAAAACCCCATTAATTTTTCCCATAGAGAATCCGAAGATATTTATATTAATTATTTTAAGCTGTGAAAAAATATATTTGAAAACCGCAAAACAAAGGGTATTTCCAGGCTCAAAATAATTAATATAAATATGGGAAAAATGTGTGGGCTTTCGATTTGTGGCACCACAAAATGGCGCTATGCCCTATAGCGAGCACCACCAATGCTGTAAATTGTGCTGTATGTCATAGAAACACTATTCCCCCCCACAGCTTCCTCAGGTCCTAACGGCTGCAACCCATGACTTATGGTGCACAGCTCTGGCTATAGGCAACCCAGTCTGGCGGAGATATGAGCTCTGCAGAGCGCCCCTTTCTAGTTTCTTATTATGGCTCCTGTTTCTTTATATCTATGTTGATCATTTTTATAGGTGAGTGAACTAACCAGTGGAACAATTCAAATCTACTTGACCTAATTTTGCTTTCTTCATTCGCATTCTTAATCTCTTGTTATTACTTGCTTTTGGTGAATGGCCTTCCCATGATGTAAATGTTAAAATGTTATTGTGATGCTCTTAATGATTTTACACCGTGGCATCTGGGGGCCAAGCCGTCTACAAAAGGGTATGTGTGTGTCTGTCTGTGTCTGTCTGTCTGACTGACTGTCAGAAAGCTAAGTAATCTTGCAAACCACTAGATTGATCAGCACCAAATTTCTTCCATGGCTGACTTCCCAATACCATAAGAGGTTAAAGGGAGGTCAGGGTTAGGCTTAGTTATACATGCGCATATTTGTACATGACCATGTTTTGAAGGAGAGAAGATACTTCTGAAATATGGATCAGACTCAATTGTATTATAAGGACCATGAGAGCAGTTTTACAGGTAGGATGAACATGAAAAATGCATTAATCAAAACACCCATATGGAAGATGCTTTGATCTGAGGGCTTGACGGATGCTAATGTGTCATATGGTAATTCAGTTCCGGCAGGCTACTGGAGGAAATTGTAAATCATATCAGGGGTGTACTGCAGTTGTATACAGTAACTATGGCTTAAATAAGAGGGTTGGTGGTAACTGTAACAAATATACTGTACTCTGCTGACTATAGAAAGTGTATAAAAATGTGCTATAAAAAAACAAGCAGAGACATTATTCTCACAGCGATTATGACATGCCCAGAATAGGGTTGATAAGTGGTAACGGAAATTTTGAAATCTATCTTGCCCAATTTTTTCCAAGTTCAGTATTTTGTTTTATACTATTAGCTCAATTATATTAATCATTCAAACTATTAAAAGGACAATAGGTTGAGGAGAGAAAATAATTTAAGATCATTTTAATTTTAAAAAGTGTGAATGTAACAGGGTTGAAATTAGAGTAACAGGGTTAACAAAGTTAACATTATATATTGTACTTTTCCTCAATATTGCACTCAAACGTATATCCTAAGATGTATTGCACTTGCCCATCATGATTCACCAGTTCCAGGTGGAACTTGTCAGGGCTGACTCACTTCAAAGGTATCATGATAGTTTCTTTCTTGTGACATTTTCAAAGTGAATGTTTAAGCTATTCCATTAATTTCTCAGTAGGAATTTGGGACTCTTTGTTGCTCATGAATTATTACGCACACAGAAGGCTCCGACGATTGCTAGTGTGCCACACTCTTCAACTATGGTCACTCTTTGTCCTTTGACTGTTGTTTTCGTCCCCCATCTCGACCTGAAGCCCCTTAAGGTAGCATGTGACTTCTGAATATGTACTCCAATTCTGGAACGACCCCATTACTGTATAGGCTATTAATATCTGCCACTGTTCTCACACTAAGTTAGCAAAGCTAAAGTTGGTGAAAATAAAGTTGTAAATGACTTTGAATAAACTTGAGAGGAAGTTTGGGTTTTGCAATGATGGGCCAGCAAAGGCTTTTATACAGAACTCCCTCCAAAAGTTTTCTCTGGTTGCTACGACTGTATGATGGTGGTCCAATTCTGTGTCGAGAAAACAAATTCCACCACGTCAAACCTTTGAAGGTGTCGTCATGAAGACACAGAAGGTCAGAGAGAGCAGGTAGGTGTGGAAAGCACTGAAGCTACAGAAAGAGATGGATGGATATTTTGTGAAGGGGGTTGCTGGGGGAGACAATGTAGGAATGCATTAAGTCACTGTGCACCTGACCTGTCAAATACAGAAAGCATGGCATACAAAATGTATAAGGTTCTTCTTGTCATTCCATCGCAATGTAAGCACACACCTTTGCCCAATATTTTTCTAGTCCTACTGTATGTAAAGTTTTGCTCTTTCAGAGAGCTGGTGATGCATGGGTAATGAAGTGGAGAGTCAATAAAGGGCAAATAAAGTACCCCAAAAGGAAGTAGAGTCTGCACAGTAGGGGGATGCTGAAAAAGCTCCGCTGTATTTTATTGTGTCGTCAACGTTAAGATCAATCAGATCTTCATCAGGATATAAAGATACGTTTATATATAGGTCACCATCCACACACTGATACTATAGGTTAACTTAAACCCAATAAGGCAAGTGAGGTCACCTGTTCACAACAATCAACTCATCAATTGTCTGGCTTTACATAAGATAAAAATAAACAGCGTGCACCCATCCCTGAATACAAATAGCAATAAACACATTTACATTTAAAGTATCCCAAGACCAATACATTATCAGGTACTCAACACAAGGGAACACAGTGACAAGCTACAGTATAGGACATCATGTACATGTATGTATGAAGTATTTTTTTTAATAATAATAATATTTACAACAGGGACTACATTGTAGGGAGGATCGACAATAGAATCCCTCCAAATACAATACCCCCCTATCTGTGGTCTATAAATCCTTAAAGGAGCACTTCACCCCTGGAAGAAGTTTTCGGTCTTTTAATGAAGTTTAGGAGTCAAGAAACAAGATCCTGGGTTTTTTTTGTGAATAATCTGTGTTTTTAGATATCTAGTAATCTTTGCAATATTCGTGACGTTATTTGCATCATGAGAGATTGGTCTCATTCCTTTCCGCACTACATGTCTCGGCGTGTCTCAGTCAGACCATCTCAAAAGACAGCCCCAATGGGGTGTCCGTAACACTTTGTTCAACCTTCTTTCGCCACTCGGCCACTCCCATTAGCTGCGGCCAGCGGCCCTCGCAGAGTGAGGCATTACTTTACCTGAGTTATCTTCTGATAGTTGTACTTGAATGTTGACATGAAATAATAATCCTGTGTAGTGTTTCATAAGCGCAAGCTTGAAAAAAAAAATACAGCGTGGAGTAGCAGCGCTGGTAAACAAACACCGTCACGAAAGGCTAGGATCATAATACCAAGGATGTGACAGTGATGTCAATACTATGCGACACGGAAGTGAAACTGCATGAAGATACTTATATGTCCCAGTGATATGACATCACTAACGAATCCTTGGACATAATATGTAACTAGATGAACGTTTGCGAGGACAGCCAGTGTTGCCAGATATTGTGAGAGAAATAAGCAGCCAGGTCTATGAAAACAAGCCCAAAAGAAAAATAACTATGCCAAGAGCACTTTACCTAGACATGGGATATTATATATTTGAAAATTGCTGATCTACAAGCTCACAACGCTTCGCAACCCATTGTGAGCTTGTAGATCTGCTATTTACAAAAAAATCTTGAGGGGGAAAAAGTCCAAAATGTGGATTTTTTGCAAAATATTTTTATTTGCTTTTCAAAATGTGGAATATTTTTGACACATATTTGTTAGGGGCTCCCTGCCACAAATTATAATTTCAGATGGGGGTCTGTGGAAAAATACATGAACATGTTTGAGAACCACTGGTTTAAACAGCAATCAAAACATTTGGAAACAAGCCCAAATATCAACTACATTTTAGAAAGAAGCCGCTTATAATAAGCAGACATGGCGACACTGGCATGCTGTTTGGATGTTATTGTTGGAGATCACACCCACATGGAACCTCCCCTGCCACAAGGCACCAAAGCATTCTGGGAGTTGAAGTTATAGGCAGTGATACGCTGTGGTCCCCCTGTGGTCCCCCCTGTGGTCACCCCTGGAACTTCTTCCAGGGGTGAAGTGCTCCTTTAAGTCAGGGTCATAAATCTGCAATAGGAACACCAAGCAGAAACATCCATTAATCCATCCATCTTCTATATTCCAGCAGAGAATCCCAGACTTCCCTTTCCTGGTGCAACATTTCAGCAAAAAGCCTATTTCACAGTCTCCCATGTCTGAATGACATTCACTCTGAAAGAGTGTATAAATGAATAAACGAAATAGCCCTCCCTCAGAGTTACAAATTGATAAAAAGGAACAAAACATGTTACTGTGTGGTATGCACACTAGGCAACAATTGCACACATTTCGGATGCAGTCAATGCACTGAATGGGACATTAATTATCACATTTAATCAGACTATTGATTGGTCTAAGTAGGTGAGATACTGACCTACCCACGTTTAATCAGACTATTGATTGGTCTGATACTGACCTACCGAAGGGGCTCAGTACAGTAGGTGTTTTGTATAAAGTATAGTTTTGGACCGTGTCGGAGGCGCCTACTGAGCCCCGTCGGTAGGTCAGTATCTCACTTACTTAGACCAATCAATAGTCTGATTAAACGTGGTAATGCCCCATTCAGTGCATTGACAGCATACGAAGCCGGTGACAGTTATCACTTCTTGTTGATGCTGAGAACTAAGCAATAGGGTGCAGAGAGAGAGAGATGGAGAGAGAGAGACAGAGACAAATTAAAATGTTCTTTTCTTTTTTGAGAAAACCTTCCATGCCACTTGATGAGGCTTTCAAAGCTAACTCAACCATCTACAGTCTCATTAATGTCTGCTGACGTTGAGACTAGCTTGGAAGTATAATTTTAAGTGCCACTTTAATGGCTTCATAGATTTTTCATAGAAGGAAAGGAAAGGAGGAAACGTACAGACATGTCAGTCGTTTGTGATTTACATTTTCCCGAACACATCTGCAAAAGATCATGTTAAAGTTCATTTTCCATGTTGCATTTTAAACTAAGCTCTCCCCTCCATCACTCCCAACGTATTTCAGCTGCGCTCACTCCAACGAGAAGGTGAGCGGAGTGCAGCAGTTTTCGCCTTTAGAAACTCACATCATCCATTAAAAATGGCCTGGATTGGAAGGCGTGCAACGTTAAAGCTCACATTTTTCCCTTTCATGTTGGTATTGCAGCTTGTCAGCTGATGAGGGTTTGAAGTACAAGCAGCAGGCACAATAACTGTTCATCAAGCAATGCACCAAGGCTACAAATTCTTACCTTCAACTTATCTGAAATGACCATGCTGCCATATTGCAATGAGTTATGGGTAATAGGAAAAAAGGTGTCTTGGTAGCGGAACAGATTCTTTGGATTTTTACATGATGATGCATTTCTGTTGCGCCGTCATGCTCCGAGTGCATGGCAAAGATAGGCCAGATGAAAAGCTGTTAGGTTCAAATGGTTTGAATTTGAAAACTTCCATGGTGCGTGTTCATGCATAATCTCTATTTTGAGAGGTGAGATCCGTTGACATGTAATCTCTAAAATACTCTTGTAATCAAGTTTCACTAATTACTAAGTGCTACCCTGATAACATAACATTTCCAGCTGGTTTCAGACAACGGAGTCTCATAAACAAACCAAAACTGCTTTGCTTTGATCTAACTTACACTGAAAATTGTCTTTTTGGCTATCAAGAATCACGCTTGCTCCATTAAATCTGACTCAAATTGGCTGTATGCTTTTTTTTCTTTAGATACCTATACTGTTATAGCACATTTCCTTAAAAGAGCAAACGTATGTTTGCCACAAGGCACCTTTGTTCTTTCTTAATTGAAACTGACTGTGGGAATTTTATGGAGCAAAATAAATGCTTTTCATCAGACTTCATTCCCCCATCTCTTCACGCAACATGTCATGTTTACTCAAAACACTCCCAATATGGAAAACTCACCCATATATATATATATAAAAAAAGACCAGGATCTCAAATTTTATCAAGATAAAGATACATAATGTTATCAAGATAAGGTACAAGAAGGGCTCTGTGGTGCAATGGTAAGGAGGTAGTGGGTTCGAACTTTGTCCACTTTGTCGAGTGTATACACAATTGGTGTTCGGGAGAGGGAAGTCGGTGGGGGGGGGGTGATATCACTACATGTATTCCTAAGGGCTGGGGCGGTACCTGTCAGCAGGGAGTGGTGGACGGGAGGAATAGGACGAAGCCTCTGTGTCCTCCCGGTGGGGGCTCCTCACTGGCAGGGGAGTCAGTAGGAACACACAAATGTGAGGAATCAATTGGCATAACAATTAAATTGGGGAGAAAAAGGGGTATAAAGATACATCATTTTATAGAGTACTCAATTTTCATGTAAATTGTGCCATTTCAACAATTTAATTATATCAGGATCCCTAGGGCAGATTCATAAAAATGTATTAAAACTGATGTGTGTGTGTGTGTGTGTGTGTGTGTGTGTGTGTGTGTGTGTGTGTGTGTGTGTGTGTGTGTGTGTGTGTGTGTGTGTGTGTGTGTGTGTGTGTATATACAGTATAGTATTTAACTCAAAGCTGTGATGAAAGGTTACCTACACTTAATGACCGACAGTAGCTGAGCTATGGTTAGCTTCATTGATACAGCTCTAGGTAAATTGTTGAATTTGATGGTACGGTAGAGTATACAAGCAGTTTTCAAAATGGGGTCCTTGAGGGGGTTCTATGGGGTCCCCAGGCAAGTCAGGTGTAATTTGATTGAACTATAATTAAGTTCACTTGAAATTAGAAATGTGTGAGTTCCAAATGCACCACTATGAACCTATTCCTCATGATGCACACAGTCGTCTAATGTCATCAATCTAATTATAATATCAGGACAGGTGGCTGTCCATGGCCTAATGAAAGATTATTTTGGATTATAGTTACTATAGATGCATTTTAATACATAAGATAGTTACATAGTTATATACAGTACATTATGTAATAATAAAAATAAAATGCATGGTAGTTTTCACATCAAACCCAGAAAACAAACTACACAGGTAGAATAGTGACACATTTGAAACTCTGAGAATGTGTTAAACACTGTAAAAAGAGTGCTGCAGTTGTGAAAGCGTAAAACTCAAATACAAAATAATGACTGCATAGATTTTAACGTAGCTAGTTTTTTTTTAGCACATCAACACATTATTCAAGCCTTCGAAACCATGTTTCTATCTTGCAAATTTCCCTTTTTCATTTTCATTTCATTTCAAGCTTTCAAACACGCTTGAAAGCCTCCTGGTAGCCCTGGTGTGAACGCCACTCTCAAGTGAAAACAATGTCCAGAAAAGATCGCAACATCTCATCATCAAGGGCTTCACACTATAAGGCTCAACATAGACACCACGCTGGGCTGGATCTCCAAGCAATCACTCTCGCGAAATTGGATTCTATTGAACGTATTCGGCTCTTTTCACTGAAGCATGTTTGCGTCTTGGGACAGTTAGTATCCCTCCATCTAATGGACTAACAGCAGACAAACAGTATATAGAAGAGTCTCTATATACTGCCAAAATCCACAGGGGAGAAGGGAATGTGAAAAAAACAATGTGAAAAGACATACAGAATCAAATTCAAACACAATTTGGGAATGCTGATTTTTCTCTATGCTGTCTTTCAAAGCGTTTCCCCCCAATAATTAGCTTATATTCACAAACCAAACAAGAGTTTCCCCGTGGTTACTTTGTACTATAATTTGTGAGATTTGTAAGATGCAGCCTATATCTGTACATAGCCTGTACAGTAGCAATGGCCTGTACAGTAGTGACATGAGGACAGCATGGTTCTGTAGGAGGGAAGATACTTGAGCGATTGCCTCTATGACAAGGCGTGATGTTTTTTCCTTTCCCCCAGCAACCCCTTTAATAATGTGCACAGCTATCCTATAGGTGACGAGTGAGAGTCCAGCCTGTGCAATATGTGGCCTCAATTACCTCCCTGGCTCCTACAACGACCTTAGATCTCTCATCTATAGTAATCTCAAATCAAGATCTTGAAAGCTCTTAGCCTGATGGAAGTGGGTGACAGCTTCGGCAACCTTGTCCTCGCTACCAATCAGGACTGGCGAGTCGCGACACTAGGGGAACACATGGATCAGTTGTCCAAGGCCCAGGGGCATGGCCCAAGAGAGCCTTCTAACCTTTAAATAATGGAGAAATGTGCTGGAATATGTGCTTTCCTGTCTCTGCCGTGGCTGGAGGCAAGCAGTCCTCCAGTAGAAGCTCATAAAAGAAACTCTATGCTCTGCCAGGAGAGGCTAAACGGTTTGGCAACGGAACGGTCCATAGAGTGTCAACTTACCAAGAAACTGGACTTTACAGCTAGGCATCATAAATGGCTTTGCTACTGTATGAGGAAAGTTTGGCGCTTGACATTCGGAATTCAACAACAGTAGCCTAAGACACTGAAATAATGAGATTTGGACATGGTTTTCTTTTGAAGTAAAGAAAAGGTTAGTACAGTGGGGTTCATTCATTCATTCAGACTGTACCTATTTTGCTCATAGACAAGACTGTGCATGGGAAGTCTATGGGCATGTATGCACTGCAGTACCTGTTTTACACATTACATTACAGACTGAATGTGGTGACTTAAAAAATAATGGTTGGTTATTAACAGTAATTAATATATTGGTTTATGTGTGATAGATATTTATGTAGGCCTATTTTTGGACTGTTTAATGTCCCAATAACGTATTTTTCCCGATCTAAATCTGACGTAGACTATATTCAGATCGATATCAAATTCAGATAAATTATTTATATATTTTCCATGGATAACTTCAAAGCATTGAAGTTGGGAATGATAGAATGTCTCTAATATATGATTGGATTTTGGTGGTGGAGCTTACCCTTTTAGTCAGCCTATATTTGGATTAAATAGTGTGTGAGAGAGGAGCGCTCTTTTGCCATGTGTAAATGGAACATGTGTGCGTCATGGCCTGTCAGTGACCTGGGGGGGGGGGGGGGGGTCTGTCCGTCCATCTGCCCGTCCGACCGACCGTCCGTTCATGTGTCCGTCTGTCTGTGACCAGCTAATCTCTGGCACCGTTGGGCTAATGGCAGCAAAACTGTGCATGCACACTCCCTGGATGCCAGAGCAGAACCTCTGCCCCATTTTTTTTCAGATCGGCCTGTTATAGCTCCACCAGGAGGAGATTTTTTTCATATTTTTTTTTTTTTTACAGTACTCCTACTAGTGATGTGCGGGTCGGGTTTTTTCATGACCCGCCCCGCCCCAACCCGCGACGGAACGCGACCCGCCTCAACCCGCCCCGCGAACCCATATATAAATCTATGGCTCAACCCGCCCCGCGACCCGCGGTGGGAATATATATATATATTATATAGCGCTCTTTTAAGTACCCAAAGTCCCTTTAAATGTCTACAGTAGCACAACATTGTCATGGGCTGAATAAACAAGCATGTTGGTCAAAATAGGGTTTTTTTTTTTTTTTTTCGTGGAGAGCGGCTGACCCGCTCACCCTCAGCCCGCATAATTGCCTCTGAAATCCTGACTCGACCCACCCGCGCCGCGGGTTGACCCGCGGGTCCCGCGGGTTACGGGTCGACCCGCTCATCACTAACTCCTACAGATTTTATCCAAACATCATGCAAATTGGTACACAATATCTCTATAGTCATTAAACAAAATGAGTCTTTCAGATTTTTCATATTACATCCTGATTGGCTAAGATTGGCTTCCAAATTTTGCAGGAGTGCTCCGTTTTGAACAAAATGCCTCAAATAATGAACACAGTGGGCGATTTCCGTGAAATTTTGCACGCACATTCCCGCTAGGCCGAGGAAGAAATGCCACTTGAAATTCTTCAAATCAGTCTCATGGTGGCCCTTTCGTGTTTATACCTATAACTGCACCGGTCTGCTTAAAACTTTGTATGCGCACTCCCTAGAAGCCAAGGAAAAAAATAAAATCCTGCATTTTTCACATCTGCCTTATATAGCGCCACCAGGAGGCCGACTTATGTAAAACCCATTTTTTTATATTACTCCTTCAGATTTTATCCACACATGGTACACATGATCTCTATTGCCATTTGATCAAGACGGATCTGTTTGATTTTTCATATTCCATCAATTGTCAAAACTGTAAAAAAAAAAGAAAGAAAAAGAAAGTGCCCTCCAGGCGTTTGGGTTTGACCCCTTCCTACCTTAAATGGCCCCCGCCCTCGGCTGAACCTGTACCCCCTGGCACTGCCGGTCCTCCTCCTAGCTGCTCCCATCACCTTTCTTAATCTAATCTAATCTAATCCATACTGTATGGGTAGAAATTAGACTCACATCATCCCAAATTGGATGTATGCCGTCTGTCTCTCCTGATTAGAACATTTATAAAGCCCACGTTATATATAACGTTGTATAACATCATACTGTATTTTGTAAAGTTATTTATAAATGTTATAACATGTATAAAGACCATGTTATTTTGTGGAAACCAACTCGACAACCAGTGGTTGAATTATGACATACGGCTACGTGTAATGTTATCATTAATTATAAGTATTTGGCAGGGGACCAGAGAAAATGACGGAGGCGACATTGTTTTTGCATATGTACACAAAGAGTCATCATTAATCTTCTTTGATTTGCGCAAATGGGAGTCACTACCACCGACATCCCTCCATAATTTACACGGAGCAGTGCACACACACACGCGCACACGCACGCACACACACACACACACACACACACACACACACACACACACACACGCAATGCAATAATTATGCCTAATTTAACAACAGAGCGTTTGAAAGTGATGATCTTGTTTGTTCTTCTGCATCTGTGAGTCCTGTGTGCATGGGTGTCTCAGAAATGGACACAAACACGCGTATACGTGCATGGGTGGCACCTGTACAGTAGCTCCTGTGTAGTTTTTGTTTGTCCACGCATGTGCAGTAGGACGCTGGGCAGGCGCCTTAGTGGCCAAAATCTGGGGCAAAACCTTACTTTTAATCAAAGTCAAACAATTGCATGACACTTGAAAGCATGAAAGCTAGCCTGTTCAATGTCCCGACCCATGACTTATATTTGTGCCACGTTTGGAGGCAATCGTACTACTGGTCTGTCCTGGGAAGTGGGAATGTGCACGTGCAAACGCACAATGTGTTAAGGATTGTAAGTGTAAGATTTGTCAACATTTTGAAAAGTTTTCATGATACGAGCTTCTAGATCTGCTATTTTCACTATTTATTGTACAAAGGAGTTTTTGTTTTTTTGTTGTTACAAATGGAACCCTGATGCTAATGACACTAACTTAACAAGGAGGAAGGATGAAGTAGGTAAGAGTGATACATTATGAGAACCGAAAAAAGTTTGAGGGTGTCGAAATATAGCAGTGCAATTAGCTGAGCATCGATCCAAATGGAGGCATACTGTCTGGAGGCTAATGGCTGTGGTTGGAAAATAGGTCAACTTCAAGGCAATAATACTATACTGTTGAGGCAAATGTGTTCCCTTTACCTCTAAGTATTGCAAAGTTACAATTGCCCAGACTTTTAACTTGCTGCTTCATGCAGTCTGACTGCAAATATAATGTCTACACACACCAAAATCGTTTTTTTATGGTGTAGAAATAATATGGTGTAGTCAGGCAGAAAAGTTGTTCCAATGGATCCAATGTAATCATTATTTAGTCACAAGCCCTTGTTAATACATTTTATTGGGGAAATATTAATAAAACCCACAGACAAACCTAACCACTCTCAACCCTAATGTCATTATGGATGGAAATGTTCAATATTCTTCGACATTTTTCAAACGAAAAGCAAAGATAGCAGATCAAAATCATTGCGACACGCTGTGAGCTTGTAGATCAGCAATTTGCGCTACATGTAGCACGACACGACCGCTACTCTTCATCTCTCATGGCTTCTCAGTGGAGTGCTCAGTTGTCCTATGCTGACAATAACCTGCAGTCCTCTGCCACTATGCTTATACATTCCTCAACATACCCCCAACCCCCCAATCCCCTCCCAGAAAAATCTAGGGTTGCCTTAGAGGTCATTTTCACTGGTTGACAGCTATATGGATCATTCCTGACCTGCGCAGCTGGACACAGACGTGTGAACACTAGATCATAGCCCTGTTGGTTAAAAATACAACCACCTACCCAGTTTTCAGTTGTGTGCGTGTGCGTGTGCGTGTGTGTGCGCGTGCGTGTGTGTGTGTGCGTGCGCCGTGCGTGTGAGTGCATGTGCGTGTGAGTGCATGTGCGTGTGCGCTTGTGTCCGTGTGTGAGCATGTGTGTGTGTGGATGTGTTAAGTTGCTGTCATCCTCTTAAGCTTCCCTACTTGCACCCCCACATCAATTTCCACATCACTACAAGGTCATTAGTATGGACCTGAAAAGTTGCAGAGTCATATTACAGAGGACAGTGAGCATGCCAATGCTTCACTCTCTGTTGAGACGGTTGTAAGGACACACTTGGGAAAGCAGGGCATGCCAGATTTCGATCCTACAATTCAGCAACACATTTCTTCCAATGGAGGATGTCTGTGACGTGCGAGACATTGTAATCTTACTTGGCCTACTTGCTAAAACTGTTTTTCACCATCTAAAAAACTAATTACATTATTTAATATAATATCAAGTCGTTTTTAACCAGTTAAACCCTACACTTAGATCCCGAAGGGCTCTATATAGGCCCCCTCCTGTTTTCGCAGAATATAGCCGATCTACAAGTTCACAATGCGTCGATGCGTCGATGCATAGATCTGCTATTTTCACCAAATGTTTGTGGTGGATCGGGGTAATTAGTTTCATGCTGCTTACTAAGCTCCCATGTTGTCTTTCTCCGATCAATACAATATGTACAAACTCATTTAGTGGAATAAAGACAGTTGGAGAAAACAGAAAATAAAATGAGAGAGGAGAAAATGGCCATGCAGGGAGGAAAGGATAATGAGTAAATTTCAGTTTTTTCAATTGCTTTAACCCATTAAAACCGGGAGAGCATCTGTGTCACATGCGCGTCACTTCGTGCCGCGCTGCGAGCTTGTACATCTGCCATTTTTAAACATTTTGGAAAAATTATGGCATTTGTAGCCTCAGGTCTAAATGGGCAATATCCTGAAGTGCAATATCTCAGCTAAAAAAATTTTATCAACTGCTTCTGTGTAATGGTACTAAAGTAATTCAGATTCTGAATACGAACAAAGGACAAAGGACATAATTGGAGAGGATTTGTCACAGCACTCAATATCTTTCCTTTTGTTTGTTTCCCTCTCCTGCATCCTCTGTTGCTCTCTCTCTCTCTGTGTGTGTGTGTGTGTGTGTGTGTGTGTGTGTGTGTGTGTGTGTGTGTGTGTGTGTGTGTGTGTGTGTGTGTGTGTGTGTGTGTGTGTGTGTGTGTGTGTGTGTGTGTGTGTGTGTGTGAGTGCGTGCGTGCGTGCGTGCGTGCGTGCGTGCGTGCGTGCGTGCGTGCGTGCGTGCGTGCGTGCGTGCGTGCGTGCGTGCGTGCGTGCGTGCGTGCGTGCGTGCGTGCCAGTTTATCCGCTACGTCACCTGGACCATGGCAGGTGTGCAACCTGCCATCCATCATCTCATCACCCCATCCTGCTTATAAACCTCTCTTCTCCCACTCATTGTCAGATTGTTGTTTCATGCTTCAGTGGTAGTGACATGCTCCATAATCCAGTTTAGTGATTAGTTCTATTTTCTGATTACACCTTTGTACTAACTGTCTTTTTCCTTGTGCTCAGGATCACTCGCTTGCCTCCTAACCTGCTTCCCTGACTGTCAGCCTGCCATTACAGCCTGCCCACGCCATTCAGACATTCACCATTGCTCCTCAACTCCTCAACTCCCACTTCTCTACAAATAATCCTATTGTTACGTGTTTTGCAATCAATTATAATCCGACAGGTGTTAATCTTGGTCTTAGAGTAGTAGCGCACATCCAAACTCTTGAAGGCAGGTGCTGGCCCTGAAGTGAACTGAGATCAAAGAATAAAAAGCTGAGCCGTACATTGTTGCTTGCTCTACTAGTTTTTTTATTTTGCAATTACATGGAGTGACGTTTGAGCCAATGCTCTTCTTCAGACTGTGAGGGGTTCATTTGTGTCCGACCCTGGTGAGTCAGACGGTCATCCATTCGCAATAGCACATTTCAATCTTGTCTGTCAAAGGTTAATAATCAGTTAACGACCAAGGGTCGGCTTTTGGCCTACTGTAAATTAGCACACTCCTTGAGGCAGATGCCGCCTCTGAGTGGTTACACATTTGCATCAGGAGCGCTGTAGCCAATGTCAATTTTGCATGTCTCGCAGGTGTCTTTGCTCCCATGGGTGTGACCGTGCCCTTTAAAGAGGTACAGAGGTGCTTCACATCTGCACCTATCTGCAGCCACCCTCTCCAAATAAACCTTCTTAAACCTCACCATATCTTCTATGTCTGTGTTCATGTTCACTGTACTATATCACAATCTATGAAGCATTACATGTTACAATGTGACAGAGAGGCAGATCTAGTCAGAAGAGATAAACTTCAAGGTGGAGAGTAGGGGAGAACAATGATAAGCTGTCAGCGCTAAGCTCAAACCGCACACCCTATCTCCTTGGCTGGCCAATGGAACTACAGGAAAACATACCTTCTGATGCATTCATTATGTCTGCCAGGAGTGAGTGAGTGAGTGAGTGAGTGAGTGAGTGAGTGAGTGAGTGAGTGCCTGCCTGCCTGCCTGCCTGCCTGCCTGCCTGCCTGTGTGCGTGCGTGCGTGCCCACTAATCTTGCATACTTCTAAGCCAATCAATTGTGCAAGCTGCCAGCAGGCCAAGGACCTCACTTCCCGAATATTTTTCAAGTCGTTCAATCACAGGTACAGTATGTCATATTTGTAAATTCATAATCACAGAGCAATCATCTCCTCAGGCTGGGGGGGTGATTGAGGAGGCTGGGATATACGCATACTGTGAGGTTATGTACTATGAACTAGCCATTTGGATGCCTGCCAATCCTGGTTGACATACTTCTACTGTAACTAATCACAATGCTCCTGTCCCTCTGGCTTACGACATGTACTGTCTGCTACTAGCCATTCACCAACAAACGCCAGCACAAATCCACGTTGGATGAACACCAATGTGACAACATAACCTAACACCCATGTCACGAGAGATGTCTGCACTGCCACCTTTCATATACTGTAGCTGTATACATCGTTTTCTACATGTCATTATACTGTTCAGTTTCATACACAACTGACTGTCAGCCTGTATAGCCATAATGTCAATGACATTACAGTGATTATACCTCTCATGCAGGACTTGCAAGCAAAACTCAACACTTACTTTTCAAATTCCAAACTTTTATTGACTGGTGATACAAACATAACTGACGCAAGGCAATAACGATCACACTTTGAATTTGAATGACAGCGATCTGTTGTGCCTAACAACACCTCTTAGCTTGAAGACAAAGAAAACAAATTGCTCACTGAGAAAAAAGTGGAATTAAAAATATCAGCGGTGCTCCTGGATCAACGGGATGCAATCATAAGCCAAAACAGATGGCACTTAAAAGTTAAAAGTAGAGGAAACAACTTTTATTATTAAAACGCCAGGCGTTAATAATACAAGTTGTTTCCTCCTCTTTGAACTTTTGAGTGCCGGGATCAACAGTTTTTTCTTATAACACCTCTTAGCTGTTCTA
Source organism: Gymnoscopelus braueri (assembly GCF_963280865.1). Taxonomy (NCBI): domain Eukaryota; kingdom Metazoa; phylum Chordata; class Actinopteri; order Myctophiformes; family Myctophidae; genus Gymnoscopelus; species Gymnoscopelus braueri. The sequence continues at coordinate 33,617,587 of NC_137617.1, read as the reverse complement.
ATATCACTGTAAACTTTACAGTGATGTAAAGCATAGCCTCTTGGCACTTATTGCTTCATTCAGCGCCATATTGTCATGTGTCTTTAGCTTTCTATCCTTTTATCAATTCTATTTCAAGAAAACTCAGAGGCTCATTAGTTTTCAGAATGTGTCCGTGTCACACAAGCTGCATTTCTCATTACACGAATCATTCAGTGGTTTGAGATATATAAGGCAAACTATTTTTTACAGCGATAACCCGTGGAGAGAAACAGCATTAATTAAGCTTTTGCTATCTCGGTTCCACAGCCTCACCACCATTATAGCTACAGATTACAGTGACAATCACTGATAATGAGAGACAACCTGCTGCATGCTTTCCCACAGGAATTTCACAGGTTTTTTTTTTCATGCTTGAAAATGTCTCAGGGCCAAGGTTTGCAAACCTATAAGAAGGACAGGACCCAGATGTACACATGGCCGAGGTAGGTACATACACTGTGCCGTGTGGTAAGGTGTTTGTGTGAGATTAAAAAAAGTGCTCTTGGTCAACCTTCAGGTAATTCCATTAATATCTTAACAGAATGGAGCGAGGTCATCTCCTCAGAGAACACCATGCTGCTATCTGACATGGGAACTGTAACTCCTTGGTTTTGGCCTTGACTCAATGTCAGTATTTAAATCACCCAACTTAGACTAGACTATTATGCCTTTGCAATAACTTCCTCGCACATAACAAATTGACCAACTCTTTCTTGAACACCGTCAACATTTTTGCTTGATTTCTGTACTGCTCTCCGTCACTTTCTGTTGTTATTGCCGTTACATTGCTGTTTTTGTGTCCTGTTTATTGTTGTTGTCTGATAAAGAGGACTGTACAGTGCTGTGTAAGGAGTTTCCCCTTGCCATCTGGTCAGCCATCAGCTGAGTGAAGCTGAAAATAAATTTCCACATGGCGGGACAAACAAAGGTCGCCCTTTCCCTAAAGTAATGATTTTTGATTGTTCGATAAGGTGAGGAACTGAGGATTTTCATTTAAAGCCAAACTTTTCTTCACAATTCTCATTTTGAGATGAGGTTGAAAACCATTAACCCCCGCTCTCTCCTGCTAATTTCCCATTTTCTTCCTGCCTCTGCTACCTCCTATTCCACTCATCGCTCTCACTGATTGCAGGTGTGAATGCCTAATTACAGAGAGAAATACTGCCCCAGCAGAAATGCTGCACCCTGCCGTTTTCACCGCATCACCCAACATCACCCATCAGCTTGGTGCATCAATCATCTCTTCATTGCATGCATCCACCACAGTCACACAGCCTAATGAGCCCTAGCATCCTTATTCTGGGCATGTCACAAGAGGAGAACATTCTGCAAAAATAGGTATACTAGGGTTCAAATTTGAAAATAGACTGTGTGATTTTATTGAATTATTTTCTGTATCTTCTACTTTCTTTCTATTCTTTGTACTACCTCTGCTGCCGGATACTATACAGCCAACAAAACAAGGAACCCATGGCTCTATTTCTGACGGTTTTCCCTCAGAATAATAATCGCATTGTTCAGACAAAGTTTTATGGGGTGTGTGTATAGTGCATTTCTGAGAAACCCTTTGTACAGTCAAACCAAGTCACACCGACATACTGTACTAAGCAGACAACAATGGAGTCGGATTCTGCTGGCTTTCACTGCACTCACTCAGTTCTATACTCAATTCTAATTGTATTTCAGTGATTTATTGTCTTTCTTGTCTGTAGTCTATCTGCAATCAATTGCAACTGCCTATAAAAGTCCAACGGCTGTAAAACCCATTCTCACTTCTTGTCATTTCAGCAGGATTGCCAGTCTCACCATGAAAGATTCTACAGCGCTTCCCTTCATCACACTTTCAAGGCAAATTTCCATGTGGACAAAGAAATCAATTCGGCTGAGATTCAATTGTGGCAGAATTAATGAGTGTCTGATGGGGTTTAAATTTTAACAAAGCCCCAACGTCACAGGGTCAAGAGGTTCTTTAAAAAGTGATGGTTTTATAAACGCCAGTTTTTACCCTCAAAATATCTCAAACTCTTTTTGAGGGTTCTATTAGGAGTCATTAGCGGAATAGTACAGTAGTAAACTAGTGCCATTATTCACACTTGAATACGTTATTTGATCTATTTCTACTTGTTACTAGACATTCAAAAGATTGCTCATATTTTACCTTCTTCCTACTTCTATTTTCAGTGTCTGCTTGCAACTTCCATTACTCAATAAATGTCCTTACGCAATCCGGTCCCACACTGATTATGTTAATGGCCTATTCCACGCAGAATCCCCATGGTTTTAGGCTTTTGCATACTGTAAAATGTAATTTATGACTACAGAGTGAGATTATACTGCATATTCTGGAGGCAATTTCTAGTTTCAACTGTAGATCTATTGAACTTTGAAGCTCATCATTAGAGCAATACGCATGGCATAGCCTGAGCTTTTTATATAATATATTATAATATTTAAACCAATTTGGCCCACTGAGCTTAAAGGGATACTTCACTTTCGGGTCGGGGAAACATTTAAAAAATATATTAAAAATAAATGAAAAAAGTAATGGAAAATTCATGGCCCCCTCACGCATTAGAGTGTCCTACTAATGTGTGAGGGGGCCTTTATTTTGCCATAACTTATTTCATTTTTTTTTAATATATATTTTTAATGTTTATTTTATGTGAAAGTGAAGTATCCCTTTAATCTATTTTCCAAAGGATACCAGTAAGAACTCAAAATGAGTTGCACTGATAATATTTTAGGAGAAATGCAACAGCTATGTGTGAATGGTCCTCTATTGGCAAAGAATATAAAGTTAGTTAGTTAGTTGCTCTGATGAAGGCTCATAGCCGCAATGCGTAAGTGTTCGTTTATTAGTGTGTGCCAAAAAAAATGGAAATGTGAGTACTTTGTCCTCAATTGAATTGAAATTTTGGATGTGCTACCTTTTGGGGATTCTTTCAATTCCTACTTTTGAAATATTAAGTTAGTTCCATGGTTTCATCCAAAATATAATGAATTAGAATACATTATTCCAGCAGATATTCTCATCCAAATGTTAGTGGTCCCAGGGGGAAATAAAGCCCATTAGTATCAGTGTTTGCATTACTCATAGAGCTACCCGGGAGCAGGTTTATATAATTTTACTTCCAAAAATGTTTCAACTATTTTGCTCATTTATTCCCCTTGTTGCAGCTGTGCTTCACTCGACTAACTTACCACAATGCTTCTGCACAGATTGATCTGGAGTCTTAACCACTGTTCACCTACTGTATACTGGCATGTCCAAAATACGGGCAGCAGGTTGAAAGTGGTTAATGTAATGCTGAGAGGGTAAAAACAGACCTGGAAACGAGTCCATTCAGAGCTAAATTAATACTGTGTGGAGCTGCTCACATCTCTGGAACATTCCACCATTCATCACAGCAGGGAACAGCCGGGGCCTCCAGCACTGGAAGGATATCGGTTTGATCACAAAAACAACAGAAGTGGAGAAACAAGAGACATCATTTTTCATCCTTCATGTCTATCTTATCTTTATCTTATCTTATTAGTTACAAGTTCATGACATGTCATGTGTGCATCAAAGTTTAGGACCCAAATGCGAGACTTATTACTGCAACCAGGGAACACGAGGAGTACAAGGATAAACATACAAAAGCACAAGGGGACTTAACCTGGCACTTAACCACAGCAAAACACAAGTAACTCATACTTCACACTGGCTGCGGGTACATGGACAGTTTCATTCGGAATGAATACACTTCTATTCGGAATGAATGAATGGATGAATTCATTCAGAATAGAAATGCTCATGTAAACACCTCAATTGGAATAGAATATTCCATTCCAGTCTGACCCGAATGAATTTTCATTCGGGTTAGGAGGGGTGGTATAGACCGTTTGAATCGGGATATACCAATCGGAATTGACCATGTAAACACTTTATTCCAAACACTCCTCTCTGTTTGGAATACATGCATTACTTTGCGCATGTCCGTGCTTAGTAGTGCTGTCAGAATTGTCCAAAAATGACCTAGCAAATCTCTAATTCGGCCACGGTCGCTCCTGCGGGATAAAATGAATGATTCTATTCTATAGCGTCATTTAATAAGCCTGTAATGGTTAAGCCCAGACTTGTCCAGGAGAACGGACGCTCCGAGGATTGCTGGCCTAGGCTACACTTATATGGATCTTTTTCTAAACGGGTATTTTAGGCCTCAGTTTTTAAAAAGAATCCCTGGCCACATGACAAAGATTTTTTTTTTAGCTGCAAGTTTCAATTTTAAATCAGATTTAACATTTATTTTATATATGAGGGGCCAAATACGTATACATTTTTAATCACATGTTAAGGCCCAATACTGCAATAGCTGCATTGTTTTAATAGCATACGCGAACAAAAATAAATGAAAACAACATTATTAGGGCGCAGCTGCAGCGAAAACAGATGAGTTTTACTTAATCAATTCATTACATGGGCAGTCGGAACGGTCGTCCCAAAACACCACGCCCCACGCACCTTTTGAGCGGGCCATCCACGGCTGATCCATGGTCGCTGGATTTTGACCCGGGGCGATTGTGTTTTAGGGCGACAGACCCCGCATTCACCCGTGTGCGCACCGCACGCTACTCAGCGCAGTAAGAGGTTTTTCAAAGCTTTTTCATGATAATACAAGAAAAAACGTGACACTCGGTATAATGAGTAGCTTATACTTTCTACTTAAGTATATTTTGATGCCAATACTTTTGTACTTTTGCCATAAATGAGCGTGCCTTGTTTCATAGACTCTCTCTCTCCATTTATTATTATAATGACCATGAGCAGTCCGGTGTTTATGTATTATTATTTATTATTATAATGACCATGTGCGAATGCGCGATGACGTCATCGTACCTACATGAGAAATGTGACAAATAGTATAGGCTAGCCTACGTGTCTGGTACCAATACAAAAAAAGAAACTGGTCTGAACTTGTAGATCTGCTACTTTTGCATTAAAACGGCGATAACAAAGGAACACAGGCTTGTACCGCATACAACGCTGCCTGGCCAGGAGTCGGTGCGTTGCTTACCGGCCTGTCTACGACCGACAGACCTCCGCCGCGGAGGCACAAGGGGGCTATTGATCCTCCCATGCCCACCAGGGGAAGCTCTGCTCCGGGTAGTGGCCTCTGGTCCATGCCCGGGCGTAGGAGGGAACCACTTTGCGCATGTCAAAAGTTATATTCCGAATGAATGCTTTGGTCATGTAAACGAGGAATACTTTTATTCAGGTCCCATGTAAACAGGTGAGTGGATCAGATTCCTCTATTCGGAATGAGTTCATTCGGAATGAATTCATTCTGAATGAATACATGATGGTCCATGTACCCGCAGCCACTGAGTTAGCAATGAAACACTGGGAACAGGGGGTATACATACACAAGGACTAATGGACACAGGTGAACTAACTGACAATCAACATAGGGATAGGCTACTAAAGGACATAAGTGCAAAATATGGGCTAATTACAGGACTGATGAGACAAGACCGTTAACAGCAGCAACAGAGGAAACCAGGAGACACTAGAACACTACAACAAAATAAAGGTAACAAAAGTGTAAAGCAAAACCTAAACTGAAACTAAGAGATGAGGAAGACACATTACAACAACGGTAAAGTAAAACCCTAACTATAACTAAGAAACAAGGAACACAAGAAAACACAACAGGGATACAGAACAAGACACAGATTGTGACAATGACAAATCTTTTGAGCAGACCAAAACATAACTTTTTTTTAAAGGAAACAATTTCTTCATTCAGTTTGTAATATTTGTACTGCATGTCCATTGTATGTCAGAGACACAGTTTTGGTAATTGAGAATGTATGGAGCCCTGTATGGGCACTTCCTACTACACAAGCCCTACGATTGCTTTCATCCAACACCCTGATTAAAGGCTTTTTCAACTTGCAAACCCACATGTGTGCATGTGTAAATTTTTCTACGGTAGCTATTCCAGTTAAGCAACCTTTTTTTCTGCCTAGTTCAGTTCCTGGCTTGTTCTAGCACCTGTCTGAGGAGTCCTGATATGATCCTGAACACATTTTTCTTCTCGTCAAAGAAAACATATAAATATCAGCTTATTTTCATAGATAAAGATCACCTATGTCAAAGACATGAAAAGGAGGATGTGAATTTATTGCAGAGCCATGGAAACAAAGTCTTGTGCCAGAAGAACATTTTGGCTCTAATATACTTTGACTTTAACATCTGGAGTGTGTTAATGAAGATTAGAGGCCAGACCCGGTTCAGCTCTTATCGACGAGGGGTTACTCTACAGTAAATCACACCAGGGAAAGCTGGAAGATGAATAGAGAGGGACAGAGAGGAGGACATGGGGTGAATGGGGGGGCTGATTGCTTGAGGAGAGGAGAGGAGAGGAGAGGAGAGGAGAGGAGAGGAGAGGAGAGGAGAGGAGAGGAGAGGAGAGGAGAGGAAATCTGCTGAGAATTACTTCTGTTAATATGTCTTTTACTTCAAATTTATAAAACTAATAGCTTGAATTTAAAACATTAAGACATGGATTAAACAATGATGTCAAAGGAACACAGTGGGTAATGTATCCATTCGTAACTCCGAGAATGTACCAATGTAAATGTAAGGACACTTGTCTGTTTGTCTGTTTTCTATAGAAGGCACATCCAACTAAATCATTAAAAACACAAAAAGTGACATTCACATGTTATGGGACCTTTAAAACTTACATTTTACACTGGAAGTCAATGGAGAGACGACTTGGGCTGAAACCCTGCCCACATATGGAGATGCTTGCCATCATACAGTAGCACTGACGTCACAGATGTGTCATCTGTGGCGTACTGACGCCACAGATGACGTCAATATAACGCCATGGGTGCGCAATAGAACGCCATTCTATTACATAGCAACACCCTGTGAATCCAGTTTAAACCACATTGTGTGAAATGTTCTCTCTCTCTGAAAGGAAGAGAGCCTATCATGATGCCGTGGCAGGTGGGACGCGAGGCGCATTCCTCTGGAGGGAACTGTTGCAAGCAGATCAGTCCCGTGTTAGTGGAGTCTGCCGTAGTCCTGGCTGTGGTACTATGTGTCCACACGGTGGTCTGGAACCAGCTCTCCTGGTGTAGCATAGCCCTTGTCATCCAAGCTTTCTATGTACAGCCTAAATGGGACCGCCTACTTAGGTCAGGTGGTGCTGTATTTCAGTTCCGTCCATCAGCAAACAGCGGCATCGTCCCAGCCTCCATGGTGATGCCCCTGCTGGGCCTGGCGCTGAGAGAGGGGTGCTCTGCCTCAGGAGGAAATGTCTACTTTGAGCGCTTCTCCGTGGTGGTCAGTGTCTCCGGCATGATGTTGGCTCTGTTCCTGTCCCTGGTTGCACTGGGCATCACCAGGCCAGTGCCCACACACACTTGTGTGATAGCAAGCACGGCAGGCGGCATGATTCTTTATACTACCAAACAGACACTGACGGTACCTGAGCTCATTGAGGTGCTGGAGGTGCTGTTGATATTTGTCTTCCTTAGCTTGATCGTGTTGCACCTGCTGCCGCGTTGCTTTACACCCGGGGAGGCACTCCTCGTCCTCGGAGGAACGAGCTTCGTCGTCAACCAGCTCATGAAGCGCTCCCTGAACCTGGCGGAGGTCAACGGTGATCCAGTGAACTATTTCCTCCCAGTCGTTGTGGTTGGATCACTGTTACTGGGGCTATTCTGTGCGCTGCTTTTCTACTTCACGGAGTCTGAGACTTGGGTGTCCTCATTGTTCTTCCACATGATGATTAGCGGTGTGGGACTGGGAGTCTCCCTTCTCATCCACCGGCACTCAATCATGTGGCTGTTGGACTTTGTCACGTTAAATGACAGAAGACTCTGCTTGTTGGGCTACTGGGTGATTCTGGCTAGTGTGGCCACATGTGTTGTGTTGCACCAAAACTGTCATCATCAGTCTGGCCCTAAGAAGCATCCATCCTCAACGGTTGTCAGGAAGTACTTCCATCTCATTGTGGTTGTCACATATGTCCCAGGGCTTTTGTATGACCGACAACTGCTGCATGTGGCATCTGTGTGTTGCCTGGCGGTCTTCTTGCTCTTGGAATACATACGGTACTTTGGGATCCAGCCTCTAGGACAGCTCCTCAGGCAGCTGCTCGCCTTGTTCGTGGATGAGCGGGACTCTGGGCCTCTTATCCTGACTCATATCTACTTGTTGCTTGGTATGTCCCTACCCATATGGCTGTTCCCTGGGCCATGTGCTCCTAAAGGGGTACTACCTGGGGCAGGTGGCTTGGTGCCTTATGCAGGAATTCTGTCTGTGGGGGTTGGGGACACTGTTGCATCTGTTTTCGGCAGCACCATGGGCCAACTTCGCTGGCCTTGCACAAAGAAAACCATAATAGGGACTGCTGCATCTGTAATTGCCCAGATAATTGCTGTGTACATATTCCTCAAATTTGATGGGAGCATTAATCTGATCTCCATCTATTCCTGGACTGTTGTCTCCATCTACATCACATTGGTGGCCATGCTAGAGGCCTGTACCTCTCAGATAGACAACCTTTTCCTCCCACTGTACCTCTTCATTCTGCTGCTGCTGCTTTGACTGGACTGGACTGATAGCACATACAACAACAGTCATTAGACCCCTTCCTTCCCTTAGCTACTAGAGCATACATGGGCAACTGGCGGCCCACCTTCACTTAATGCTTCATATTGGAATACTGATATATTATTGATTTAAGGTGTTCCAATTCCAAACATGCAAACATCACCCGCTTTAATTACTTCAGTCTATGTTAGTAGTTTAATGACTAATATTACAAATGTATTGTCTTTTTTATGTCCAATGTATTTGTATTTAAGTTCATAAAGTTAACTAAGTATAACTAAATGCATTTGAAATTAAATTAAAATGTTACTTTTCAGGATTCCAATTCAAAACTAGCACAAAAAAAAAATCTGGATTCCATTTCAAAAATAGCAAAAATAGCAGATCTACAAGCTCAAAATGCATCACACTGGGACACATTTGAGCTTCATCTGAGCTTCAGATATTTTTACTACTTTTGTGTGACATAGAATTACCAAGTAGGGCATTAATTTACGAAAAAAGTTAAAATACGGATATAAGAGGTTTCTGCCCAACAGCAACAATATGCAATGTTGTGTGTGTGGAAATAAAGTGGCCTTCTCCATCATCAAAGTTGCATCCATCATCAATTAGAGAGGTGAGCCCAGCGAAGCTCATTTAATTTCATAATGGAAGTCAGTGGGGCTAGGATCAAGATGAAAACGTGCCCAAATTTGGAAATGTGTCATATTGATGACGTCGTAATCGATATGCCAGAATAAATCCTATATTAAAATTGGCTAATAGGACCATCAGACATAACCCCATCACATGACCATATATGGGCATATCCCGATGACATCAGGGATCTCCATAAATGGTCAAAAAAGGGACAAGGAATGACAGATACAGAGAGGAAGAAATATTGGTCGGATCAGCAGTGCGACTTAGGTGTGAGAGCCGCATAGCGGCACGAACCTCTAGTAATATAAAAGCTGAGTATGTGTGTCTTTGTTGTCATCACGATGTGGCTCTGTAGTAGATACTTCTGTCTGTAACACAATGAATGCCTCGCTACAAATTGAATCATGCAGAGTAGAAAAATAGATGCAGAAAGAAAAACTAAAAGATTTGCATGGCAGAAACACCGGAGGCTGCAGACCTTCATCATCATCCATATGATGTCAGACCTCAACATGGGAGCCACAACACGCGACGCGTTGTGGGCTTGTAGATCGGCTATTTTCAAATAGCCGATGTACAGTATCGAGTTGAAGTGGTTAACTGATATTTATGCATTATTAACTCATTTTGCTGGGGACCCCCCTGGTCCCCAGCCTGGGCTGGGGGGCTGGGGACCCCCCTGGAACCCCCCGGGGTCTCCAAACCCCCCGGGGTCTCCAAACCCCACTGCTGTATGTAGTTAGCCACTTGCGTCCATATTCTGGGAATGTCACATGCACATAATGTGAGTCTACAGCGCCCTGTGGGCTTCAACGCAGAGCTCCCCAACTACTGTCGGGCTGGTTTGTTCATGTCAACTTCTCGCTCGCACGCACGCACGCACGCACGCACGCACGCACGCACGCACGCACGCACGCACACACACACACACACACACACACACACACACACACACACACACACACACACACACACACACACACACACACACACACACACACACACACACACACACACACACACACACACACACACACACACACACAGAGAGAGAGAGAGAGCAACAGAGGGAAACAGAAACACAAGGGAAGATATTGAGTGCCGTGACAGTTATTGTCTCCTCTCCAATTTGTTGTTCTTTGTCCTAGCCTTCGTGTTCAGAATCTGAATTTCCTTTATTGCCATTACACAGAGGCAGTTGAAATTGATTGCAGATAAATCACTAAAACACAATTAGAACTGAGTGAGTGGAGTGAAAGCCAGCTGAATTAGACAAAACTTTTTTTCACTCCATTGTTGTCTGCTTAGTACACACACGCACTAGAATAGAATATGGTGAAAAGAATGGATGGCAGTGAAATTGTTATTATTCATATTGTTTAAATATGAAGCCTATTGATGTGGTGACCTCGCGGCAATTGTCTTCAAGCCAAAGGGTCACCAAATCAATAGGCTTCATAAAGCTTTTGAGGCTTTATGGATGGAAATGTCGGTCAGTTTAAACATCTTTGTTCTGGCTGAGTGTATAAGGAGCAGCAACGCCTTAAGGGGTCGCTAGGATGACTAGACTCGTAGTCATCTTAGCTGTAAGCCAGACATGTCCAAAGTCTGACCCGGTGACCAATCATGGCACAAAGGGCAGATTTGATATGGCCCATGGGTCGCTAAGATGACTAGACTCGTAGTCATCTTAGCTGTAAGCCAGACATGTCCAAAGTCTGACCCGGTGGCCAATCATGGCACAAGGGCAGATTTGATATGGCCCATGGGCCTCCTTCCTAAAATGTATTATTTATGGACACCAGTATACTCATGTGAAAATCATACATCAGAGTGTTAGTGTTAGTGTTAGTGTTGTTGAAATTAACCTGGCAGATAGGCCATTTCTCAATACTGCTTGTTCTTTGTGCTGTGTTACTGTACGTGAGTAACCAGAAGCAGACGACAAGCGAGGCAGATCATGTCCAGTGATACTTCAATAAAAATAGACAGGCTTACAACAGCTGAGGCAGGAAAACAGCAAGGCAGGCAGAAGAAGACATAACACACTTGTAACAACTAGAATCTGGCAGCGAGTGAACAGAATGAGTCCATGAATACGTTTTATAGGCTGCAAGCTGATTAGTGAAGTGTATGGAAGATTTTATTGGACTTTATCATCTGCAAAGCGCAAAAACACATTGCAAATATTTCCATTGGTCGCTTGTATTTTAGGCCTTGCAAAATACGCAAATGTTTTCACTGCTTCACTTGTGTTTTCTAGTGTCTGGAAGTACAATTTTAAGCTTTGTAAATTTGAAAACCGAGCTCTGTAATAATTACGCAAATGTTTTCACTGCTTCACTTGTGTTTTCTAGTGTCTGGAAGTACAATTTTAAGCTTTGTAAATTTGAAAACCAAGCTCTGTAATAATTATAATGAGTTGTTATTTACACATTTGTTGATCCCTTTTAAGTGAAGCACTTACTGTATTTCACATTTGCGCAATATTGTCTTATTTGTTCCTCTCCAAATTTGTAAACGGCACCTAGCAAATAAACTTTATGACTTGTAATCCGCAAAAAAAATCACACGTTTTCCACGGGTCACCCGTATTTTAATACAACTCGCAAATGTTTTCACTGCTTCACCTGTGTTTTCTAGATCCTGCAAATGAATTTGTGCATATCCACACACACAAATAACGTCTCTGTAAGCACAGCATCTTCGTGCCACGTCTTCAGAACCACCTGAACACTTTCAGAGATGGCTGGGATAATCATCCCCTAAGAACAGATAGGAACCGCACACCTAACCAGCTGTGGGAAATAGGCCAAATTCAGTATCCACTCAATGAACCGGAGGTAAAATGTGAGAAAATGCAGAGCGCAATTGATCATTGAAACTAAATGACAGAGAGACAGACAGACTGGGCTCTATTCACAGGCCAAAAATTCCCCGTTAAATCGGGATAATGGACCTGCGCCGCCCCAATAGGTTATTCTAGCACCTGCTCTACCCGTCACCATTATGCCGACGCCGTTATTTGCGCGTGGAGGTGTGTCCGTGGGCGTGTTGTTGCTATATCCCCCACATTGCAATTCTACAGACACACATGGGTACGGCTTGGGGACGGGGGATAGTGGATTCTAGAAGCACCCGCTGGTTTATAAAATCACCCGTCAAGTGCACACAGACACTACAATGGCTTTGTGCGTTGGACCATGAGCCGTGTTGCCAGCCTTGGAGAGAAATAAGCAACCGCAGTCGCAGGTCTATGAAAACAAAAAGAAGCAACTCTAAGGCCACATGAGCACTTCAAACTACTAACTAGAGCTTTCATATCCCCTAAATATTTCAGCCCGGCTCGACTAATAATTGACAAATTAGACCCAGCCCAGCCCATCAGTCATTTTTCTAAAGAAGCCTTATTTCTCATTAAATCTTGGTAATATATGAATGATCTGTGTGTGAAATGCGCTCTTTCTTTATACAAACCCATGCTCGCTCACTCTACCGCAAATGCCTCTCTCTCTTTGTACAACCCCATGCTCACTCTACCGCAAATGTGCTCTCTCTCTTCATATAAACCGATGCTCACTCTACCGCATATGCGCTCTCTCTCTTCATATAAACCGATGCTCACTCTACCGCAAATGCGCTCTCTCTCTTCATATAAACCCATGGTCACTCTACCACAAACGCCACCACCACTCCCAGCGGGGTCATTTTGATTCTATGACGGCTGCCGTCTAGTTATCATCAGTGCCAGTGTTGTGAGGAAAAACAACTAACGGTACGTTTTAACAGCGGGCGACTCTCGGGCGATCACCGGCGACATCGTCCAAAAGATAAAGAAAATCCATCTTTTCATCGCCCATCGCCCTATCGCCAGTAGACGCCGGCTCTCATAGACTTTCTTTATCTTTTGGACGATGTCGCCGGTGATCGCCCGAGAGTCGCCCGCTGTTAAAACGTACCGTAACAAGCAACCAGGTCTAGGAAAACCAGCCCAAAAGAAGCGAGTCAAGCGACTATGGGCCACATGAGCACTCTAACATATACATCAGCTATTTGAAAATAGCAGATCTACAAGCTCACAACGCCTCCCATGCAAACGCTACGTTCATGACCCCCCAAAATAACCATATTTGAACTGGGGACCCCCCCATTTTGTTTGACTCGGTTCCACAGATAAATATTGTGAAAATAGCAGATCTACAAGCTCGCCAGGCGTTGGGTGCTCCATTGTGGTCTCGACCCACAGGTTGAGAACCACTGCATTAAAAGCTCCAAGCAAGTTACATGTCTAGTAGGCTATGTTGTTGACCACGTAATGTAATGTTTTTGGTTTAGTGATAGGCTACTCCGTGGCGCGCGCGCGCCTCATTGTGCTGTCCAAAATAACAGATCTGTAGCTGTCGACACGACATGATGCAGCGCCGTTGATAGCTTGTATGTCTGTTATTTTGGGTAGGTATAGGCGACGCACATACGCATCGCAGCAATGTGTCTGGATTTGAGAGGCTTTGATTGATGTAAACTTAAAGTTTAGCTCTGTTCGGGATTACTGAACAAAGGTGGATGATGAAAGATAACGGGGACAATATGGATGTAAGTTAACTTTAATTAACTGCGTCACTTCAGAGGAAACTATGGAGCAACTTCAGAGATGTTTACACACCCCTGGAATCCATTAGAACGGTGGAAATAGAACGATAACAGCCAACGTGAGTACATACTGTAGGCTATAGACCTTTCCTAAAACTGTCCAATTTATTATACCCATGTGCTACTGTTTGTCTGTGTACCACGTAGGAGCGTTGTCGCAACATGATGTAATTAATTATTTGGGAGCAGCCAGTGTGTACCAATAGTATACATATTTTAAATGGCTTTCATATACTATTCCGGATCTGACTAATATGACAAGCTTATTGTGAACACAATAGGCTACAAATTAATATAAAAATGTATTTGGATAAAATAAAAAAAAAGAAGGAAAACAAGCCCAATGTGGCTTATAATAATCAGACCAGGCAACAGTGCAGACAGGTAGATAGGCTAGAGCATATATTGGATCGGGATGACGGCTAGCGCAGTCTTCTCTTAAAGGCAATGGCTTCTGGCACGGTGATTGGTTTTATCATTGTAACGCCCAAACCACACCTATGCATAATGTAACGGGTAGCTCAGGTGTTTGGCGGGTCACGGGGGTGCCATAGAATACCGAATTTTGCGGGGAAACGCCTCTTGCCTAGTCCTTCATCCCTAATTAGTGGTTTGTTCAAATCTGGCTCTGAATAGAGCCCAGAGAGTGAAAACAGACTGGCGGAGGGACGTTGTCTCTTTATCAAGATGTGAAAGAAAGTATATTTTTACTTTTATTTTATTTTTTATTTTTGCATAGACCTTTTCACACTTGGTTACATTTGGCTACACTGCCATTTGAACAAAAGACATTTTTTGGGACTGTAAATACAGTATATAAAGCAGAGTGCATGCATATCGCCTATGGTATCTTCAAATATGGCCTCTTTGAAGTATGGACACCCCCTGCTGTGAGCTGTGGCAGGATTTTTCTTAGTTCTAGAGCTCGGTCAATACAGTACATTGGTTGATACAGTATCATCAGCCTTTAAAAGGCTTTGAAAACATGCTCCATCTTTGTTAAATCCACTGTTAATGAGTCTCAGTTTTTACAAACAGAAGTTGTTAAAGCATTCTTTTTTGTAGCATGCTTCATCTTTGTTTACACCACTGTTAATGATTCTCTGTTTTTTACCAACTGAAGTTGTTACAGCATTCTTTTTTGCAGCATCTGCTTTGTAAGTATGATTAATTCATGCTTTACGCAGTCATTATGAGTTAAGCCTGAATTAAGCATAAAAAAAATTATGTGTGCAAAGTTTCACGGCAATCGGGCGCATTTTGTTAAAAACGGACCACTCCTGCAACCTTTGGAAGCCAATCAGGATGGAATATCAAGCATCTGACAGAACCCATGACTATAGAGATAATGTAGTGTGAACCGATTCGCGTGATGTTTGGACAAAATCTGTAGGAGTAATAATTATTTTTTTTACAAAAGTCTGCCTCCTGGTGGTGCTATTGATTGATTGATGTAGTTTATTTAGAAAGACATGAGAATAGTACATGACAGTACATAACAGTACATGGAAGTACAAATTCACAATACAAGGTCTACTAAACTGGAAACCCTCATTAAGCATTACGCTTGTTTAAGATGAGGACCCCATACACACAAATCATGATGAAATATAAGAGGCAGGCAGATATACACACTACTATACAGAATGTCATACAATCAGCTTTCAGGTTACTGGTATGACGAGAGAAAAAAAAAATATATATATATATACAAAAGAGGAAAATGAAAGAGGGGGGGGGGGGGGTAGGGAGGGGTAGGTTAAGACTTAGACAGGGGCCATTTTCGAATTGCAGCCTCCTGAAGGTGTATCTTTAGGGCAGTTTTGAAAGTGAGTAGGGTTTTACACTCCTTTACTCCTTTTGGTAGGGCATTCCACATTTTTGATGAATAGCATGAGAATGAGTTCATACCCTTAGTTGAGCCAAATCTGGGTTGAACATGATCAGTGGAGCTGCCTCTGGTGTTATGATCATGGACTTCATTAACATTTTTGAAGTATTTTGACAAATACAGGGGGATCCCAATGTTGTGGTGTATCTTGAAGACCAGGCCCATAGCAAGTTGCTGTACTCTGTCCTCAACCCTAAGCCATCCAATCCTAGCAAAATGAGCAGGGGTTAGATGGGTTCTGTGATTGAGGCCAAGAAGTAGCCTTACAAGTTTGTTTTGGGATGTTTGGAGCCTTGTTTTTAAGGCCTTGGAGGTGTTGTGATACCATGAAGTGCATGCATAATCATAATGACCTTGAATGAGGGCCCCTGCAAGAATCTTCAGAGTATTCTTACTGACTAGGCGATCAATCCTCCACAAATAGCGTGTTGTTCGGTTGACATTTTTGATCACTTTTTCGGCGTTTTTGTTACCGGAGAGGTTTGCCTCCAAGATGGAGCCCAGGTAGGTAATTTCATCCTTTCTTTTGATGACATTATCACCCACTTTGATCGTGAAACTCTCTGCCTTGCTAAGGTTAGGACTGGACCCAAAGAGGATGGATTCAGTTTTACCCAGGTGTAATGAAAGTTTGTTGTCAGAGAGCCAGATGCAGATCTATAACAGGCCGATGTGAAACATTTGGGGCAGAGGTTCTGCTCTGGTCTCCAGGGAGCGTGTGTGCACAGTTTCATGTCTTTCGGGCCAAAGGTGCCGGACTCCAGAGATTAGCTGTACACAGACGGACGGACACACGGACACACACACACACAAACGGATGGATGGACAGGGGAGAAATCATAGTCCTGGCCACGCTTTCGGCCTGGCGGAGACAATTACAGTAGGTGCATGTGAAGTGAATGTAAAGTGAAAGGATAACTTCATAATTCATTTTGGTTCAAAGATCAGATCAGAACAATCCTAAAACTAGAAAAAGTGCTACTCGGAGCACAAGTCTCCGCCAGGTCAGGTAGGTTATTGTGGCCTCCTGGTGGCGCTATAATAGGCCAATGTGAAAAGGGTGCCATTTCTTCTTAGGCCTTTCACGGCAATCGGACACTGCATTCACGATTTGAAGCAGTTCGTTCCAACAATGTGTTTTGCTAAATTAGACGTGCTGGTGGCGCTATTCGGTTTTTAAGTCTGACGTCATCTTGTAGTCCTTGGCCTCAAGGGAGTGTGCGTGCAAAGTTGAGGCTGATTTGAACGTTTTTAAGTGACATTTCTTCCTGGGCCAAGTGGTAATCTACGTGGAAAACTTCGGAAATCGCATGCTGCATTCATGATTTGTGGCATTTTGGTCACAGACAGAAGGACAGACGGACGGACAGGGGGCAAAACATTCTCTCTCGCCATGCCTTTCGGCCTGGCGGAGACAATAAAGGAAAAAGGAGCACTGGTTTTTCGACGTGAGATGGAGCAAGTGCGAGGCTTTGACTTTTTAGCTGGCTGTGGGCTCACGGGTTGAAAAACGGTCAGGGGGGAGGGAGGGAGCACCCGTTCTGTAGCACGGGCGGAGACGTTGAAGAAAACGAGCCCTCCTTTCTCAATCTGACAGATTTTCAAGCACTGTGTCAGACACAACAGTATGACATAGGTGTAAGGGCCGCTTGGCGCGAACCTCTAGTGACTAGTGTGCGTGTGCGCGCTCTCTCTCACACACACCACACCACACAGAGTATATATCACCAGATATACGAGCTGGGTTACAAAACCCCAATATTGGTTGGGCTCTACTTATACTTTCAAGAGCCAAGGTTTAAATCAATGCATTTCTCATTCTCGCTAGAAGTGTACATTCAGCTCATTAATATTCCAGTGATAACCTCTTGAAAGTAAGAGCTGTTTCACTTGTTCATTTGAACAAGTGAAACCGTGTACAATAACGTTCAGGTGGATGTTTCTCTGTAAGGCTGGTTCTGTGCTGACTAAACAGTCCAATGAGAGCCAGAGTTGAGCTTGCCTGGCGCAGAGTGTCAGATCTTTGATTATTGATTACAGTAACTCCTCCAGATAATATATGGCCCTGCTGCTCCCTGCAGCACCAGCTGGCTTTTCCCGACATGGATCCATCACTGTGACACTGTCCTCTCCAAACCTGCAGTGTGCTGGACAGCCAGTAGCATTCCGCATGCTGAGCACACCTGGAACCAATGGCAAATCTGAGGGAGAATTTGATTTGAATCTTGATTCGATTATGAGTAGGAGACGAGTGCCAGGCAGCTTAGTCTCTAAGGAACTGACAAACGTTTTGTCCTTCAAAGGGGCAGACTACCCTTTGAAGTGTATGCAATGAGGCTACGGTAGCTGCTATGCATGTTCTCTATACAGTATAACCTTGGTGATGAATACATGCATTCATTATGTAATTACCTTTTGAATTCCACTAAAAGCAACAGCACTCACCTCTTCCTTGGACCTACCTGTGGATTATGCCCCTGGTATAATCCACAGGTAGGTCCAAGGAAGAGGTGAGTGCTGTTGCTTGAGTGCCAGTGTCAGTTTACTTTATGTGGATTATGTGGTCGACACGCGCTGACATTTTGCACCTTAATCCCATGTACTGTACAACGCAGTGACTTGTATCTTTTCTTGTGTATTGTCTCGCACATTAACTAACGTCCATAATATCATATAATAGTATACATCTGCTGCTATGCTCACACACCTTTATATCTTATCTCAGGTACTTTGTGTAAATATGTAGATAATTTGTTTGTTTTCTTTGATTGATCTTTCTCTCCCACTTGCTTCAGAGTACACTGTACGTTATACCCACTACCATACGACCGATCAACTATATATGGAGATAAGGGGATCCCTGATGTCACAAACCACTGACATTGTGTTAATGATGTACATGAGCATAGGCGTATAGTGGCACAAATGTGACACAAAGCTTGGCCAATCCGTGAAGCCTATGGGTCGGGTTGGCCAATCAGGGAAGACGATTCCTACACCCCCACACAAACCCATGGATAGACAGATAAAGATATTTGGGTTTTTTGGTTCTCAGAAAACCACTCGATCGACTTCCCACTCTGCACTACCCCGGGTCATCTGGGACACACACACCAAGTTTGGTCGGACAGCACCCGAGTTATTCCCGGGACAGACAGACAGACACAGGTTCTGTGAATACTGTCACCCAATAATTTCCACTTTGAAGAAAAGGGGAAACCCGGCCCACCATGGACAGGGATGTGTTGCGATCTGTTATAGCCGATTTGAAACATTTCAGGTAGCAGCGTCCTTGGCAGACTGGGATAAAACATTTTTAAAAACGCTGAACGCAGTAACTCAGTCTGGATTTCAGGCCCCCCCCGCAAATTTCTAAAGGCAATCATAGCCAAAGTGAATGGAATCTGAAAGATCTGACAAGATATATCTTGGTCACTTGACTACAGAGATAAAGTTCTGGACAAAACATGTGGGAGTAGTGGCAAAAGGTATATTTTGCAACAAAAAAATACCAAGTGAATGCACTTGGTAGGTGCTTCTTTTCCGGACTACTGTAAATTAAGGGGCGTGGTAAGAAATGCATGAAAGAATAAAAAGATTAAAGAAAAACAGAGATTGTAAATAGGCTTGAATTGGAGTCGGTGGCAATGAAGTCAACGTAGGTCACTCTCATCCTCTTCCATGGTTTTCTTGATGCGAAGAAGCATGGTGATGAGCCACTGGTCCAGGATGGAGACACTGTCATATTCCTTCACCGAATCAGTATAAGCATCCAAATTCTGTTCCTCATAAGCATCTAGAAGTTTATTCAACAGCTTGCATTCTCGAGAATCTGAAAAGGCTGGAAACATCTCTTCATACTTCTGTACAGCAAGCTTTGCATTGAGCATGTCTACACAGAAGTGGCAGAGTGCTGCTTTGAAGAAGTGGTCCTTGGCGAAGTATTTCAGCAGTGTGCTGTCCATCGCATGGGTTCCAACCTCTTCATAAATCTCAATGGCTTTTGGGTACTGCTCCAGCTGAGCCGCATAGGTTGCAACTTTTAGAAGGCACTTGTTTGCAGAACTGATGGATTCTTCTCCTTTGTAATAGTCTGCTGCCTGTTCATAATGAGCAATAGCCCTATCAATGTCCACTAGCTCAGTCTCATAGATTTCAGCGATGGTGACATGATATTTAGCTGCAATAGTGAACCTCCCCATGTCGGTGTATATCTCAATAGCTCGGTTTAGACAGTTTACGGCCTCTTGTGGATCTACTTTTTTGAAGGAGTTTCCAGCATCTATGAAGTTAGTTGCTGCATTGTGTTTGCTCTGCATTTGTAGGTGAAGACGGGCAGCTTGCGAGAAGGCATTTCCTGCAGCGCACCAATTTTTGGCCATCTTGTACATATTGGCTGCCCTTGCATACATGTCACAGGCCTCTTCCATCCCGGAGGTGCCACCTCCGAAAAGTGCTCCGAAAAATGACTGGGACGATTTGACTTTCTTCTCGGCCGCGGCCAATGCCATGGCTGCCTTTTCTGTACCAGATTTGTCCATCCTCACTGGGTCTGTTTCTATTGTCTTTCTCAGTACTCTGTCTGTATTGTCACCTATAGAACCCTATGTGTATGTCTCTACAACAGAAGCAAAAACATTCAAACACCTTATATAAGCTGAACAGAGTTCTGGTCTGACATCACACACAACACAAACCATTGCCATGTATGCCTAGTAACAGCACCAATTTGCGCAGGCATACCTAGTTCTCATCTGCACACTGATGGATTAGGATTTGAAGCACTATTTATTTTACAATGAAAACTGTTACACGTGAAGTAAAGAGTAATTCACAAAAAACTCAAGAGCCGCTGTGAGGCTTCACTGGGTTGTAAATCCAGCTACTCGTCCTTGGGTCTGTGATCTGTGTTGGGCTGGCTAGTAAGGTGATTAATCCGTCTGGTATTGATGCTGGTTACTCTGGAAGGTTTGAAGGCTGATTCGACACCGATCCAAAGGCCACTATGAGAATATGCTTTAGGCCGTGATAACCAACTATTACTGGTTTCTCTTAGATGCTTCTCTCTCTGTAGATAATTAATGTCTCTCGGAATCGCTCTGGAACAGAACTACTAAGACGTGTCGAGCCTCTCTTATACTGCTGCATGGCGGTCCTGACATCACTATGGTGATGTCAGATAGTGTCAGACGTCTCCATATATGGAGCTACCTATGTTAGTTATGCCCAAATATGGGACCAGGACGTCAGTCCTGGATGTGATGGTTACTGTATGTCTATACATGAAGTTTCTGGGAAGGGTTCGCTGATGTCAGACTCTGTACATATGGCACATTCAGGTCTCTATCACACGAGGTTGACAGTGGTATGGTAAAAAGTATTCTCTCCCGTAACAGGGGAAAGCAGGCTGTTTATACCAGCTGCAATCAGATATAGTTAGGGTTTATGTGTGTGAATGTTTTTGGTTGTATGTCACATTAATCAACTAACCAAACTAAACGTTTAACATAACAATTGTTTGTACACTGTATAAATATCTGTATAAATATCTGTATAAATATCTAACAAAATTACTAAATGAAAAGTATTAACATGAGCTTGTGTCTAAATAATAACTACATTGGATCCATTGGAACACAGGTTATTTTTTCAATTTCCTGAAAAGTAGCGCCTTTGGACAAGTTTCGGCCTGATGGCGACGACGTACTTGCCATAGTAGGGCGATCAACAGGCATCAACTTCCCTGGTTGGCCAACTCAGCCCCTCAGCTTTGCGGATTGGCTAAGCTTTGCATGACCGTTGTGCAACTGTGCCAATATAAGTGGTAGCGTGCCGCAATAGGACTTCATTCTTTCACAGGCTGGATCATTCCATGTTTGTCCACCGTTGTGCTGGTGTATGAAATGTTGCGCTGGATGGTGCATCTCAAAGGAGGACCAAAGCCAACCTATCATGCTGCTGTGGCAGTGGGACACAATGTGTACTCCTTCGGAGGGTATTGTTACGGGGAGACCTACATGTACGACACGGATCAGATTGATGTACACGTCTTCAACACAGTGTCTTTGCGTTGGATGAAGTTTCCCCCAGTGACAACTGAAAGAGGTATACCTCCCCTTGAGGTTCCCTCCATGCGCAACGGCCACACAGCTGTGCTGATAGACGATAACATCTACATCTGGGGGGGGTGGGTTATCTACACAAGGGAGTGCTGCAATGTTCTTTATGCATTTGATGTCGACACCCACAGATGGTTCATACCTAATGTTTCGGGAACTGTTCCTGAGGAGAGGTTCAGCCACTCGGCCTGTGACTTGGGGAAGGTCATGTATATCTTTGGAGGATTCAACCTGCTGAATGGATTCACTAATGACATCTACAAGTTGGAGACTACCACAATGATCTGGTCTTTAATTAACACCAGAGGCACGCCAGCTCCCGCCTCAACATTTCACTTGGCCACCATCATCGGGACAGAGATGTTTGTATTTGGGGGCAGAGGGGACCAGGGGAACATCAGTGTGTTTGACACAGAGACCAACTGCTGGATGAGCATGCCTTCAGCACAGATTCTTCCAGAACGACGCAAGTGTCATTCAGCCTTTGCCTACAATGGAGAGCTGTACATATTTGGTAGCCAATTTCTTCTGTACCGGACAATAAATTATCTGTGGAAATTCCACCCAGAGACCCTCTCCTGGACGAAGGTTGAGCCCAAGGGGAAAGGCCTGTGTTCATGGATGTCTAAGATGTGCTGTTGCATGGTGGGAGATCGTATCCTCCTCTTTGGAGGATACAAATACACTCCCATTTCAGTGGATGCTGATGGTCTTGAAGATGATGATGATGATAATGACGTGTCTGACCTATACATCTTAGACTTAAGTCCTAGTCTGAAGACGTTATGCAAGTTAGCAGTTACTCAGCATGGTCTAGAGCAGTCAGGACTCCCACACGACATCAGGTGGGAACTGGCAGCCATGACTACAAACAGAAAGAAAATACATAACATAGCCCACTAATATATACTGTGTATGTATATGTAATATATTTTTTATTTAGGGAAAGAGGAGGAGCATCATAAAGGAGAATAGATAATTCCACCAGCTGAACTGTGCCATGGCAGGCATGGCTACAAAGGGGAAGATCTTTAAGACTGGAAATGTCTACGCCCGGCCCAGTTGATCTCTATCAGGAGAAACAAACATCAAGTACTCCTACGGGCTGGGAGTGTTGGACGGCAGGAATGGAAGGGCTGCGTCCTCCCGGTGGGGCTCCTCACTGGCAGGTGAGCCAAATTTTTTTGTTTTGTTTTAGTTTTTTGGTCTAGCATTCTCTCCTTACTTTATTCTTTTTTGGCGAAGAGATTTGGTGTAGATCAAAAAAGAATGCACCAAGTACAGTGCAACTCAGGTCTGTTTATGAGGGTCTAAGTGGTTAAACTGAAGTGATACTGATGAATTACAAATATTATCAAAGTATTCTGCGGCACCCCTACACTAGCGTGACGGCACCCAGCCTATTGGAATGGGATCTGAAAAATCGGACTCATACAGTACATCTTGATCACATGACCCCAGAGATAATGTGTGCGTTTTGAAGGAATAGTAGCAAAAAGTGTGTTTTGAAGAAAATGCTAAATTGTAGAAAATGACAAAAATGTTTCTGTTTTTTTTTTATTTGCCTGAAAATATATGTTTTTGAACTGTTGTTTGTAATATGAGTACATCCACACAGAACACGAATTTGGTGATAAAACAACACAGCTTTTTTCTACACATTACAAATGTATTTTACCGGGTCACTGAGATTAGAGAGTAAGACCAAAACGCCAGGTGTTAAAAAGACACAATATGCAAGACACTGAAAGACATACTGTAACATAAGAAAGGCAAATTATTTAGATCACAGATGAGATTGTTTTATGAGAAATATTTACCGACGCATATTCGTATAGTTTATTCATACCCCCCCCCCCTGCACACACACACACACACACACACACACACACACACACACACACACACACACACACACACACACACACACACACACACACACACACACACACACACACACACACACACACATCCACATACATACACAGTACAGAGTCAGGAGGACTCAATCGTTTTGCATCTCTCGCGTGAAGTGGAATGCAAAACAATGCATGAGGTAGACTCATTACTTAACTTACAAATAAACCAAAATATAAATGTAATGTCAGCAATCATTTTCTAACTGCAGGTATGCATTTTCTAAATGGTGGATTTTCTAAGCAAGCCCCATGAGATGAAATCACACAATGTTGAAAATAAAACTTTATAGCTACACAATTCACGATCAGGTTTATCTATGATGTATCACCACAGAACAACTTGGCACAGAGAAATTAGCAAGGAATGTTCATTTTAGTTGACAGATTATGAGGTAGAAAGCAGTGATTTGTTCCATTTGGACATGAATCAAATGAGTTAAGTAATTGTGCGGCCGGTGTTTGTTTCCAGAGATGTTTGACATACATGTGTGCACCTGACAAACATATGGGTTTCAACAGGCCATATATAGAGATGGGCTGGAGTAGTAACACACTGGCTCACAATACAACTATCCTCAGTATTTCACACCTTTGTTCCATCCAAACCAAATTTATCACCAGTGCACACGCATGCATGCACACACGCACACAGTACATCTTGAACTACAATCGCTTACTAAAATGAACAATAGGAGTTGAGCATAAGGGTGTAGTAGTGGATAGAGCAGAAGAGAAATAAGAAAGAGAGAGAGGGAGAGACTTAAGGCAAAAAATCTATCATGATGTGTCTAGAAAATGCCATGAGGATTCTACTCGCCATTTCTTTCACACTATGTGCTCTCTACACTCCATGCCTGAGTTACATTGATTTCAATTACTTCTTCACACTCTCTCTCTCTCTCTCTCTCTCTCTCTCTCTCTCCTCTCTGCGGTGTTTAGGATGTAGGCACCAGCCCTTCACAATGAGTGATGGCACATGCTGATCTCAGAGACCACACCTCAAAATTGGGGGCAAAGTTACACACGCCATCTTAGAACATAGCATCAATCACAAAGATTTCACTGACGTAAACAGAGAAACATCACATTTATCACAAAACATCGACTTGAATTAATTATGGCAGAGGAAAAAAAGGCTAAAGATTGGTTAAAGTGGGCTTCCCCGGGGTTTAAACTAGACTAGCCCAGAATATGCCTCGGGGTATAGTTTGGCCAGGGGTATATTTTGGGCTGTTAGACCGGAAATTTATATGTACAGTATGTATTTTGCAGTTAATAAATGCAGTTTCTGACAACTTGTTGTTGTGTTCCAAAATATCCTCTGGCGCTAGAACCCTGCAGCATTCCTTTTTGAGCGGAAATTCCGTGTAGACAAACGCCTGTAATTACAACGGAGCGACAGCACAAGAAGTGTCTCCAAAAAGACTACACGGATAGAATCTCAACACTATCTCTATTCCGGACACCCTCACCCCTTATATCCGCTCATCTGCCAAAAACCTTGGTGTAACTTTCGACCGTGCCTTCAAATTCGATCAACACATCAGCTCAGTCGTTAAAACCAGCTGTATTTCAATTAAGACTTCTTGCCAAGGTTAAGGCATATCTCCCCCGCCATCAACTGGAGATGGCTATTCACGCCCTCATTTAGTCCAGATTAGATTATTGTAATTCCTTATACACTGGCATAGAACAGTCGTCACTCAGGCGTCTGCAGCTCGCACAAAATGCAACGGCTCGCCTCCTTACAGGTACTAAAAGACGTGAGCATAATATTAGCCCTGTCCTGGCCTCGCTTCACTGGCTCCCTGTTAATTTTAGAATCGATTTTAAGGTGATTTTATTTACTTATAAATCACTAAATGGGCTGGCTCCGCCATACCTCTCTGCGCTCGTGCAACCTTACATCCCAGCCAGGGCTCTGAGGTCTGCTGACAAGCTGTTGCTGGTGGTTCATAAGACTAATAAAAAGAGCAGGGGTGGCCGTGCGTTTGCGGCTGCGGCCCCCAGACTCTGGAATAGTCTGCCCCTCCCCATCAGATCTGCCCAGTCAATTGGGGTTTTCAAAGCCCTATAAACCCATCTGTTTTCCCTGGCTTTTAATTGCATTTGAGTTTACCTAATTTGTTTTTAACGTTGTACATTTTGCTACGTGTTAATGCATATTATTGTCTCCGCCAGGCCGAAAGGCATGGCGAGAGAGTATGTTTTACCCCCTGTCCGTCCGTCCGTGTATGTGTCCGTGTGTCCGTGTGTCCGTGTGTCCACCCCCTGTCCGTCCGTCCGTGTGTGTGTCCGTGTGTCCGTGTGTCCTGTCCGTGTGTTAGCAGCTAATCTCCGGCACCGTTGGCCCGGTCGCTGCGAAACTGTGCGCACACACTCCCTGGATGCCAATTCAGAACCTCTGCCTCAAATCTTTCACATGGGCCTGTTATAGCGCCATCTGGAGGCCGATTTGTGCAAAACCAATTTTTTTATATTACTCCTACAGATTTTATCCAAACGTCATGCAAATCGGTACACAGTATCTCTATAGTCATGTGATCAACACATATCTGTCCGATTTCCCATATTCCATCCTCATTGGCTAAGGTTGGCTTCCAAAATTTGCAGGATTGGTCCGTTTTGAACAAAATGCCTCAAATCATGAACGCAGCTTGCGATTTCCGTGAAATTTCACAAACACATTCCCACTAGGCCGAGGAAGAAATGCCACTAGACATTTTTCAAATCAGCCTCATGGTGGCGCTATAAAAGGCTGATTTGTGTTTTTAACTATAACTGCACCGATCTGCGTGAAACTTTGCACGCACACTCCCTAGTGGCCAAGGAAAAACATCTGCCCTGCATGTTTCACATTTTCCTTTTATAGCGCCACCAGGAGGCCGATTTATGTAAAACACATTTCTGGATATTAAGCTTTTAGATTTTATCCAAATTTCACACAAATCGGTACACATGATCTCTATAGTCATGTGATCAAGATGGAACTGTTTGATTTTTCATATTTCATCCTGATTTTTTTTGGCCCCCAAAACACCACCCACCCTTTCCACTCCGAACTTGGCACACTGGCCCTCATTTATCAACGCGGTGCAGCCCAAATAATGGGCGTACGGCGAGATCACCGCACCTTTCGGCATTTATCAATATATCCTGACGTGGGCTTCATCCTACCGTAGGCTGAGATCTCACGTCTGGTAGAGACCAGTTGTTGACGTTGGCTGCACCCGTTTATTCCATCCTAGACCTGCGGATCAGCATTGTCTGACTGTCTGACAGGCATCTGGACACATAATCCACTCCTAAATGTATATCTACACTAATAAATAATCCCTGTGAAAATATAACATTTTATAAAGTAATTTAAACAAACTGCTTTTGCTTTAACAGAAAAGATTGTAGATCTGGCTGCATTGAAAATAGCAGATATACAACGCGTTGTGAGCTTGTAGATCTGCTATTTTCAAAATATACGAGCGCTCGGCACGAGCGCTCGGCACGAGACTGGTGCAGCGGCGCTGCTGTTATATTTTCATGGCCACCGGGAGATCAGACATTTAACCCATGGTCCAACACACACCAGCCTTCATTCATTAATGTTCTCTCCAGGCTATCTCTCATTAATGCGGAGCGGTACGGGACTCGCCCGTCTGACGGTCCGAGTCTCACTGGGAAATGGGAATAGCCTACATGACGGCTTTATTTTAGTGTAACTCGAACGCGCACTGCTCGGTATGGGTTAAATAAATTAATATACAAACGTATTCCATTCATGGCGATGTGATTGGTATCATAATATGTATGTAGGCTACAAGCCTACGTGACAAAGATTGTACCGCTACGGTACGGATTACATGAAAAACACAGCTGGGCGGGCGTGTGTGTGTGTGTGTGTGTGTGTGTGTGTGTGTGTGTGTGTGTGTGTGTGAGAGAGAGAGAGGGGCGTGTGCGTGTGCGTGTGTGGCGAGGCGATCGGGGGAAACTCTTTCTTATTGGCTTTTCATGTCTTTGGTCGTATTCTGGTTCTTCTTCATGTCGTAAAATTGGGGCGTTTTGAGAATATTTAAGGGCGTGTTATTTAAATGACGCTCGTTTTCAGACGTGAGATTTATCAACGCTCCGACCTGATGTACGCCAGGATTGGCTGTGTAGGATTCGTTGATAAATGTGACTTCGACGTTGGTGTACGGCCGAATATATGGAAAAATATAAGCCGGTTTATACGCTCCGTTGATAAATGAGGGCCAGTGTCCGCAAATGTAACCCTTGCTGCCCGTAACCTAGGCGTGATGTTTGACTCCAACCTCTCCTTCAACCTACAGGTAACAAAAACTGTCCAATCATGTTACTTTCAATTAAGGAATATAGCCAAAATCAAATCGTTTCTGTCAGTCGCGGACCTTGCAATAGTCATTCATGCCTTCATTTCGTCAAGATTAGACTACTGCAATTCCTTATACTCCGGCCTGAGCAAAAAAGTTTTATCCCGTCTACAAGTAGTTCAAAACTCTGCCGCTAGGCTTTTAACTAATACTAGGAGGCGTGACCATATCACCCCTATATTGGCGGCTCTCCATTGGCTACCTGTTAGCGCAAGAAGCGATTTTAAGATTTTACTCATTACTTTTAAAGCCCTGCATGGACAGGCTCCCAAGTATATTTGTGATATGTTGGAGCCCTACAAGCCGGAGCGTAACTTAAGATCCTCAGGCAAGGCTCTGTTGGTCGCTCCTACAGCAAACCTTGTTACCCGGGGTGAGCGGGCTTTTTCAATCCGGGCCCCTGGGCTCTGGAACGCCCTCCCCGAGAAGCTGAGGCTGGCACAATCGGTGCTTTCTTTTAAATCTCTCCTGAAAACACACTTGTATGCTAAATGTTTTTCTTAAGTCTATTTGCTTTTAACTGTCACTTTATTGCTGTATATTGTTGTTGTGTCATGTTGTTACTATTGCTTGTTTTGACACCCTTTAACATTGCCCTATTATAGCGCCACCAGGAGGCCGATTTTTTCAACACTTTTCTTTTTTGTATTACTCCTACAAATGTTGTCCAGTCATCATGCAAATCGGTACCCATTATCTCTATAGTCAAGTGATCAAGATGGTTCTGTCCGATTTTTCATATTCCATCCTGATTGGCGAATTCTGAACATTGTTGGCCCACAATAACCTACCTGACCTGGTTTTAACCATGTACAGCACTTTGGTCAGCTCAGCTGTTGTAAACGTGCTATATAAATAAAGTTTTATTTGATTTGAAAATTAATGTTACACAGAAAAGCTTTTATATTTTCATTCGTGGCTTCCCTTCTTAATTTTTTTTTACCCTTTATTGAAAAACTTTACTACTTTATTGAAAGTATGCCATCATCTCTTGTTGACAAGATCTTTACAACATCCATCTAGCAGCTGTTTTCTCTGACATATACTGTGGATAACTGCTCCCTGAATTTAGCCTGCATTTTTCTGCTGTGAAAAGTGAATAGCCAACTGTCGAAGAGGCTGCCTGGAACATTGATTAATTTGAGCCAATGGTGTGGTGCTTGACACACGGCTGAATTGCCAGTTTATCCTCTCAGAGGGATTGCGTTTCCTGACTTAACCACTTAAACCCTATATATTTTGTTGATTTTGGAGCTGCGGGTGGCTGATTAGATTAGAACCGTAGAGCTGCATTTGCTCATCGATCGGGTGACACCTTCCAAGTTCCCTTAGATTTCATTAGTGCTTATTTCTCCTTATTTGTGCCATCTGGCTATTGATCACACAGTCTCCACTGACTGAGAGACAGACGATTATAGGAACAAAGCATGATAGGAACACAGAGTGCTGGGGAGGTGAGTAATATTTGAAGGAAAGAAAATCTGAAGAAATATTTCAGAATTTGTGGTGTGCATGTGTGTGACAGAGAGTGGGTGCATTTTGACTCAAATTGTGTTTGGCAGAAGCTAATGAGCCCCAATAGAAGGTGGAAAAGTGAAGCAGAGAGACATCATGTGTTTTTGAGGCATAATGCAAGCAGCAAAGGAAGGCAATTAAGGTCCGTTCTCTTCATCTCCCTACAGACATCTGGTCATCCAAACTGGCTATTATTACTGAGATGAATACCCACAAAGCATTCTGTCGCCTAAAATGACTTGGGCTACGCCTTAAATTTCCATCATGACCGTCATTTGATTGACCCGATGCCATGTTTATGGAACAGTCTAATATGAATGTCAAAGCATGCCACAAAGATTGTGCCCTTTTAAATGTGACTAAGCTTACCGTATTGCCATATCAAAGCATCGGCCGATGGACTTCATAGCTCATTTGGCCTCTGCTTTGATCAGCGTGACCCGGTGAGGCGACTCTCATTAGCCTTATTGCAGTTTGCTGGGCCCACTGGGCTGCTGCTGTATCAATAGGCAAACACACACACACACACACACACACACACACACACACACACACACACACACACACACACACACACACACACACACACACACACACACACACACACACACACACACACACACACACACACACACACACACACACACACACACACACACACACACACGCGCCTCTATAGCCATAGATATTCTCTTTTGCACGTCTTCCCACGCTCTTGTCTCGCTCTCTTAAGCATACCCTTCGGAACATACTAACACACTGGCAGCTTATCATGGTCCCACTGCACAGCACCAGCTAATGGAATGGATTATAAGGTCAATTCTGTGGATACAGAATGCCCCAAAGCACTATCAGAGAGGATAAGTGAGGGTTTTTGCTCAACTGAAGAGAAAGGTTGATGTGACATTTCATGGGCTTGGCTCTTTCCCCTGCTGTTTTAAACTTCACTAAACGTGGCCTTTACTTTGATGACTCCCACTAATCTTAACCATGTGACACTCTGTCTGTGGAAACGTTACTAATTAAGTACACTTTAAGTGCAAGAAAATGTCACTGTAGCTTGAAATTACAGGTTTCCAAGTTTCAAGTGTGCCTTTGTGCTACATAAAACAAAACATGGATAGGAGTATGCTCCATCACAGTGATAAATCATAAATGTATTTAAACTGTGACTTCAAAGAAGAGTTTCAGGCTGTTGACATCATGATGTATAATGGTGTTGGTGTTATGGTGTTTATTGGTTCAAGTATATGGTTTAAAACAGACTACAAAATAAACGTTTCAAGTTCAATGGATCTTCTCTGAGACCTTGAAATTTCCTTGCAGTCTGAGGTGATACTGGCATTACCTGGCCTTCTTTGACACAGTGTCTATGTGATGTCATGTGTGCACTGAGGTACTTGAAACTGCTCACCCTCTCCACTGGTGTCCCGTTAATCATGAGGGTGGGTGTAGGTCCTTGGCTGTTGCGTCCACGATCATCTCCTTGGTTTTTATCAACGTTCAAGAAGAGGCTGTTGTCCTGTCACAGCATTGACACACCACGTCTGCCACCTCTTCCAGGTAGACCCTCTTGTCATTGTGATCGGGCCAACCACACATGTGTTGTTGGCAAACTTGACGGTGGTGTTGGAGCTATTCCTAGAGGTAGAGGTGTGACTACCCCGGGACCCAGGCACACACACAGTCCCAGGCAGTGGTGGCTTATCCAACAGGCTTGAGGTGCTGAAGCACAGGGCACCAACCTTGGGGGGGGGAACCAAACGGCGTTAAAAAAAAATAACGCAGAAAAATGCCGAAATTTAGAAGCAGGGATGCTAGGAGCGCTACGACATTGAAACGCGCCGGTGAAGCGTCCTTTTTTTCCGCGCAGCGTCCTCCCCCCCCCCCCCGGTGGCAAAACGCTGCCAGGGGGCACCGAGCCGGGTCCAAGCACCGGGCACCACGAAGGGTTAATCCGCCCCTGGTCCCAGGTTAAACAGTTTGACAGCTAGCCTGGAGGGGATTATGGCATTAAAAGATGAATTGAATAGTCAATCAACAACAGCCTAACATAGCCCTCTTCCCCTTTGTTGTCAAGTTGGGAGAGGGTGGCATGCATAACCTTGGAGATAGCGTTGTCGGTGGATCTGCTGGGGCAGTAGGCAAACTGCAAGTGTATCCACGGTGCTGGTAGGAGAGGAGCAGATGTAGTCTTTAAATAGCCTCTCAAAGCGCTTCATGTCCACCGAGGTTAGTGCAACCAGGCGGTAATCGTTCAGGCTGGCTAGGGAGGCATTATTGGGCACAGGGATAATGGTGGACCTCTTGAAGCATGTGGGGACCACAGACTGGGCCAGAGAGAGGTTTAATATGGTGGTGATCAATGCAGGTCTTGTTGACTCGCCTGGAGATAGGGGTGAGACAAGGTGCTTGCTGCTCTAGGGGTGGACACCCTTCCCTCGTTGGCCGCAGGGCTAACGATGGCAGCTGGCAGGCTAGCACTGCAGTAGCATTGTTAATCTCAAACCATGCCGAAAATGCTTTCAGATAATTTGCCAGCGCCACTTCAGCGCTCTCAATAGATCGGTGCTTGGAGAAAAGAAAAGGCTTGAAGCTGCTTTTTTAAGCGTTCTTTTTTAATCTGCAGAGGTTTCCGGGGGACCTGAGGAGTCTACATTCTCCATGCAAATCCCCTGAGCTCACCCCCTGTGGCTATGACTGATTCCATTTAGTGTTTCCATATGGCATTGGCTGCTGATGCAGCACCTCATTCACACTCACAGATCACTCTGGAGAGTTGTCAGGACACCTGGTGATGTTAGCGGCTGCTATTCTAATAATAGTCTCTTTATTTCTCCACCCAGAGCTGCAGGTCATATAGGGTAACTTTGTTTTTGTTTTTTGTTGTTGCCTCACTTGAACGATTTCTCAGATCAATGTCACTGAGCTGCACCATGTGAGTCTATAATGCTATAAGAATAAAAAGGTTTGTGCAACAATCACTATAACTATAACGATAACTATATCATTGTGGAGTGGACTCATGCCATCCACTTGAGTTAGATTTTTTTTTTTAACTATCTATAGGCTACTATACAGTAGTTATAGTGCTTGGTGTGAACGACCCTAAGAGTGGAAAATACATGTTTTATTTGTCAGTGGGTATAACATGCACCTGACCTCTTCATCAGCTGCTGATAAGTTGAATAGCTTCAATCTCATACTACTACAAAAAGCACAACTTGAACTGTCCCACCCCTTGGTCAGCCAGAGGTTTATCACAACTTGTTAGCTTCTGTTTGCATGTCATCACCCTATCTATCTACAGTATCTACCAGTCCTGTGTCTGACTCTACAGGCATCCTCAGAGGGACCATTCACTGTTTCAACTGATGAAGCCAGGTGTGCGCTGTTATGTTCAGTGTAATTGGTGAGCACAGTAGTGTTAAAAGTGTGGTCAGGGGACCCCCAGGACCCCCAGGGGTCCTTGGGGGGTTCCAGGGGGTTACTATAATGCAATTTAATTTCAATTATACTAATAGAAAAAGAATATGAGTGACTATTCAGACATTATGTTTCAATATTGTATGATGTACAATTATTATTTATATAATTTTGTTTAACCACAAAATTTAAAGAAATGTCTTTTTGCACACCTATGGATGGACATGTGCGTCGGAGTAATGACGTCTAAATATAGAAGAAATAGGGAAGAGGGAGAGGGAGTCCCGTACACTAGCTTCACTTACAAAGACATTTATTTAAGATGCAACGTCACTCGGACCTTCATCAGGCATGATGAAACCACTTAAACCCTCTAGACTTAGTAAACTGGACCTGAGTTGTCTCTGTACTTTTTTCTGTCTACAACAAATCTCTTGCTTGTAGATCTGCAATTTTTTGGCTAATGATCCCCCCCAGAATATGGATGCTGGGGTTCAAGTGGCTAAGCTAAAATATATATTATTGACGTATTTTATATCAGGGTGCCTAAGACATAGGGGTGTGCCGATACACTAATTTCATGAAACGATACGATACGATATTGGGCTCACAACTTCGATACGATTTCGATGCGATACGATACGCACTTTTTTATTATGAAAATATATGGGGGAGAAAAAAAGCAAATGCAAACAAATAATTCTGTTTTTGCATTATTCAGACATGCAAACTTGTAGCTGTTCAGATTCAGTTTTGAATCCAAATAGGGCGATAGTGTGACACCTGACCCGAAAAAAAACAACACCCTTTTCACCTCGGGGCTGTTTGCATGCCTGATTATTATTATTGTAAAAAAATATATATATATATATATATCTGTCTCAAAACGATATTTTTTTTCCCAAAACGATACATATCGTCACGAAAACGTATCGCGATATATCGCGGGACGATATATCGGCACACCCCTACGAAGACATAATAATTATGTTTTCGCTTCTGTGAGTCTGTTTGTCCAGGGAGTGCAGATTTTCTGCCATTTCATGTTTTCTTCAAAACACTTTTTGCACCTACTCTTGAAATGGGGATCCATGGCTTACTGAAAGTCAATTTGGTGGTCCATGACTTGGAAAAAGCTTGAAAACCCTTGGGTTATAGCATCTCAAGAGTACATGTCAAGAGTAATTTCTGAACACTGGTACTAATGTCACTCACTCTGTGTCATTTAACATTAACATTCATTTAACGCACTACCCATGATCATGTCTAATTAGCCCAGCTGTAGAATGAAATGACAGGCAAAATCGTTGCCAATGCCTCGACCCATAGAGAAATCCAGAGGGCCAATCGGCTGTGATGGCTGGAATGAAGGTAATCATGACAGACAGGAGCTGTGGAAGACAACTGTGTGAACGCTCATTTGTCAGTGTCAGTAATGGACCACTTCCTACACGAGTCCTCTGTAGGCTATAATTGCTGTGGTGTAATTTCCCCGGTCTCTGCTCTAACACCTGCATTTGTCAAACATGGGGAACGAACCTGCATGGCTGTCAGACAAATAGGGGAGGGAAGGCAGTGTTGACAGCTGGGAAATGTTAAACTATCATACCGGCAGGCCCAGATTAACGCACAGGCTAACGGGACCGAAGCCTGGGGCAACTCCTGAGAAAAAAACAAACAAACTGCAACAAGCTCATCTTATATCGCGCCAAAATACTGTCTCTGTTAGGGTTAGACACACACACAGACGGACATGCAGGCAAAAACTTCATCTCCGTCTCGGGTGGAAATAAACATATGATTTCACAAAAATAGCATATTTATTGTAAGCAAAAAACTACCTGCTTCCACGCAGCATACTGTATATACACAGTGTGGAAGCAGGCAATATACTGGACCCAGACTTCCTTGGCCTACTGGACCCAGCCTACTCAAATAAAAGCTTGGTCCAGTGTCATTTCTTGTCAATCTGGCACCCTGGACACATGCTGTATCTTTAAAGCAGGAGAGTGGTCAGTCCTTGACCCTTTGTATTTCATTTGCTTTCATTCACATGGTAGGAAAGCTGATAGGAGGAGAACAATGTTTTTGTTTGTTTGTTTGTTTGTTTGTTTTAAATCGCTTTAAATGAAAGAATGTGTATTATTATCTCCTATAATCGAGCTGGGGACTTGCTGATCAGAGCATTGTGCCCATGTGTTATGCACCCTAACCACTCAGCTATCAGGTCCCCATGTAGTTTATTTGCTTTTATTGTGATTACAGGGAAGGCACAGGAGGAGTACTTTGTGACCATTTTTCTAAAAGTGCTTTAAAATTATGTTTAATTTTTTAGCATTATTACCTCCATGGCTACCTCCTGTACTTATTTTCATATTTTTTTTCTAAACTGCACTTTTCAAAGCCATTAGGAAAACCAGAGTCAGACAGATGCTTTTGAAAACGTCAATACCAAAAACACCTCCATGCGGATTTTACTTTTCTTTTTTTTTTGTTTTAGCCCTATGTACCATTCTACAGTATATGTGGACCTGCCAATGCGTTGCTACCTTTTTCCTTTTTTGGGCGGTGAAACCGCCCCTATATGTGAGGTTTGGATATTTGCACACCAAATCCTGCGCTGTGATTGGCCAAAAATGTACCCCGCCTAACCCTGCACCGTGATTGGCCAATCACAGTCTATTCAGGACTGTGATTGGCCAGTGTCACATGACACATGTGCATAGCCCTATATAAGAAACCATAACTTTAAAAAAAACATACATTTGTTTTTTTTAAGTTATGGTTTCTTCCATCACTTCTTCCATTACTTCTTCCATCACAGGTTGTAGATTTGCTATTTTTCTGCTAATGTTGCCCCATCACACAAAGATTTGGCGGACCAGCTGTAGTAATATTGTGATTAATATTGTGATTAGCTAGCAAGACACCGCCCACTTCACACTGGGTGTGATTTTTCCTTTTTTTGCAACTTTGTCTAATCTCATATACATACTTGCTGCTATGTGGACCTACCGTTTGCACAAAGCTTGCACAAGCTTGCACAAAAACTACACCTGTAAACCTGTGATGTGACAATAAAGTTGATTCAGTTGGACCAGTAGTTGTCCAGAACCAACACTGTCTCACTGAGCATAATTATTATTATAATTATGCACTGGCAAGATTAGCATTTAGCATAATGTATTTCTTTTTTTAAGGTTTTTTATTATTTTTTTACATGTTTTTTATTTAGGAAGGACAAGGTGCAAAAGTGTCAATATAAGGTATTGTACAATTAGTGCATGATTGTATTTCCATTTTTTTTCTTCCAGATTTTCAGCCCACCCACCTTCCCCCCACCCCACCGATCGCCTAATATAGTAACAATTAAAATACAAAGACAATAATATGCATAATGTATTTGAATGTAATATCTGTAACAGAGCAATGAGCCTAGTTCATTCTTCATCATACAACAAAGTATAAACGAACAGATGTTTAGTGAGCGACACTAAATATAAATTGAGCCATAAATTAGGCATTAGACAGGCTTGTTGTGGGGAGGAGGAGAAAGGTCTGATGGGAAAAGACGAAGGAGAGAACAGGAAGCACTCCTCCACATGTCAATGAGTGAGTGACAATTCCAGTACCGTGGATAGTTCCTCACCATGATTAGGTATTAGATGCTGAGGAACTCTCCATGGTACTGGAATTGTCACTCACTCATTCACGCTGTGGAGGATATTTTTCCCCCTCCCAATGTAGAGGTGATGACCAATTCCATCAATGAATGCGATGCAATCCCTGCAAGAAAAGGCAAGGAAAGGCAAGGCAAGGCAAGGCAAGGCAAATGTCAATGTCAAAATTGGACAATTTATTTATTTATTTTATTTAATAGCAGATTTTTTTTGTTGCACATAGTATGCATGCACTTGTACACAATTTACACACTACACAGCATTTAGGGACATGCTGTAGACATGCATGAACAGAAGCACACACATACACACACCCCAAAATATACACATTCAGGTATGTTCAGCAATGACACAACAGTATTAGTGAAACACCAATTACTGCCTTGTACCACCAGATAGGCTAAACCCACATATTCTGCAGAAATTCACAAACAAATTTCGTTTTTGATGGCTCATTCTCCCCAATGATGCAGTCAGCTGTACCTTTCGCCTTGTAAAATAACATAAGCTAGCAATTACTTAGCATTGATGTTTGTTTTTCTATTTGGGTGGTGCGTGGGCAAACTGGGCATGCTCCAGTAAA
Source organism: Gymnoscopelus braueri (assembly GCF_963280865.1). Lineage (NCBI taxonomy): Eukaryota > Metazoa > Chordata > Actinopteri > Myctophiformes > Myctophidae > Gymnoscopelus > Gymnoscopelus braueri. The sequence continues at coordinate 33,580,139 of NC_137617.1, read as the reverse complement.
TATGCATATGTATGCAAAACAAAAAAACAAAAAAACAGGCATACACAGGAATCAAGATAATTCTGCTACAAACACCTGTGCTAATGTCATTGACAAGTTGATACTTAATTTGAATCAGAGGTCTGTGAAACACAACTGAGACAGTTGTGTAAGATGTTCTAGATGTAGAGGAACTTATATTATATACTGAAACAAGCGAAGCATCCAACTGAAAGTGGCAAACTGTATTTCTTCTGCAAAAGGAATCCATGACTTATTAGTTTACACGTTGACAAGATGTAGGAACATATTAGATACTGAAACAAGCAAAGCATCCAATTGAAAGTGTCAAACGGTATTCTCTCCTCAGAAGGATTCCATGACATGTTAGCTGACACTGTGTGTGTGCGCGTGCGTGCGTGCGTGCGTGCGTGCGTGCGTGCGCGAGGGGTAAGGCATTCATAATTTGAATGCCTTGCCACAACAAGGCAGTGAGGCATTCAACTCTCCCTAAACAAAGAAAGCCTTAAACAAAAATGAGGAGGACTAGAAATGAAATCTAGTGGGTGAGAGTCCTTACACAACACTCTGTGTCAAGGTTATTTTTAATGACTTGTCATAGACATCACCCTGCACGTACAATTCTATATTATCTGTTCAATATCTTGAATAACAAAGACATGTGTCTTTTTTCTTTCTTCTTATTCAGTGTAGACCTACAGTACATTCTTTAAGCTCATTGTATACACCTTCGTACGACAGAGCATAAATTAGTTATTAGTCACTAACATGTAGCTTCCATGCCAATTGTCAACATTAGCAGGATTGAGTCAAACGTTTTGAATAATGCCATTACAGATATCATACCTGATGGAGTTAAAAAATATATATGTTTTGTGGACCAGATTGATATGATCTAGAACTATCGATCTAACCAGTCAAATTAATATAGTGAAGTCTTTTTGGGCCTGTACTTCAGTGTTTTAAAGATGCTTTTGTAACTCTACTATACTTTCTCTACCAAGGCCTGGTAGCTGGCTCCATATTTGCTATCTGGTGCCGGCTCCATATGTTCCCAATCAGTAAAAACATGTCTTGGTCAACGCTTGGTGATTAAATGTCAAATGACCTGTATCTGTGTAAGATGACCTGTATGACCGGGATATTGTCACTAATTTACTCTGTCAGCTGTCACCCTGTCACAGATAAACCTGCCACATGTCCTATGATATCGAAGGAATAACTTGTTACACCCTGATGCCTGACAGCTCATCAGATATGATCTGACGTCTGAGGGTCTTAACCAATCGTTAGGATCCACCTTATATCTGATGTCCGGACTCCAACTTGTGTATAAATACTATTGCCTGTATTTGCAATGGCAGAGAGATATTTTTGCTGTACGGTGCCTCGTGGATGGATTCTTTCTCTTAATACAATGTCAACCTTTTAATTTGAGAACCGGCCTGTGTCTGCCTTTGATTTCGTCTCATCCTTTTTACACTGGGTTTTCAGCTGTTTAACTACAAATAGTTTTAATTAACATAGAGCAGGATTTACGACCCTTTATCAACTCTATTAATACCTAATGAAATAAAACATCCTTCTTTTGTGCTATTATTTTGAAAGTTGTTCTGCTTCCTAAAAGTGCCATTCGTTTCTGATGGACAATGAGGTTAAGTGGCTCTTTGAAGCCAGAAAAAAGGGGGGGCCATTTCAATCTGCAGCAAAAGAAAATGAAATGCAATGCTGAATATTAACACTGTTTATTTGAGTGTGGTGGTTTTTCACAAGGTTAAAGTAGAATATTGCTGTTTACGTATATGATTTATTTAGTCCATTTTACCTGAACATAATACTTGGAGCGAATCACTATTCGTCATGGACCCTTGTCAGACTCTGACAAGCACCTTTACCAGCTCAGAATTGTAAATTAGTTTTGTAGTGTATTTTAGTCCATGTAATATCTGTAGCAGAGTGGGTGAGAGAGTTTGAGAGAGAGACATTTTGAGATACAGAGAGAGAGAGAGAGAGAGAGAGAGAGAGAGAGAGAGAGAGAGAGAGAGAGAGAGAGAGAGAGAGAGAGATACGATGAAATGAGAACTTGCAAGAGGGATTCTTGACATTTAACATGACCTGATTAGTGTTGATGAGCATTTAATGATCCTGGAGCCTAATTAATTCTTCAACGAAGTATAAAAGAACAACAGAAATAACAGCAGATGTTTAGTGACTGAGCTAAATATAAACCGTGCCATAAATAAGGCATTAGACAGGCTTGTTTAGTTGAGGGCTGGTGACAGGGACACACCGAGGTGTGGGGAGGAGGTGGGAAAAGACAAAGGAGAGAACAGGAAAAGAGAAAGAAACGGAGAGAACAGGAACCACACAGAGACAAACAGTCAAGCAAAGAGCACCCCTGCATCTCATTATGCAACAGGGGACAGGAGAGAGGAGCGTAGACTACAGATTTGAACTGCATTCGTCTTGCCTGAATTCATTAACCAGAGCCCATTGTGGGCCCCTGTCCATTTATCTGGCTTTAGTACAACCATGTCATGTTTTTAAGGTTTTGCTCTATTTAAACTGAGGGCATCCATCCATCCGTAATTGAAGCATGAGTTTTACTAGTGTGGTCGATGCACCATTAATTTTGCCCCTGCTGGCGTGCTGCCGCCATGTCATCTCTAATACATCAGGAGTAATATCGCATGAGGGATCACTTGAAGAGGTACAGAAATGACAATGAGAATCAGCATTTATTGGAAAGTATGCTTTCACACTATACTATACAAGGAATTTGACTGGTCGTCAGTGACTGCTGACACCTGAATTATGGTCGGGCGATCAATAAAGGTTTAGCTTCCTAGCTGAGTCAAGGCATTAATGTTTAAAGTCATAGTTCATTGCACGAATTCATTGTAACAGTATTGCAATCGAAAGGAAGGCATGATTAGATTCACAACACAAAATAGCGCTGAACAGTGCGGTGTCTAAAGTAAAATTCCCATACATTTTCTCCATAGAGTATTGTATCATTATCAGCTATAATATCGTAACAATCCAATGTAGACTTACCACGGGGTCCTAGTTGTAATATTTAACCCACAAAAAAAATTGTTTGCATGATAAATATGGCTGTCTTTAATCAAACTTGGACATTGTCAGCGGAATATTGCCCACACACCCACATCAGGAACGCCACAAACTTTTTGGCTCACAATACTTGAAAATCTTGGCACTGCCAGGAGATTTCTTTAGCACCTTCATGGAACTTCTTACGAAGTAACTTTTGTGAGAAACGCCAAGACTTGGGCCTATAGATGGTGTGAGCGGAGAAAAGAACGAAATGGAGAAGAGAAGAGAAGAGAAGAGAAGAGAAGAGAAGAGAAGAGAAGAGAAGAGAAGAGAAGAGAAGAGAAGAGAAGAGAAGAGAAGAGAAGAGAAGAGAAGAGAAGAGAAGAGAGAAGAGAAAAATACAGGTGTGACAGTGGTCAAAGACTGGTGCCAGAGGATGTGCCCACATCCTCAGTGAAAGCACGGTGACAGCCAGATAAGCATTTCTCCTGCCAGAACATCCCAATATCTGCTTGTTTAAGCACACTGAAAGGGTTGTAATGGCCGTCCAGCAACCACAATTTCACTTATTTTAGTTTTTTATGATTGACAAAAGGACAGTCCAATAAAATGTCTGCGAGTCAACTGTAGCATGCAAAACGAATTAATATCACATATCAAATTAATTTAATTTGTCATGGTTGATCCCGAACAAATTCATAAATGACAGTTAATTAACGTTTAATGTGGAGGTGCATAATAAGCGACCTAGAAACAGTTTGCAGAGCTGGCAGTGATGTTCATAGTCACATCAAAGGCGAAAAGCAAGAAGTCTGGATCGGCATTCCATCTTTTAGGCACAGGCACAGCATCACAATTTAGCCCTGCATCTTGCCTTGGATACTTTTTTCTTCTCTCTTAATCTCTCTTTAACATACATATACTGTACAAACACACACACACACACACACACACACACACACAAAATGATCATTAATGTGTGGCCTGTGTTAGCACTTAGTGACAGAAACCTCCCACACTGTCACGCTATTAGCTGGTAGGCCTATTACTGTGTTGAAGGCTCTGCTCTCATCTGACAAAATCTATATCTATATCGGTCGCAGCACAATTTACGGTACACTAATTTGACATAATAAGCCGTTATTACAAATAATGTGTTTCTTATTAGCAATAATGTTTTTTTATTAGAAAGAAACAAACGTTGTTATACCCTTATTTTCCACTATTATCCCTTAATTATGTTCTAATTAGAAATTGAATGAAAAAAAATATTATGTTGTTATTAGGAACAAATTACCTCTCATTACTACAGAACTGTACCGTAAGTTGTACACCAGCTATTCCGTGCTAACGTCATGACACATTATACTGCTGCCTACCTTTTTGCTTAATGAAAATTATTATGTTGTTATTAGGAACAAATTACCTCTCATTACTACAGAACTGTACCGTAAGTTGTACACCAGCTATTCCGGGCTAACGTCATGACACATTATACTTCTGCCTACCTTTTTGCTTAATGAAAAGTATTATGTTGTTATTAGGAACAAATTACTTCTCATTACTACAGAACTGTACCGTAAATTGTACACCAGCCAGTCCATGCTAACGTCATGAAAGGAGAATGCATGCTCGTTATATATCAATATTCGCTGATCATTAGTCTAATAATTTCTGACAAACTGTAGGCCTACTTCCAAATAACTTACCTGCTCCAGAAATGTTATGGAAGCCCATTGCACATGCTATACTGCTCACTATTACATATTATAAAACATGAGGCACATTAACTTAGGCTACTTTCTCAATACATTTGGCTAGGTGAAGACAAAATAGCCTAAACACACCCTAGTGGCTGGTTGCTGTATAGATTATAACATCAACTCGGAAAGCATAATAAATTGAAACAATTGCTGCAGCTTATTATTTTATTTTCACTCACTGCAAAATAAGCCATTTTGACAATGAAATCCAGTACTATGGACATATTTCTTTTAAGCTTTGCCACTCCAAGCACTTTAGGAAAAACAAATTAAGGACACTTAAACAAACCTTGACAATTAACAATAAAATATTTCTCTGACAAACATTGAATAAAATATATAAAACAAGTGTCCGAAAGTCTTTATATTCCAAAACGATCCCGGTGTTGCTTCTCACACTGGACGTTAGCTCAGCTAGCATGAGGCTAACACCAGTGTAACTCGAGACGCCTGCTTACTACAGTAACGTTAAAACCAGGACTCGTCTTGACTCCAAACAGGATAAATATTAAAAACTATCAATACAGTTGAGTAAACTCATTCATCACTTATGCACTAAGTGGTACAATTGTCACGTAATGCTCCCGTTTAAATACACATGTGAGTCCTTCAGACACACCAAAACCTCTCCCTTCAAAATTGGCTAAGCACACACATATCCCAGCTCGTCCCGCCCCCCAACCAATCATATGCTTGGAAAAGTGATGGACCGTCATGAAGACCAATCAGAGGTAGTTAAAAGGAACACTGTCTGAAAACAAGTTCGACTGATCTCTTAAAGTGGTACTAGCTTCTAAAGACCTGTTGACTTATTAAATTGCCTGCCTACTACTAAGGTTTTGAAATAGGCACATATTAACGCTGGGGAAATTACCCAGGGGTTACAAACAGAATAATTTTTATTAAGCAAAAAGGTAGGAAGAATATAATGTGTCATGAAGTTAGCCCGGAATGGCTGATGTACAATTTACGGTACAGTTCTGTAGTAATGAGAGGTAATTTGTTCCTAATAACAACATAATAATTTGTATTAAGCAAAAAGGTAGGCAGAAGTATAATGTGTCATGAAGTTAGCCCGGAATGGCTGATGTACAATTTACGGTACAGTTCTGTTGTAATTAGATGTAAAGTAACTTGTAAGTGGAAATAACATTAAATAAAGGCCTAATAAAGAACACATTTGTTCTAACGAAACCCTTACAGTAGACTAATAGTAGCCTAACATCACATTGTGTAGTTAGTAGTTGCGGGGTTGTAATGTGACGGTCAAGTAAGTGGGAATAGTATTAACATTAGGCATTATAAAGAACATGTATTTCTTATTAGGTTTTGTTAGGTATTATTAGGCTTTGTTAGCCTCTAAGAATTATGTTCCATAATTAGAGTATAACTGTGTTTGTTTCCGGCTAATAGCAGAGAACACCATTTCTAATAACGCCTTTTGTTACGTTTCATTCAATTTCTAATTAGAACATAATTAAGGGATAATAGTGGAAAATAAGGGTATAACAATGTTTGTTTCTTTCTAATAAAAAAACATTATTGCTAATAAGAAACACATTATTTGTAATAACGGCTTATTATGTCAAATTAGTGTACCGTAAATTGTGCTGCGACCTCTATATCTAACTTTAAAGCCATATAATTATGTGTACATTTCTGCTGTTGGAGTTTTACTTGCCACTGCCTCTGGAAGATTGGCATATAGCTGAGATATAATCTTGGTTCCTCCCCATGGCCTGGGGGCAGAGGATGAACATGAAGTGAGAGCATGATAGGAGGGACCTTGGTTCTGAGACCTCAATTTCCCCTGGCCCATACATTCACGTCATGGACCTCTAACAGGCAATATTTACCATGTACGCTTAAAGTGTATTTGCCATTAATTGTCGTGAAATAATTTCGTCAGCATCTTGGAAATCGCCATCTTTAGGCATTCATAGGGGCAATCATTAGAACTTGATTAAAATGCCATGGCAGAAACTAGTGAGTACAGTAAATGACTGTTACAGCATTTTTCTTGTATAAGAAACAAGGTATTGTGTTGCCTGAATGCAATGATTCATCAATGAATCATCTTTATTTGTCACACAGGTTTGATTCTTTTTTTCAATAGTGCCCCATCATCTGTCCATAGACCCATTAGACCCAACCTCACTCATCTCACTCACCCCACTTGTCTCACTGCTATAAAGTCTTGGATGTCAAACAACTTTCTGATGTTGAACAATGACAAAACTGAAGTGATTGTGTTTGGACCAAAAAGACAGTGTATCCCATTCCCTGCTGCTAGAAGCCCAGGGTTTGCAATGATCCAAGGAGGCCAGAAACCTTGGTGTAATTTTTGACTCTGATCTGAATTATAATAAACATTTCTCCAATATCATAAAATCTGCAATCTTCGAACTAAGGAGCATCTCTAAAATTAGGTAATTCATATCATTTTCTGATGCACAACCTCTTATTCATGCTTTCGTCACTAATCACCTGGACTATTGTAACTCCCTTTTTTCCGGACTCCCTGGTACATACTGGTGCTAACCACATATAGGTATAATTTAGTTCAGTTCAGTTCACTTTTATTTTCGGATTCTTTGGACAAATATAAGAAGGAAAAATAAATACATGTGTGTTCAGGCCTATTTCAATCAGTCTGATGATATTACTATTATTTCATTTTTGTTGTGCATCTTAAAAACATCTGTTTGTGCTTGTACACTCCAGAAATAATTGCAATCAGGTGATTTCATAATGAAGTGTTATTTTGATTGAAGTGTAATGAGGCCCTACTTGCTCCCATAGAGTACAGTTTTCCTCGATCGCTAAGTAAATTTGAAACTGTGGCCCACTTAATCATGACGATGACCTAAATGAGCAGAGGTGTATGGTTTGTTGCAAAAGAGCAAGTAATTTATCATTGCTTTCACACAAAATGCTCATGTTAAGCAAATGTTTGTACAATTATGTACAAAAGACTCAAAACATCAATGAAATAAGTCATGTCAAACTAAGCTGAAGCATTTGGTCTCAGCTGACAGTAAGAGTCACCCCTGAGTTGGTGTTTTGCAAGAATGGAGTAAGTAAGAAATCAAGGTCAAGTTCAAGGAGAGAAACAGGGGCCCATAGAGGAAGAGGGCGTGGTGGCGTGAGTAGCTCAGAGGCTAAGACAAAAAGCCAATTTTTCAGACAAACTCCATGCCAGTTATTGATCATGACATCAATCTCAGCCTTTCAGTGAGAGAGGCTGTGCAGGGGGTCCAGCCCAACCTCAGGAGATTAACTGTGGCATCAATGGTAAGAATATTCAGGAATGCATATTCTAAGTGACTGTGCAATACCTTAATGGATATTTTAGTACTACTCTATACAAATTTTCCATCAAGGTCCTTTAAGTAATCATCAAAATATCTATTTATTTTTATCACAAAAGTATTTACAGAATTCAAAGACAACCACATGCTGTTGACATTCTATGCAGCTGGAATATTTTCCAAGATGTTTTTGTATTGTATTGTATTTAGGGTATTTATAATCCTCTTTACTGTTTTTCTCAATAGACAATAATGAAGCTTGAAGGCAGTGCAACGCCACATATTTTCATGGATGTACTGTACAGTAGATGACGCAGGCTTCAACCTATCAAAAGTAAGGAGATGTGGAGGGAAGATCTCATTTATCAACAAGCCACTGTAAATGTGACCGGTCAGAGGAAGGCCAACATGTCCCAGTGACGCATGAGTCAACATCATGCATTTTAGACAATGTGTGCTACCTTGCAGCATAGATAGCCTAAATATGGCCCTGTGTGTGCTGCAATCTCCAGTGAGGGTGTAATACCCACATTCAGTGGAGGAACTAAGGTAACATTTACTCAAGTACTGTACTTAAATAAAATTTTGAGGTATTTTTTACTTTACTAGAGTACTATATATATATATATATATATATATATATATATATATATATATATATATATATATATATATACATATATACATATACATATAACTGTTTTGCAAAAGTGACTTATATTTTGGTGCCACTCGGGTGGCACAGGCGTAAAGTACCTGTCCACCACCACAGAGTCTGGGATTCGAATTCATCGTGGTGCGTCCGGATTGCCAAACATCTACCTGAACACATTTAGCTGTGTTTTGGGGGAGGGGCAGCTGGACGGGGAGGGTGATCTTTGTCGCTGTGCTAGTAACTCCTGCAGGCTGGGGCGGCACCTGTTAACAGGGTGTGGAACGGGAGGAGTGGGGCAGAGACGCTACATCCTCCCAGGACTGGCAGGTGAGCCAGTAGGGTACAATAGCAGTGGCAACACAGAAAATTAGTGGAGAGGAAGGATTGGCTCAACGAATAAATTGGGAGAAAAAAGGGTAAAAGTAATAATTTAAAAAAGAAAAGAAAAAAAGGTGACTTCCGTCTGGAGAAATGTATGCAAGCAATAAGGAACAACTCTAAGATGAGCAAGGCTTTGATGTAATAATCTTCAGAATAGATAACTATCTCTGGGTTGATATTAACTAAAATGAAAGCAATGCTAATACAACACCAAATTAATATTATCATTTGAAAACAGATTGAAAAAGGGACAAAAATATAATTACATGATTGTATTTTAAATGTCAGGTGTGTGTGTGTGTGTGTGTGTGTGTGTGTGTGTGTGTGTGTGTGTGTGTGTGTGTGTGTGTGTGTGTGTGTGTGTGTGTGTGTGTGTGAATGATGATCAAACAGTACTGGAAATACAATAATACTACTGGAAATCATTTTTATTGAAGCGACAAAGTCAAGCCAGAGGGAGTATAATCCCTAGGCTCAGCTTTTAGTTCCATCAAAAGTTCATCCAGGTTTCAATATTGTGCAGACTGCACATGCATTAAAATGATTTGTGGCTGTACTCAAGGCACTTTCTCCTAGTCAACAAATTCTATACAATATCAATCTTAAAAGTTTCACTGAATATACGGTTATTAACTTGTCAAAACCTGGCCTGGATTTCAAAACACTGCATCAACTCTGGAATAACAGGAAGAGGATCTGTGACAGCCTGTCAGCTCGAAGCCTGTGCTGTGTGAGTTCATGGAGACCACTTGTGTTTGTGCTGATTAGTGCTGAGATGACCTCACCAGGTCGACTTATATGTTTTCCTTGTCAATTATCTGCTCTCTCAACCAGTCTGCAGGCAGAAGTGTTACAGGAAATTGATGAAGAACGGCGGTGGCATTTTCAAGCTATTTTCAACCACATATATTGCCACTTAAGATTGGCTTCCTGTTTCACAAGCCAGAGCATAATGTCCATCAATGAAAAGTTCAGAGTGAATGAACTTTTTCCCGCCCCTCGAATCTTAGAAACAGTTTTAAGTATCGACCGTTAACGCTTTTTCACGCAGAAATTAGAAATCCACTTCAAACTTTGAAAGTTTCTGAATCGACCAATTGGGGGAGAGGGGGTATATATTGTATAGTCAATTTATCTTAGCAAAAGCTATGCCTATTCTGACAATCTAGTCATCCTTAGAGCCCTGTGGCTAGTGGGGCTAAAATAGCTTGTCTAAAGACTGGCATACACATGGTTAGGATAATTCCTTTTAACAGGACGTTCATGAAAGTCCTTGCGGGCTTGTTTCCAATGAGGACCTGTGAGCAATTAGGGGTTAAGAGTCTTGCTCAGGGACAAATTTCATTTCATCGACACATATGCTGGCGTGGCCTGGAATCGTACCTGGGGCAACCAGGGCCTCTGGCTCCCTAGGCGGGCTCACTAACCACTCAGCTATGGCCGCCCCTGGTGTGCACACAGGGGTCTCGATAGCTCTCTTGAAAAGAGCTCCCCAAACGATTGGCAGCAGTAGGGTGGTGCATGAAGCATGATTACGGTCTGCTTAGAAAAAGCAGAGTATACACTATTGTAGGCTACACAATGGCATTCAATGTATAGTAGCAGAAAATAGAGACAAAACCTGTGGTTCAACCTTGAACCATAGAAAGACCAAGCATAATAAATACGTATTTGCCCTTTCTCTTCCTATAGAAAAGGCCTTGGAAAAATCAACATCATAAAAAGATGCCAGAGCTTTGTCTAGAGACAGAAAGACATACACAGAATGACCATGCATCCAGTGCTGTTCCCAGGTGACAAAGACTACAGGGCTGTGAAATTCACAGTGGTGGAAAAAGTACTCACATTTTTCACAAAATATCAATACTGCAATGTAGAAACACTCTGTTACAGGTGAAAGTCCAGTAATCAAAATTTTACTACTAATTTACTTAATCAAAAGTACAAGATTAATGGCATCAAAATATACTAACCAAAATACTAACCAAAAGTAAAAGTACTCATTATGCAGAAGGTTATCATATGTCTAAAATGTCTTTTGAAAATGAGCTTGTACTGTAGATTGGCTATTTTCAAATAGCCAAAGTTTAAATAGGGCTGAAGTGGTTAATGTATGTTTTGTAATAATAAAAATCTATGATGTAACTAGTAACTAAAGTTTTCAAATAATTGTAGTGGAGTAAAAGTACAATATTTGCCTCTGAGATGTAGTGGAGTAGAAGTAAAAGTATAGAAAGTTGGAAATAGTCGAGGTAGGTAAAAGTACCTCAAAATTGTACTCAAGTACAGTACTTGAGTACATGTACTTAGTTACTTTACACCACTGGAAATTCATTTTAGGTCGGGGGCCACATTGACCAAAGCGCAACTCAATGAGGGCTAGACCAGTTGTGCACACGTGCGCGTTCACTTCCACAGCGGTCACTGCCATTGTTTTTCAGCCGGTTGTCTCAGTCACTGCTATAACTACGGAATCTAATTTAAAAATTTGGTTTATTATTAAGAAGATTAGCTACTGTAATTATTGGTATTACGGTTGCAGGCTGCAACAAACTTGTTATCAGAGATTAAATTCGATATCGGTATTTTTGGTTAAGGAGCCAATTCAAATTTAAATACCGTACCCGCTATAACTACTGTACAACATGTTTTGCAATTGCACTTTGCAATTACACGGGTGTGGTTAAAATGATAAGCTAACTGTGTTTCTGGGCTGGTGCGCCTGTTTGATAAGTTACACATGACGTTGTGTGCCATTTTAAATGAAGCATTGATTGTCGCAACCAAACTTCTGACATGAGTTTAGGCCACTGCAGAGTGCAGACTAAATACATGGTAAATGGCACATTTATAGGTATTGCAGCTTTCTCTAATTCTCCATTTACCCAGTGAATCTAACGTGCATACTGTATAATTACCCAGTTAAAAGATAATTAACAGATGAGAAATGTAGACAGGAGGCATCAATCCGCTCTCTTTGCAGGTGAGTGGGAGACATTTAAAATTTGGCTCCAAAAAGAGGGTCATATACTGTACAATAACCCCGGCTCACATGGCCACCCACTATAGTGTCTGTCATTGGGTGTTTCTCATTAGTATGGTGGTCTCTCTCTCCCCCATTCTCAGACACACACACACACACACACACACACACACACACACACACACACACACACACACACACACACACACACACACACACACACACACACACACACACAAACACGCACAGGTGGAATCGTTTAGACATGGTGCCTGAAGAGTGGAAAATTATTAATGCCACTGAGGTAACTGAGAGTGATTGTAAGCACTTGTGCAGAGATAACACATGCCAGTCAAATATTAGATTTAGTATGCATGACACACTCCTACAGCACACTGCAAATCAGTCCTATAATCTGTGTTTATCGCAAGAGCATGTATTACACACATGCAACATTTTCTGGTTAAAACCAAACTTTTTTTTGTTTTTTTGTTTAAGGTGCAGTAAGTGATATATTTTGTTTGTTATATAGATCTATATTCTGATAGCAATCATTGTTATAGTGTTTATTCAGTAACAGGTCTTATGAATACAGGAAAGTGGGAGTTATGACAGAAATGAGCAGACAAAATTGAAAACTGGAACACCATAAAATTAAATCTGATAAATGGACCTCTAAAGATTGGATGAAATTGGTTTATTAAAGAGCTAGGTGTCAGGGCCGCAAAACAACCCGAACTCTAGATGTGAGGGCGGGCCGCACAGCGGCCCGAACTCTAGATGTGAGGGCCACGTAGCGACCCGCACTCTAGATGTGAGGCGGCCCTCACATCTAGTTGTACTGTATATAATGTCAGTGCTTGAGGTTAAAAAATATGTTAATGAAAAAAGTATGAGTTCAACTTTAATGGAAGTTGATGACAAGCAGGAGTTGTTGATAACATGCTTCAAAGCAGCCCACCAGGAGGCTGTCAGTGTGCACAACACATGAATACTTAGTGCTTAGTGCATTAAGCCTGCAGGAACACCATTTTGGTTGGTAAGGGAGCTATTCTCATGCACTGTTTTTTCAAACAGCACCAGGCCTACTTAGGTTTTGCATGTGTTTCGATTCCTCGAGTCACACATAGACATGCACAGATTGTACACACACCCACTTGCATACACATCTGACAGAGCATGTAACAGACTAAAATCAGTTTTCAAACAGATTTTATAGTAAGCAATAGTATGTATCCACCAAAGCGTTTTTTTGTTTTTTTGTTTGTTGTTTTTCCCAGCTGAAAATGCAAGGCACTCTTCTAACACGCTCATCTGGGTGCGCTTGAAGGTGAAGCGATTTTTCAGTGATGAGCACTGCATTCTACCAAAAGTTGTCAACTCTCAGCAATAAAATGCCAAACGTTCACAGCTCAGCACAGAATAGAAATTATGAGTCTCGTCATGCTGCTGGCCTTTCTAGCATAGCGTAAATATTATATGTGGCACTCCCAAAGAAAACAATTCAAAACATAATATGCTGGCTGAGCACAGGGAAAAAAAACACCTTGGTGGACACAACCCCTAAAGATACCCAGATATATATTGAATCTGGTCTACAATCAGGAAAGCTTTTGAAACCAAAAAGTTGTGCAGAAAGATGATTGGATTATTGGAAGGGCTTATAGGTCCTTTCAACACAAGCCATCTCTATTCACCTGTCCTCCTGAATAAATCATTATTCAATTTAAAAGACCTCTCAAACTCTGCTGTGGTCAATTGTACTAATCTCCAGAGTCAATATAATCCAATCCGTCCATGTATCAGGATCAGCAATCCATAATGAATTCAATTTTCGGTACCCTAGCTCAGTGGTTCTCAACCTGTGGGTTGAGAACTGATTATTAGCTTAATGAGCAACATTGTTTTCTCACTCAACAGTAAACAAACCAACATACAGTATAAGTGAATACAGGGTATCTGCACATTTCTAAAGTTACAATGTAATAACTTTTTAATACCAAATTGGCCAAATTGTCAAATAATACGTAAGAAAGAGGCAAACATTGTGAAAATAGCCGATCTACAAGCTCACAACGCCTCGATGCGTTGTGAGCTTGTAGATTTACTATAGGGGCCGGTTATAGCGATGTCACAGGGTCGAGACGCCGTTAAATCAGCCCACTTTCGCCGCCATAGTGAGTGAGTAGATTGACAGCTGCCACAAGTGTAGAGTAGTGTAGTGTAGTCTGTAGTCCTGTGTTTGTTGTCCAGCAAGTAGACGGTGTACATTATTATCTATCTCTAACTTGTCTGTTGCTCTAATTTAGCAATGGTATGACAGTGCTGCATTATCGGATGCAATGCCAAGGTTTCAGACGTTAAATTAAAAAAGTCAAATTGCACACATTTCCAACCTGGAAGAAAAGCTTTGGAGATCAGATGTCGGAGATATCAAAGAAACGTCGTATGGCTTGGCTTGGGTATCTTAAATACAATGAGATTGAGCTAACAGCTAAATTGTGTTTCTCTATGTGTCCAGTCTGAGAAACGTTGTCTAACGTGGGTGGCTCACGGTCACGGTGGCTGAGTAAACAGCCAGGGACTCTTGTCTGTCTGTCAGCAAGTGTTCAGACGTCGGAGATATCAAATAAATGTAGTATGGCTTGGGTGTCAGCTGACGAAATAACATAACCTTCAACAACATTCCCAAACACATATAAGCTCAAACGAGCATGACAGCACACAATCAAAAATATAAACATCTGTTGGAGGTGAGGGCGAGGCGAGCATCAGCGTTACCATGTCGGCTTATTATAAGCGACTTTGGGCTTCTTTTTCTGTAAAGTTGCATGTAAAATTAGAAGTTTTGTGTGGCTTATTTATAAAGTGTACTTGCTTATTTAGGCTTATTTAGGTACTTGCTTATTTAGGCTTTTAAAATTAAAAAAATTAAATAAACCAGTGGTTCTCAAATCTTTTCATGAAAATGTTTTGTGCCAGGGAGCATTTGTGTTGTTAGAATGTTTTAAAAAATATTCCAAATATTATTTATTTTATTGCAATTGTTTTTTTTAATAGCCTATGTACAAGCTCACGTGAGCTTGTAGATCGGCTATTTTCAAGTAGCCGATGTCACTAAGCCACTTCTTTTGGGCTTGTTTTCATAGACCTGGTTGCTTATTTCTCTCGCAAAATATGGCAACACTGATCCCAACAGGTCCGTTGTGCACTTTCTCAATGATCAATGAACAATATAAAATGAATAATAATACTTCGCTATAATAATATTATAAATATATATATAAATAATCAGTACTCAAGATGACTATATTTTATTTCGGTTACACAACTAAGCAACAAGTTCTTTTCAGGTAAAATGAATGATTGTGACTGACTGGGCACTGTCATTACATCTGGTCTAGCACAGATGTAATGACT
This sequence comes from Gymnoscopelus braueri, assembly GCF_963280865.1. Classification (NCBI taxonomy): domain Eukaryota; kingdom Metazoa; phylum Chordata; class Actinopteri; order Myctophiformes; family Myctophidae; genus Gymnoscopelus; species Gymnoscopelus braueri. The sequence goes on along the minus strand of NC_137617.1, from coordinate 33,564,569 downwards.
TTTTTCCAGGTAGCGTGCCTTTGCGTCTGTGTTCAGCTTCTCTCTGTATGGTATCTCTCTGTCACGCATTGGCCGGTCCATCTTCTGTCCTTTACCAATAAATTCGCTGTAGTTCAGGACACGTCGTGACTCGTGGGTAACTGTCAATGTTGTTGATACGAGCTGTTGTTATGGAGCTCACCTAATATGGCCACCGGAACTACTTCCGCCTAAGCTTGGCCACGCCTTTTGCCCGTTCTCTATTGTCACAATATTTATCTGTGGAACCGAGTCAAACTAAATGTAATGCCTCAACTCCTACAATTCCAAGTGCTTGTCAGGGTGGCTGGTCCCCAGTTCAAATATGATCATTTTGGAGGGTCACAGCCTGAAAAGGTTGAGAACCACTGCCCTAGCTAACAGACCGAGAACAGCCAAAGAGTATTTGACACATCCCTACTCGCACACAAAATAAAGATATCATCACTGGTCCCCTTTGATTAACTTGGACAGGCTGGCTGCACTGCGCATCCTAACTCAGTACAATGACAGATATTTGGATCTTGTCTATTCCATAAATCATACATTGAAGACCTTTTTGACAGCTGGGTCAGTTAGGAGGGGCCCTTTGAATCCATGGGGATGAACTATACCGGTACTCTGTACATGTCATCTGACCCCACGCTCATGTGGGCCTACAAACAGACAGGGAGTGCAAACATGAGGGGAATGGTAATGACATAGCAATCAATATAACTTGGGCAAATGTGAACAGAGATGACAACAAATACATGTACTCACACAAAGGCAGTCACACACATGCACAAACATACACAGGGTGACATTAAAGTTGCCTTTGACTTTTAGCAATTAGGTTTGTGGAACGGCTGGCAACTCATGCATTTTTCCGTGAGAATTGGTTATTTCAAACTGAAACGATCCAATCCCACAGCCTCTCATGGGGGACTGTGACATGAATACTGAACACACTCATCTCGATTGCTTGTTGATTCATGCTTCTTCAGATTCATAATTCCTTAATTACTATAATAAGTTCAATGAAGAAAATTCTGACTCTGTGCGAACATACAATACATCTGAGAATCCTAATGGTTTGATTTACATTAGCAGGGGAAGATATGCTAATCCACATTTGTTTGTTATTCAACTGTCCCATTTAGTTTAAAACTGTTATTAAGCCCCGCAAGCTAGTTTTCAGATGATTTATCATCACAAATGACACATTAAGTATTTTGTGTTATATCCAACATAGGTTTGGCCCATTGATTAACTCTCAAGGACCTGCTAATTAGCAAGCAAAGCAGCTCATAAAATCCCCCCTACATTATCATCATTATCCCTCACTTTATATCAATAATAAGTCAGTGCTAATCACCTCTACACAACTCTCCCACTGAATGCAATTAGAGGACATTGGCATTATACTGTATGTAAGTGACATTTGGCTGTGACCTACTGTATGTCACAGCCAAAAGGCTGTAATGAATTATACATATATATAGTATGTGTGTGTCATATATTGTTTTGAGAGAGAGAGAGAGAGAGAGAGAGAGAGAGAGAGAGAGAGAGAGAGAAACACAATATGACAGCAATAGATGAATTATGTGTTATGCTAATTATTATTAGCAAAACACAAAATCACATAAAGCAACAGCTTTGCACTTATACACACAGCATACAACACAAGCAGCAGCTCAGCAAAGAAATACAAAAGGTTATCCAGAGAAAGAAACAAAGAAACAAAGAAAGAACTCACAACCTTGAACACAGCCACAACACAACACAAACACACATAGGCCTGTAAATCCACATCAGTCTTCAATTCCAAATGAGCAATTGGAACTGATGACAGTTATGTCCAAGCACAAAACCTCTAGCTTAAACCTAAAAGGAAATGGCAAACTCACACATAGGATAATTGAAGGGACCAAGAGCCACATATACGCATATACTGTAGCCTGTCACAACTCTACCACCCTACCGCGCTTTTCTAAGTACTCAAAGACACTTTACATGGAAGAGAAAACAGCAAAAGGAAATCAACTTCATTAGGAAAAACATGAAGGAAACACTAAGGAACTAAAATCAATACAAACAGTGGATCAGTGAAACAGGGAGGTATGCAGTTAGCCGCGGTGGGTTTTGAGGGCGGTTTTGAAGGATTGGAGGGAGGGGGCTTCTCTGATAGTAATGGGGAGCGCATTCCACCGGGGTGTGGCAGCAAAAGAAAAAGCCCCAGGTACGGTACGTGCCGTGGTCCTGGGGACCACACAAGGAGGTTGGCATTACCAGGCCTGAGGGAGCAAGAGGGAGCATGACGTTTGAGGAGGTCAAAGAGGTATGGGGGGAGCCAGATTGTTTAGTGCCTCATAGATGGTGAGAAGTATTTTGAAGTGGATTCTTTGTTTGACCGGAAGCCAGTGAAGGTCGTGGAGGACTGGTGTAACACAACATACACACTGTAGATTCACATCAGCATTCAATTCCAGTGCCACAAACAGTCACTGAACATGTTTCATTGCCACCCAGTCATTGGGTCCCAAAATGACAGCAATAGTGCAACAGCTTGAATCACATTAGCATACACACACACAGCATACAGCACAAGCAGCAGCAGCAAAGAAAAAGAAAAGGTTCCTACCTTGAGCAGTCTTCTGCTTGACTTCATCAGTTGGGTAAGTGATAGCCAAGGTCAAACTTTGGAAGAGAGAGAGATAGAGCTCCCCTCTCTCTACTTAGTCCTCGGACAAGCCCTCCAGCGGCGTATCCAGTCATCTCCATCCTCCATACATATCTGGCTAGCTTCGCCGGTACTTTCCTCTCCCGCTGGGAGCTCCCTGTGTCGATGGCAGTGACCGACCAGCCTCATGGAGCACCTGTGCCTTCTCTGCATGATCAAGCAGATGTCATCTGCATAGTCTACTAGGTCTGTTAAGAGTAGTGAAGCCAAGTTCTGGCTCCCCTCCACTGATAGGCTGCATAAGTGGTTATAGTGAAGAGGAAGGGGGCGAGCGAGGGTGTCCTACTGCAACACCCCTGTCAAGCTGTCAAGACCAGAGTAGATACTATAAGCCTTGAATATCTGAAAGAAAGAAAGAAAGAAAGAAAGAAAATTCAACCACAGAGCTACTTGGGGGCCGTCAGCAATGTACTATGTGTGTGTGTGTATATATATATATATATATGCACACACACACACACACACACACACACACACACACACACACACACACACACACACACACACACACACACACACACACACACACACACACACACACACACACACACACACACACACACACACACAGGCCCTCATTTATCAACGCGGTGCATTTTCGGGACTCCCGAACATCTTTTCATGGACAGTGAGGTGTACAAACTTACAGTAGCTTGTCCTATGGTATGGAGTTATGTCATAGAGAGTTATGAAGACTACAACCTGGCTGGGTTAAGGATATAAACCCGACGCTCCAATCTCTTATTAACGTGGCAGCACGGGATCACTGCCGCCCGTCCGAGTCTCACGGGGAATATCCTACATGAATGCTTGTGCACTGCTCAGTATGGGTTAAATAAATTAATATAGCCTACAAACCCCATTCATGGCGATGTGATTGGTATCATAATATGTCATTCATGTAAGCTACAAGCCTACCTACGTGACAAAGATTGTACCGCTACGGATTAAATGAAAGACACAGTTGGGCGTGTGTGTGTGTGTGTGTGTGTGTGTGTGTGTGTGTGTGTGTGTGTGTGTGTGTGTGTGTGTGTGTGAGAGAGAGAGAGAGAGAGAGAGAGAGAGAGAGAGAGAGGCGTGTGCGTGCGTGTGCGTGTGTGTGTGTGTGACTTGACAGGCAGCGAGGCGAGGCGAGCCGGCGAAACTCTTTATTTTCGTTTCTTCATGTCGTAAAATCGGGGTGTTTCCAGAATATTTAAGGGTGTGTTATTTAAATGACGCTCATTTTCAGACGTGAGATTTATCAAAGCTCCGACCTGATATACGCTAGGATCGGCTGTATAGGATCCATTGATAAATGTGACTTCGACGTTGGTGTACGGCCAAATATATGGAAAAATATACGCCGGTTTATACGCTCCGTTGATAAATGAGGGCCACTGTATGTACATACATACATGTGTACACATCAGATTTAACCACAACTAAAGCCACACACACACACACACGTATATAGGGATAGCTTCCCAGACCCACTCTGTAACGATGAGCAACACAGTAACTTAACAATGTTGCAAATACACATGCTGTAAATTATGCCTTCATAGATACAAAATAATAAAGGAACTTATGAGGCTCAACTTCGTGACTGCTTTGAAATGGTGTGTACTTAATTATGATCTATACTAAGACCTTGACCTGTTGATCCAGGTCAACCTGGTATTTTTCATTAACCATATTTTTCCTTAATGCTTTCTGCAATGCATCATTTCATTTAAAAGGCAATCCGCCCACAACCAAGATGACCTCATTTTGAAATATGTATTTATTTATTTTCATAAACAGAAGAAGTATAAGAACGCCTTGTACATAAGTACATAAACTCTGCCAATGCAGTCAGACAATAGGAAAACGGCCAGACCGCGCTTGCGCACGCGCGCACACACACACACACACACACACACACACACACACACACATTACCTTTATGTATATCAAACACAGCTCAATTCAACATACAAACACATTCACTTCACCTCATACAAAAATGTATTAAGCTCTATTTTATGTATGTTCAATGCTAAGCAGCTAAATAGTAGCTAACTCACCTGCTGGCTGGAGAATCCAATCAGTTTGTCATCATGACATTAATTAACTCTTTCAAATGTCATGTCTTTTAGCATTTTTAACTCCTAGGCAGTACTGACAACTCTACTCAACTTCCATGTGGTGGAATGTTACATTACACATCGTTGTTTCACTCTTACTCTTATTACTTTTACTTATAGAAGACCCCTTAACAGACGACGTCACACTGGTTGCAAGCGTCTGTGGCACACAGCACAAGTCAACACACAGAGGGGGTCGGGGTGTGCTGAAACCAGCGCACCCCGAAACAACAGGTTGAGAATTGATTGTATGAAACAATCACCTGTGCATCCAGTCTCAATGTTGGTAAACAAATAATTATAATGACGCTTGGCTTGTGTCAAACAACTGACCTGTCTGTCTCGTGCAGGTGCGGGGGGCGGGGGCCTAGGCTAAGGAGTGTCTAGAAAATAACCTGCATTCACGGTGTGTCTAGCCTCTAGGGGGGAGTGTCTGACAATAACACTTATGTTGTGGCTCAATTCGCTTTTTTAATGAAGGCTATATTTATAATAAATAACAGTTAGGAGAAAGACTTGGTTTAACTGAACAAAGTTTGTTCAATTCTAGGAAACAAAGATAATTCAGTCAAAGACAAAGTAAAATAAGGCAAAATAAGCTATATAAAATAACCCAAGATAAAAGCCACTACTTTTGCTAAACAGTTAAAATCCTTGGGGCCCTATTTTGCGTGGTGTCTTATGCCTTATGACTAATCTTATTAGGTATTTTTTATTATTTTGAAAAACATTTTTAAATTGTGAAAATAGGCAATCTACAGCGACGCACTGTGAGCTTGTATATAATGTAGAGTCAGACAAATGAGATTAGTCATAAGGTATAAGACGCCGTGTAAAATAGGGCCCCTTGGTGTTAATTTAACTCTGAGAGTACAAATGTAATCAAATGGGGTTCATTTGGATAGTTACAAATGGATACTGAGGATTTTACTGTGTCACCATTACGAATGCATCGGCTGCTGTCGCTATTAATGACAATTCTGTGTTGAATTTAAATGACTTGGCTGTATGATCATCATTGCCGTGACCCATGAGAAAAAGGTGTCAAACATTAGCATTGCCTATTGATGATGATGAGGAGCAATGTATGAGGAGGGCTGAAGGCTAAGTGGTCTATGGACTTGGAACAACTCAAAAGTCATACTGCACATTATTCCATACTAGCATACATTGTTTCTCTCCTTGAAATGACTATGATACTGGGACAACATAGTCCTCCCCAGTAACTGTAATTGTATGAAGATTTGCTTTTCATCAAGTTGTTGCTGAAGATATAAGTCATCCTGAACTTTTTTAATTTTTTTACCAAAGTCTAAAGTGAGGTCTTTGAGTATCTGCTTTTGGGCTTTGCCGCTCCAGTGCTTCTGAATGGGCGTCAAAGGTGTAATTTCTTTTCTTTTGAAATGGAGTTTTGGTATTTTGCTCTCAAACGAAATGGTCCTTTCCAAAGACTTGGAAACCAGTTCTGCAGCCTGACATCCCATTTCCTGTCAAATGCCTGAATGAGTGCTTCTGCATTTGGCAGTTTGCAACATTTGATTAACAGCTGGGAAAAAGGCACCTTTCAGCGACAGCCACTTGGAATAGTTACTGTCTGACTACAGGACTAAAAGGAGCATGCCGGATCAAGGGCCTCCTATCAATCATAGGCTACTTCAGCACCACTCATTAATTAGAAACAGTAAACGACTGCAATTACTGTCTGATCACCTCTATTGGCGACAAGATCTAAACGAATTAAAGTGAAGGTTGCTATAGGTGTCACTCCCACTCTTAAGAGTTCATACTTCCGCCAAAATGTTAAGATATCCATGTATATTCCCATATGCGCACTAGTGAATACTGATTACTTCAGGGATCTCCATATATGGGCATGGAAGGGACAAGGACTGACAGATACAGAGATCTCCAGATTGGCGGTGCAACGTAGGCATGAGGGCCGCTATGTGGCCCTGAACTCTTGATGTGAGGGCCGCATAGCGGCCCGAACCTCTAGTGCTCATATTATGGGCATATACTGATTACACCAGGGATCTCCATATATGGGCATTAATGGGGCAAGGAGCCCAGAGGTTGCATTGAAGTGCATTGGATATGCTGGCCATTCATAGGTACTGCAGCTTAAAACAGCCTGGGGCCAGTGTCACGAACGAGCGAAAACGGTTTCGACCAATGGGCTCGACTCAAGAGCTTGCACGCGAGCTTGCGCACGGGGCTGCGCACGGGGTTGCGCATGGAGGTGACGCAAAACGCATCACCTCCGTGACGTAAAACGTGTCACAGAAGCCCAAATAGGCCCCGGACGTCACATTTCTCCCAATTCCCAACCCGGAAGAAGGGAGAGTGAGTAGCCTATGCGCTGTGTGAGCAACTCAATGCAAGTGGATGAGAGGGTATTTCCTGTGCCCTCTCTATTATTTTTAACTCTATGGCAAGGACTGACAGATACAGATATTTCCATATATGGGCATGAAAGGGACAAGGACTGACAGATACAGAGATCTCCATATATGGGCATGAAAGGGACAAGGACTGACAGATACAAAGATCTCCATAAATGGGCGTACCAGTCAGATCGGCAGTGCGACGTAGGTATGAGGGTTGTGTAGCGGCCTCCACTCTAGAACCTCTAGTGCTCATATGGGCATATACCGATGAGAACTATACATCAGGGAACTCTGTATGAGCATACAGGCAGAAAGAGACACATAGAGAATAGAGATCTGCATATATGGGCATAAAAGGGACAGAGACAGACAGACGGCTACAGTTACTATAGTTACCAATTGTTAAAAAGGCCTTGCATTGCTTCCATGTTTGTTTATATCAGGTTGCTATGGTTGCTATGACGTCAGACTAGAATCTGATGTCATGGACATCCATAATTGGGCAGTTCTGACACAAACTCCATATTTGGGGCAAGACTGACATTGAATTCTATATTTGGGCATGAGAGACATCACTGTGACATCACTGTGACATCACTCTGATGACCGGAGCGTTAAGGCGGCAGTATAAAACCAGCAGACCAAGAGTGCCAGGGACAGTATCAAGACACACAACAAATCTAATACATCATACTATCCAGGACTCCAGGAGACTCCATCAGAGTGGACAATCGCAAGACAAACTTGTAGAACTTTCTATACCGTGATCAATAAGTAAATAACGTTCCTGACAGGAGCATCAGTGCTGGTCTCCCACACCTTTAGACCATGCCTCCTCTGTTTGTTTTGTTCATTCTCTGGGGATTTCTTCTCCCCACATCCTATAGCACATCCAACACTCACTTCTGCATTCCGCGAAAGACTGTCACCTACCAGAACGAGCTGAAGATGTTCAGAGAGGAGGGGATCTGGGACTACACCACCATGCTCATGAGAGAGGATTTGGGTCTGCTGCTTCTTGGGTCCAGAGAAGCAATTTTTGCCCTGAATATCGACAACATTGATGATAAGAAAGCTGCAGTTTATTGGCCGGTTACCGAAGCACAACAGAGGGACTGTTCACTCAAGGGAAAAGATGCTGAGGTGGAATGCCGTAACTACATTCGGACGCTGCACACAATGGTCGATGACAAGGGGAATGAACCCAGAATGTATGTTTGTGGAACAAATGCTTTTGAACCCACCTGCGACTATATGATGTATTCTGATGGACAGTTGAGTCTGGAGGGAAAGCTTGAGGATGGGAGGGGGAAGTGTCCCTTTCATCCTTTCCAAAGACACTCTTCCCTCATGGTTGGAACCAATCTGTATTCTGCCACAGCAGTCAACTTCATGGCTTATGAACACAGTTTCACAAGGTTCAGCAGCTCAGACTCATGGGCTCTCCAAACTGTTAGGAGTAGCTCTTGGCTCAGTGACCCCGACTTCATCCACATGGACTTTGTGCGTGAAAGCGTTGGCAGTCCTGATGGTGATGATGATAAGGTCTACTTGTTCTTCACCGAGAATGCAGAGGAATATGACTTCTCCAGCAAACTCATGGTGTCACGGGTGGCTCGTGTCTGCAAGGGGGATATAGGAGGTGCACGGACACTGCATAGGAAATGGACTTCGTTCCAGAAGGCACGTCTGGACTGCTCCATCCCTGAGCACAGCCTCCTGCCTTCCATTGTCCAGGATGTGTTCCTGCTGGAACATGAAAACTGGAATGAGAGCATCTTCTATGCAGTCTTTACACCTCAGTCGAGCTTGTCAGACATGTCTGCAGTGTGTGCATACAGTGTGTCTGCCATTGGAAAAGTTTTCAATGAGGGGAAGTTTAAGTCGCGCGTCGTCTTGAATGGTGAGTCCAAGTGGGTGACGTACAAGGGTGAGCTGCCTGATCCCAGACCAGGAGGTTGCATCAATGATGTTGCTCGACAAAAGGGGATTAATACCTCTTGGGAACTTCCAGACAAAACCCTGGAGTTCATCAGAGATCGGCCCCTCATGGACGAGACTGTTCGGCCGCTCAATAGTGGCCCGCTGGTGGTGAAAAAGGGGCCTTTGTTGACTCGGATTGTAGTGGATAGTGTGTTGGCACTAGATGGTGAGAGATACCCTGTCATGTTCATCGGCACTGAAAACGGCTACATTCAGAAGGCTGTGAACTACGCTGGGGAGATGTTCATTATTGAAGAGATTCAGCTGTATGAGGACCCCAATCCCATCAGGACTCTGCGTCTCTCTTCCACCAAGGGCCAGCTGTATGCAGGATCAGAGTTTGGTGCTGTTCAGATGCCAGTCAGTAACTGCGGTCGCTATGAGTCCTGTGTGGACTGTATCCTGGCCAGAGACCCCTACTGTGCCTGGGACTCCGCCTCTGACCACTGCCGCCTAGTCTCCAGCTTGGCGTCTTCCTCTGACACTGCCATTCAGAGTCTAAAGAAGGGAGACATTTCACAATGTCCTCATCCAGAGCCAGAAGAGCCTGTAGTAGTTGAAGATGTCGCCCTGGTTCCAGGGAACAACATTATGCTGCCTTGCCAGCCAGACTCTAACCTGGCACAGGTCCACTGGCGTTTGTCTGACCAAATACTTCACTCCGACAGCAGCAAATACTACATCTACGGTGGGTTCCTCCTCATTCACGACGTCTCAGAATCAGACGCTGGCTTGTACACCTGTGACTCCTCAGAGCAGGTCAACAAGAGAGGATACAACAGAACCATGGCGGTTTATCGATTAACAACAGCAACTGCAGTGATCATGCGGGTTTATCGATTAACAGCAACTGTAGTGTGTCTTATGGTGGCCGTGGCTCTGCTCTCTCTGTCCCTTGTTATTGTTTTAATGTGGAACCGTTTCAGGGGCACCAGTAAAACCCAGGAGGTACAGAGAACTAAGCCCCTGAATCCCACTCCTGGCAGCAGCACATGCACTGCCAATAATCACACTGTGGATTTAGAAGGGAATTATGTATAAAGTTGTGCACATGACAGGGATATGATCGTACTGTAGCGGTGCAACAGTTAAGGGAATTAATCGATTTAATTTATTATTTAATAAAATAATCGATTAATAATCAATCCCTAATTTGGGCATGTCATTGTAAAGAAATTGGTGAAAAAATATAAATAGTGAAAATGGCCGATCTACAAGCTCACTACCTTTTATATTTTGCAATTTTTAGAAGGCTAGAGGTTCAGGCCTCCTTATATACAAATACAAATATGGGGTTCCACATGGCTCCGTACTCTGATAATGGGTACTGCATATGGCAATGCTTGACCGACATCAAAGTACTGACGTAGCTGACTGAACATCATAGATTGGCTTTGAACTACCATGCAATAACCTGGGTCCAGTGCCTCAGGAATCTTCAACGCTTCTCAGACCATTTAAGGACCCCTTAGCTGGGAGATGAAGCAGGGACCCCCACTACACAACACAATATATTTTATAGTTATATTATGTTTACTCTTTATCTTTTCTATTACTATGTTATTACATTCATGTTATTTCAGACATTTAACCACGAACCCTCCAATCTATAGTAACTAAAGTTGACCTTTGGCACTGTACTTGGTCTGCTCTTTTTTTCCCCCACACCAAATTTCTTCACCAAAATCTTGTGATCTACTAGCTCACAGTGCGTCACACTGCGATGCGTTGTGAGCTTGTAGACCCATATCCACCTTAGATACAGTGTATGTGTGTGTAATTGTGCCCTTGCCTTTGATAGTGACTTTTTCCTTTGACCTTTTGGCGCAAAAGTAGTTTTTCATGGCAGCCTACTGTGATCATTCCAACCCAGTTTCCTGAATATCTAGCCCGTCCAACTCCATTGGAAGGCAGTCGCACACTCATAGCGATGATGCAAGAAAAAATTATTAAATAAAAGTTTTTCGACATAACAAATCTTCTTCAGGGGATTGATGGACATACCAATCAGTCATTCAAGAATCAACTCCGTACACAGTAGGAGAGGCAATCATTGACCCTGTCCCATATGCCAACAAAACATCTACAGAAAGGTGCAATGCATTTAAAAAACATTTTATATTACACAATATATCAAAAACATCTTCATATACTCAGTCTCAGAGTCTCAAATAGAGCATTATCATTACACCTACAATAATATAAGCAGAGATAGTATCTATATGAAAAATGTACTTGTGGGTTGACGTTGGGTCGATGTTGGGTCGACGGTGGACGTCACAAACGTAACATGCCCACATATGGTCAGTATTCTGACACACGGACAGTTATAGGCTGCTATATGCTGGTGTCTCTGATGCTGTCACAATCTGACGTCGTGACCATATATGGAGACTATTCTGGAGCTGGAGAGTGATGGGCTGAGTGGAAAGTCAGTCGGATCAGCGGAACTCTGGCTTCCCAGGTGGGCTCACTAACCACTCAGCTATCGCCGCCCCAAACATATACTCCCCCTGCTCCGACTATGGGAGACCACAAGGGGTAGAAATTGAATCTCACAAATAAATTCAACATTTGGAAGTTTAAAACATTTTGCAAATAAATAAATCTGAGATTTTTCTTTACTCATTTCTATGGAGCTTGTGTTGTATTATCTACAAATTATCTACAGTGTGTTGGGGACCTCGTTTGGTCTTCTCCTACGCACCTGTCGCCTTTGTAGATGTGCAAAAGGCTTTGTATGTATTATCTACAGGAAAATATATTTTATTTGTGTACACATTCAATCAACTTTATTCGCCAAATGTACAAGGTTTGTTTTGGCAGGTCAGCAAAAAAATACATGAATTAGAACAGGGGTCTTCAATGTTTTTCAGGCCAAGGACCCCTTAGCTGAACCACTAAATTGTGTTGCATATACCAAAGGTTCAAATACAGAGGTCTTCTTGGTTGTGGGTGGATTGCCTTTTAAATTGAATGATGCATTGCAGAATGCATTAAGGAAAAATATGGTTTATGAAAAATACCAGGTTGACATCAACAGGTCAAGGTATTAGTATAGATCATACATAAGTTAAATTTACCTTTGAACCCCTTTAGTTTGCCATTCCATATTGCCGTCATTTCAAAGCAGTCACGAAGTTGAGCCTCAAATTATATTTTTTTAATCTATGGAGGCATTACAGCATGTGTATTTGCAACATTGTTAAGTTACTGTATTGCTCATCTTTACAGCGTGGGTCTAGGAAGCTATCCGTGTATGTGTGTGTGTGCGTGTGCGTGTGCGTGTGCGTGTGCGTGTGCGTGTGCGTGTGCATATGTCTGTTTGTCCAGAGCTAATCTTGCAAAACTGCCTGAAGGCAGAATATGTACCAAATTATTATCACATCATGTTTTATATTTTTGAAATACTTAACTTTAATTCTGTAATGGAAGTCAATGGGGCTCAGCCTCAGATTGGGCTGAAGCCTTGCCCAAATTTGGAGTCATGCGTCATAGCCATGCCATTCCCATGTTGATCTTGAGATGCACATGATTAGATTTTTACCTCACTCGCCAGTTGTTTCCCTGGTGCCAGACCCATAATGTTTTCAGAGAAAATCTTATACGGACCAAATTTGAACCACGGCATATCCCTTTTCAATGGGCGGTTTGAGGGCTGTTAAGTACACAAAGAAGGGAAATTGCGGAACTTCTCTGATGTCAGAGTGGTGCTAGTAGTGGTGGGTGGAGAGAGACAGAGAGACTGTGGTGGATGGAGAAAGACAGAGAGATGGAGGTGGATGGAGAGATGTGGACAGAGATGGTGGTGGACCACAGGGTTGGTGTGGAGTTGGAAAATGTATGTCATATTGCCGCTGCTGGGCAGAAACCAAAACAGTGTCTAAAACAGTTACAAAACCTGTGTTCCAATGGATCCAGTCGAGTTCCAAGATTTAAGTCACAAGCTCTTGTTAGCACTTTTCATTAGTTACAACTTACAGTACGTATTTACAAAACATGTATGTAGATGTAAAGGGGTACCATTTATGGAAAGCAAAATAAGACGAAATATGGAGAAACAAGATTTCTTCCCAACAGCGATGATGACGTCATGATAAAATAAAAATAAAGAGCATGAGTGGTAGACAGTAAACAACTTCCACCTGTCTAGACAGGTACCAGTTTAGAAATCAGAAAAAAAGAGAACAGAGACATTAGTGCGTCAGAGGTTTCATGCATTAAAAGATCTGTCAGCATGTGGGAGAACTGATCATCCAAGGAAACAAAATAACAAACATACAACAAATAAACATAATTAAAGATTAAACAAATGGACAAAACACTGGCAGCTTCTGTCACTCCTTATCAAGAGGAAGAGATGTCTGATGATGACGCTTTAAAAATAAATCACCTTGAAGAGAAAGTGAAAATATGTTGACATCAATCAACAAAGTAAATTAATTACATCACTCACATGAGGGGGGGGGGGGTTCTACATAATATAGAAGTATCTATTTGCAAAAGATGTCAAATAATGTCTTGATATCCTGTGATTCCTTGTTCAGGAGGGCAATAAGGTGTGCACAATTCCTATACATGTCAAGCAAACTATTCTGATAAGGGAGTCTTTAGATAAAGGACTTCTTGAATAAAGGGCAAGTATGTTCTATCTATCTGCTCATTGTAAAAGGTCTGTGGTAAGGTGGTAAGTAGCAAAGAGTGTAAGACCTTGGAAAACATAATATATTGAATGGTATACACTACTACGGCATCATTGGAAAAAGCAGGAAAAACATACAGAATTGTCTGATTTGATGAGATTGCACGCACACGTACGCACGCACACGCACGCACACACACACACACACACACACACATTTGATGAGATTGCGCGCGCGCGCGCACACACACACACACACACACACACACACACACACACACACACACACACACACACACACACACACACACACACACACACACACACACACACACACACACACACACACAAGAAAAGTATGGGACTAGGCTAAGCCAGTGGGCTGGGTCTTCAGCCCACTGTCTTCCCAAAGATAATTCCACAGCATGGGGGCAAAACACTTCCAGAGTTAAAATGCGAAAAGTAATCGCCAGCTTCAAGGGAAGTCTATGCTATATCCAATGGAAAGCGTGTTCTAACATCTCCATCTTCTCAAATAACACAGGCAATTTGCATTATCTCTCTGCATTTCTTCTGCATCAACTTAGGCTATGTCACCCATAACTCCATTGCAGCTATCTGTGCTGCACCCTATAACCATTAGGTAGGTTTTATAAGCGGCTGGTCTCGCCACTGTTCCAGCAACTACATTGAGATGTCAACAGACGGTGTCTCAGAGCGTCTGGCAACGCAAGACTAGGTGGGTTTTACCAGTACCACAGCCACAGCTCTACTGTTCTCTGTCAGCTACCCGAAAGCCTATAAGCTAGCTACAGTACAGTACAGTACTAGTTTGTTTCCCCCCCCCAACTACTTCCATCAGCTTCAGGGAAATTCTGAAGTGAAACTTATTTTCGTGTTGTATTATCTTTCATAGCATCACAACAAGTACGGGCTGTTAATGAAACTCCCCACAAAATACTTTGCCCCCCCTCTTGCATAATACTGCAGGCTTTGCATTCATCCTAAGAATAGACATCCACGTTACAGCACAGTGCTGTGCTGCCAGGTCTCTTCTCTACATTCCCAGAGAGACAGATAAACACAATGATCTTCATCTCCTCTTCACATTTCTCTTTTTGTCGTTCCTCCCTCTGAAAATATTTTTCTCTTCCTTGTTGTTGTTGTTCTTCTCCTCCTCCCACATGCATTTCTTTCATCTCCTTGCTCTTGTTTCCCCTCTATGTTAACCCTCGGCAGATGTTTTAGGCTGTCTCAGCCAATACAGAGGCTGTTCTCATATTCAACATGTTTTTTGGTTTGCTCGCTGGTGTTTACAGTTACATAATGGCTCTTTGTAAGTCAAACCCTATTTCTTGACACTAATTAATTACACTTTTTTTTTACGAAGTTGGCTGCACCTGTGCCATAACAATAAACAAAAAACGAATCTCTTTGCAAAGCATAGCTCCTCCAACAGCAGATATATAAAATAGAACATATGAAACTATTTGCAATGAATTTAGCAAAACAAGCTATTATGTGCTCATTAAAGACATACTGTGTTATGATGTAAGCCTAATTAGTTGGATCTGTGGCTTATATTTATTACCCAAAAGTTTTGTCAGCATAATATCACAGGCACAGCACTGACAAGTTTGAATAGTAGTTCAATTAGGTGCAGAGAAAGTTTGTTTGGAACATGTTAGCTTTTCAGAACAAATAATCTGAATGCAGTGGTGGAAAAAGTACTCAAATGTTTTACTTAATAGTGGGGGTCCTTAGGGAGATTTTAGGGTATGTTCGTTCACTTTTGTCTAAAAGCGCCAAATTTGGCACAGGTGTAGCTCAGGGCATACTTAAATGATTTGGCTAGGGCGCCCGCGCCGGTGACCTTTGGGGTCGCCACAGCGTCTGATCCAATATGGCCACCACCTGAACACGCTTTTGCCTCTACATTTGAACCAGATGAGCTACAAATCCAAACTTGGTGTCTATTTCATGTTTTTTGACAATTAGAAATATGATGGAAAAATCATCTTTATGATTGGGTGTGTCTGGACACCTAATTAGCATATTTCCAAGATGGCGGCCATGTAAAAATTAGGTGTACCTTAACTTTTGATACTTTTGGCAAACTATTTTAGGTTTTTTGAGCATCAGAAACCTACTGGAATGATCAGATTTATGATTAAATGTATCTAGAGCACTTTAACTTCCATATTAACAACATAGCCATTATCCACCAAAATGTATTGCACATATATTTTCACACAGATAGAATGTAAAGCTGTATCTTACAGATATATTTCATTGTAACATTAGTAAAAGTAGAGAAAGTCAGTGCTACCCCCCCCCCCCCCCTGTATGGTAGGAAAACTTCTCCATAATTCAGGTTGGACCACCGTCCTCTCCCAGGCCCAGGTGTTAACTTCAGGACGAGCTCAGTCTGCCCTCAATGAGCACCATATAAAACGGACACGCTATGCCCATCAAGTCACTCTCATGTCCCTTCAGATTCTCAAACAAAATGCATACTCTGCCTATTGTGCAGATGTTCTTGGTCCACCTGAGTCATTTGAGATGTGGGACCAACGAGCTCAAGCAGAGTTTCCACAGTTCAAGTACTGGTCCACCATCATGGAGCTAGAGCTACTACTGTGTCGATTCATTCGGTCACTTCGTGAAGGAAACTTCAATTTGTATGTTCAAGTTTGTGATGAACTGTGTGCTTGGTTTCATGTGATGGATCACACAAACTATGCCCGCTGGTTACCTATCCATGTACGAGACATGGTTGAACTACCGGAAAAACATCCGGCAATTTATGAAGAGTTTTTGAAGGGGAATTTTGTAGTGCAACGTTCAGAACACAAGTTCAGCTTGATTGCAAAGGATCAATCACATGAGCAGTCAAACAAAATTCTGCAGTCCTATGGTGGAGCAGCTGGACTCTATGAAAAGCCTGAAGCTCTCACACTATTCATGCTTGCAGGGCCAGACAGTGCCAGGTTGGTGCAAGAGTTTGAAGCTGTGTATAGTAACATCAGCTCACCATCCTCAACTTCTCATCATGAAGAGGCACATAGCTTGCAGGTCAAGTTCATGAAAGATGTCAAATCCTTCACAGCCATTATGGAAAGTCACAGGAATCCTTTTCTATCCGGTTGACAGTGATGTTGTCATTCTTGCAATCCACTTTTTTTATGCATTAAAGATCACAGATCTTTGGATTGGCTTTGGCTGTGGAAAAAGCTACCGAGACATTCCTGTCCATGAAATCCGCAATGCAATGGGTCCTCAGAAGTCACTGGCATTGCCTCTCTTCCATGCGCTGACAGGATGTGATACTACATCAGCCTTCCTTGGCCATGGGAAAAAGAGTGCATGGGCAGCTTGGGAGGCAACACCAGATCTCACAGACACCTTGGTTGCCCTCACCTTGGAGCCTGAGAAGATCAACTCTGATCCTGTTCATATGCAACGTCTGGAGCGTATGGTTGTCATCATGTACAGTAAGAGCTGTGGCTGCAGTAGTGTAGATGAGGCCAGACAGCGGCTTTTCTCAAATGGTACAAAGTCCCTTGAGAACCTTCCTCCCACCCAAGCTGCACTGACTCAGCATGTAAAAAGGGCACTGCTGCAGGCCAGTTTTTATTGGAGTCAGGCAACCTCCGTTAAAACTGAATATTCCCAATTTTGGAATGTGGGGATGGAACAGCTCGACAACAAAGGCTTGGGAACCATACTGGACCCATCTGCCAGATGCCAGTACAGCCTGTGCCATCCTTCTCCGCTGCGGGTGCAAGAAGTCTTGTAGCGGGCGCTGCAAGTGCTTTAAATCTGGGGTCTGTTGCACCTCATTGTGTGGATGTGAGGGTGCATGCACCAACAATGAGGGTCCAGCACACTAACCTGGATGCGCACACTTGGTGCAGCTTTTGTCTAGTTATTGGGGAACAAAAACAACAACAACCCCAACCCCCCCCCCCCCCCCAAAAAAAAAAAAAAAAAAGGGAGAGAAGACAGCCTCCACGTGGCCTCCCCCGCAAGTAGCCAAAGAGCCCTTTAAGCGAAACCAATGTCTTCAAAATGTCACAACCACAGCCCCCCCCCCCCCCCTCCCCACCCCTGACATTTCATATAAACATCAGAAAGGAATCATGCATGTCAGAATTAGTTGAATTAGACCTATTGCACCAGGTTTTACTCATAACAATGGCCAAGTTACGTCCAATGTCTTCAGAATAGCAAAACACCACTTGGAATTATGCAAATTAGGGGTCTAGACACACCCAAAAATAAAAAAGAGCATTCCAACACATTTCTAATTGTCAAAACACATGAAATAGACACCAAGTTTACATTTGTAGCTCATCTGTTTCAAATGTTTGAGACAAAAGCTATTACAAGTGGCGGCCATATTGGATCGGCCGCTGTGGCGACCCCAAAGGTCACCGGCGCGGGCGCCCTAGCCAAATCATTTAAGTATGCCCTGAGCTACACCTGTGCCAAATTTGGCGCTTTTAGACAAAAGTGAACGAAAATATCCCTAAGGGCCCCCACTATAAGTAAAAGTATCAATACTACAATGTAGAAACACTCTGTTACAAGTAAAAGTCCGGTAATCAAAATGTACTTGAGTAAAAGTACAAAAGTATTGGCATCAACATGAACTTAAAGGCCAAAAATGTAAAGCACACATTATGCAGAATGTCCTGTTTCACAAGTTATCATAATGTAAGCAGATCTACAAGCTCACAACGCATCGCATTGCGATGCGTTGTGAGCTTGTAGATCAGCTATTTTCGCTGGTTGGTGGAGACATACAACTGTGATGCTGCATTTATATTAGAAACTGCTTTAATCCTCCCTATTTTGTATTCAGGTGCTTGTATATCTTGGCTAATATGAGTCTGTTGTTGCTTGATTCCAATTAGTAAGCTACCTGTACGGTACAATGAGAAGCCACTCAAGACTGTGTTGGCAATTTGTGATTAAGCTAACATTTATTCTTTTATGTATATAGGCCTATTCAACATAGCTAATTTAATCACCTCTGTCTGCATACAAGGCTGTTCTCCACCTTGAAGCTCTTTAATCAACAGTCTTGTCCTTGAAGGGGAATTAATGAATTGAACTCAGTTTTGTGCCAAGCTTGAATGTAGGGGAGACTGGGGTCAAAAATAACAGGGGGCAAACGTAACACACTCAATAATTCTAATCAGAAACAATCTAGAGGGGTGAGACTTCTTGTGCACATGCTCAGTAGGGTCCTTTCTCTGCCTATGGATAGGACAGAATGGTCATTTAATCTCAGCAGAAGTTCTCAACAAAAACAGATTTTGAGGTGTAAACGTACAGTACATTTTGGAATGTACAGTATTATCCTTCTGCTGTCTAAAGTTTGGATGACAGCTAATTTAAACTAATATATATAGCAAACATGCATTTATGTGTATCATTTAAGTCGGTCAATATTTGTACTCATTACTTTTATAAAACATATTTGCGTGTTGGACTGGTGTTATCAAGTTTATTTTTGTTGCCTTTTTGTGCCTTACCCAGTG
The DNA here is from genome assembly GCF_963280865.1 of Gymnoscopelus braueri. Lineage (NCBI taxonomy): Eukaryota > Metazoa > Chordata > Actinopteri > Myctophiformes > Myctophidae > Gymnoscopelus > Gymnoscopelus braueri. The sequence goes on along the minus strand of NC_137617.1, from coordinate 33,545,160 downwards.
GCAGCTAACAGGTAGCCTATGCATTTGTATTGATTTCGAATATCAATCAACGTCTTTTTTTGTGCCTGTACCTGTTCTTTTTCTCCTGTAAAATAAAATAAAAAGTTATTTAAAAAAAGATTATGCATAGGAGGAAAACGGAAATAAATAAGTAGACCTATGTATAGAGCCATTTAATCCATCATTTCCTATTCAAATTTGCAGCGCGAATCCAGAGTGAATGAGTGTTCTGTTGTGACTATTAGCGGATTTAAATAGAACTGCTGCACATATATATATGTAAATTAATAGATCAATGTTCAAACCTAAAGTTTGAATTCAATACCATGCAAAGTCATCATGTCTCTTTGTCACTCTCTTTTATTAAGACCTGGAAAGCATCTGTGTCATTCTATATTTCTTTGGCTATTCAAAAATAGCAGATATACAAGCTCATAGCTTGTATATAGTATATAGTTGCTCTGGATTAAGAGCGTCTGCTAAATGCCTAAATTGTAAATTGTATATGCTATTTTTGAAAAATCTTGAAAATGTGTACAAAAATGTGAACATATTTTGCTCCTGGGGGTCCATGGAACAAAACATTTTGGAGACGGGGGGTCTGTGGCCAAATATATATAATTTTGGGGGTCCTTGACATGAAAAAAATTGAGCAACTGTTTTCAGAAAACTGTTACGATTTAAATTTTAGAAGACATTTTTAGAATCCACCTCAGGTCTTAATGGGTTAATCCATCAATTCCTACTATTCCAGTTGTAGCACTGAAATTATTATGAGTCGAGAGTGAATAAGTGACTTTCTTTAGCTTAGCCATAGCCTACAGTGCTGGATTTAAATAGAACTGCACGTAATTATGTCAATTAATAAATCAATGTTCAAACCTAAAGTTTGAATGCAATACCATGCCAAAGTGGTCATCACGTCTCTCTGCCACTCTTTTAAGTGATGTTGAAGTGTTGACGTCAGGAGGACCGTAGCCTACACAGACCATCATCAGCAGCAAGCGCGGAGGAGAGAGATAACCAGCGCGTCAGGACCATGCACCAGCGTTGCCATGTCGGCTTATTATAAGCTACTTTGGGCTTGTCTTTCTGTAAAGTTGCTTGTAAATATTGGTAGTTGCGGGTTGCGTTTTTTGGGGGTTGTTTCAAAAGTGCAGTTGCTTATTTGGGCTTGTTTCCCAATTTTTTTAAAATTATTATTTAAACCAGTGGTTCTCAAATGTCAAGGAGAGGACCCCCCAAATTAATAGGCTATGTAATTGCCCCCACCCTAACCCCCATCTGAAAACATTTTGTGCCAGGGACTCCCTTACCAAATATGTGTTGTTATAGACTGAGAAATGTTTGAAAAAATATTTCACTTTTTCTCCAAGATTTTTTTTTTAAAATAGCAGATCTACAAGCTCACAACGTGTCGCATCGCGACGCATTGTGAGCTTGTAGATCGGCTATTTTCAAATAGCTGATATACATTTAAATTGCTCATGTGGCCTCTAGTGTCGCTTCTTTTGGGCTTGTTTTCATAGACCTGGTTGCTTATCTCTCTCACTCAATCTGGCAACAATGGTCAGGACCACCATGCACACACAACCTGTGCCGGTGGTGCGCGTCGCTGCTCCGCGCCCGTCCTTCGGCAGTCTTCACAAACTTCTGCATGAAAGATAAGAGCGCGATGGAAAATACATAATACAAGGACATACATTAACTACCTACAGATGCTAACCGGAAGATAAGTTCGTGGGTTATAGGCATAGTTTTAACTGAGGTCAAGTTTAGGAATAAAGTTTGGCTCCATTTCACTGAGATTACGTTTTAGGAATAAGGTTTAGGTTTTTAGGCATAGTTTTACTGAGGTTACGTTTATTAGGAATACCAGGTGGCGACCGTTCCGAGGTCGCCGGATTTTGCCCCGCGGGGCGACTGTGTTTTGGGGCGAGCGTTTTTTTGGGTAATTCGTACAGAACACCCCGAAGCGATGAATAACAAGTCTATTCATCCGAACAGCAGCCCGCCTCGGGCCAGCAGCGGCGGCGGCGGCGGCTCTGGGACCGACGACCAGGAGCTGATCATCACCTCCACGTTCGGCACGCTTCTCTCCGTGGTCTACATCATCGGGGTGTCGGGGAACGTGTACACGCTGGTGGTGATGTGCCACTCCATCCGCTTCGCCACGTCCATGTACATCTCCATCATCAACCTGGCGCTGGCGGACCTGCTCTACCTCTCCACCATCCCGTTCGTGGTGTCCACCTACTTTCTGAGGGACTGGTAATGATTATAATAAAATGATCTTTATTTATAGAGCACCTTTTCAGACATAAATGTAGTTCAAAGTGCTTTACATGATTCAAGTTTAACCCTTTAAGACCTGAGGCGATTCTTTAAAAAAAATCTAAATCCTAACAGTTTTTGGAAAAAAATCTAAACTTTTTTTTTTTCACGATTTTTCAAAAATAGCAGATCTACAAGTTCATAGCGCGGCACTCGGTGCCGCGCTATGAGCTTGTATATCTGCTATTTTTGAATAGCCAAAGACATCTAAAGTGACACAGATGCGTTCCAGGTATTAATGGGTTCATAGAGGTTGACAAAGCAATAAGTTAAAATCTAGTCAAGAGTAAAAATTAAAGAGTGTAATTAAAAGGGGGGAAAAGATCAGTTAAAAAGCAAGGTCATAGAAGTGAGGTTATAGCATGCCTCTTAAAGCCATAAACCGAGGTTGCCTGTCTGCAGTGATATGCAGGGGGAGTAATTGCTCCAAATCCTCGGTGCATCATAGCTACCAAAACCTAAGGCAGCATCACCAGGTCTCTTAATTGCCATTTGTCGATGTGGCTCCGTCAGCAGTCCAGCACCGAGTGACCTGAGGGGGGGGGGGGGGGGCGGCCTGCGACGCACTTCTGCAGGCAATCCGACAAAGTAGGAAGGTGCTAGACCAGAGGTCTTCAACAGGGGGTCCTCAGAGTTAGGCCTACTACAGGGGGTCCGCCAAATCTTTGTATGATTTTTTTTACATTAACCACTTCCAGTGGCGCGGGAGGGGGGGGGCTATGGGGGCTGCAGCCCCCCTGGTGATGGGAGCAGCCCCCCTGGTGATGGGAAGAAAAAAAAAAGTTTTATTTTATTTTATTTTTTATAATATATATATATTTTATGGATCATAGCAGTCTGTTACGGTCATGGATGAACTTCAACCTGGTGTTTACACTGTCTTTCTGCCTTTTTGTGTGGGGAAAAACACAGAAAACCCCCAAAAAATCGCAAAAAAATCGCGCGCCCACGCTTCGCGCGGGCGCGAGGAGTCCCCCCCGACGCACAGCCCCCCTAGGTATTAAGGACTTCCCGCGCGCCTGACCACTTCAACCAAGCATCCCTATTCTGGGGAGAACTTTAACCAAAAATAGCAGATCTACAGTACAAGCAAACCAGTTTGGGTTTTTTTGTTCTCTTGTTTGATCTCCTCTCCTCCTTACCCCCCCCCCCCCTTCTTCTTCCCTTTCTTTTTTTTCTATGGAAATAAGTATATGGGAACTATGCACGAAAACCAATTTCACCCACATTTTTCACTTCTGTAAACCTGTGAAGTGACAATAAAGCTGATTCTGAAGCTCAGTGCGAGGCGTTGTAGATCTGCTATTTTTGGCAAAGAGGTTTGGTGTAGGGGGGGAAAAGAGCAGACCAAGTACAGAGTGAAAGGTCAAGTTTACTTAGTATTGACGGTTTAAGTCTGGAGATCCATATTAACATGAATCCAACATACACTATGAAGCTGCCTATGAAATCTTTGAAAAGAAAAAAAATATATATATATATATTTATACAATATATAGGCTAATGGGGGTCCCTCGCAGTGGTGTGTTCTAGGTTTTTTCGAAGGGCATACTATAATTATTCCCTCCCACATGCGTGGCACGTGCACATTCGCGCGTATGTACTTGCTCGCGTGGGCGCTGAATGAAATAAATTGAATGAAATGAAAATTGAATTGAAGTCTAGATTTTTGCTGCCCCCAGCCCCTCCTCCTGCGTATCAGATACGCTTTCTCGGACGGTTTCTAGATGGCTACGCTTGGCTACAAATTATTTCTGCAGGTCACACTATGTATATAGCCTAACACGGTAGAACACGGTAGAACACACCACTGTGTCCCTGCTTTATCTCTCTCTCAGCCAAGGGGTCCTTGGCCTGAAAAACATTGACCCCTGTGCTATAGACCCTTCAAGACTTCAAAAACAAGTAAAAGAACTTTAAAATCTATCCTAAACTTCACAGGTACTTCGGCGACGCAGGCTGCCGCGTCCTCCTCAGCCTGGACCTGCTGACCATGCACGCCAGCATCTTCACGCTCACGGTGATGTGCGCCGAGCGCTACCTGGCCGTCACCCGGCCGCTGGACACAGTCCGGCGGTCCAAGAGCTACCGCACGGCTCTGGCCTGGGGGGTGTGGCTGGTGTCGCTGGTCCTCACCGTGCCCATGACCGTGATGGTCACCCAGGTCACCAAGAGCACGCCAGACGGGGGCGTGAAGAGGATGTGCGCGCCCACCTGGGCGCCCCTCGCTTACAAGGTATATAGGCTATATAGTACAGTGATGTAAAGTAACTAAGTACATTTACTGAAGTGTAATTTTGAGGTATTTTATACTTTACTGGAGTATTTCCAATTTTCAGTGCTTTTACTTCTATACTCCACTACATCTCAGAGAAAAATGTTATACTTTTTACTCTTTACTCACTACAATTATTTGAAAACTTAATACTAGTTGCTTTGTAGATTTTGATTATTATTACAAAACCCAACCACTTCAGCCCTATACATTTCGGCCATTTGAAAATAGCCGATCTACAAGCTCACAATGCTTCGCGATGCGACCCATTGTGAGCTTGTAGATCTGCTATTTTCAAAAGATTTGTATACATTTGAAAACTTCTGAAACGGGACATTCTGCATAATGAGTACTTTCTACTTTTGGTACTTTAAGTACATTTGAAAACCAATACTCTTGTACTTTTACTCAAGTACATTTTTTAATTCCGGACTTTTACTTGTAACAGAGCACTTCTGCATTGCAGTATTGATACTTTTACTTAAGTAAAAAAAAAAACAAGTTCTTCTTTTTTCCTCCACTGAAGGTATACGTGACCGTGTTGTTTGGCACCAGCATCATGGCACCGGGGCTGGTCATCGGCACCCTGTACATAAAGTTAGCCCGCACGTACTTGGAGTCCCAGCGCAACTCCGTCATAAACAGGGGCGGCAAGAAGAACAAGAAGTCCCCGAAGCAGAAGGTCCTGATCATGATCTTCACCATCGTGCTGGTGTTCTGGGCGTGCTTCCTGCCCTTCTGGATCTGGCAGCTGCTGCCCCTGTACGTCAGCAAGCCGCTGCGCCTGGCCTCGCACACGCACACGTGCATCAACTACCTGGTGGCCAGCCTCACCTACAGCAACAGCTGCATCAACCCGTTCCTCTACACGCTGCTCACCAAGAACTACCGGGAGTACCTGAAGAACAGGCACAAGAGCTTCTACCGCTACACGTCCTCGTTCAAGCAGCGGCCGCCCAGCCTGTACTCCTCCTGGGGGAAGTCGGCGTCCTCCAGCAACCAGTTTGAGTTCAACTCCGAGACCCTGGTCATGGGGACGCTGAAGTGACGGAGGGGAAGACGAGGTTCGCTGTAGGATCCACAACAGGTAACCAAGACCAGACGTTACACAAACTTGTAACCGCTGTGTTCGTGCCTAATTGTGGCATTGACCACCAAATGATTTGACTTCAGGGGTCTTCAATGTTGTTCAGGCCAAGGACCCCCTATAGCTGAGAGAGAGTTGAAGCAGGGACCCCCACTACATTGTGTCGCAGATTAAAAATGTTCATAGATTTCAGGTACATAGACTTGTTTGACATGACCTTTTCTATTAATACGGTATGTTGGATTCATGTTCATGTGTATTTTAAGACAGCTAACCTTTTAAACCCTCAATATTTAGTAAACTTGACCGTTGGCCCTGTACTTGGTCAGCTCTTTTCCCCCTCTACACCAACTTTTTGAAAATAGCAGATCTACAAGCTCACAAAGTCTCGCAGAGAGAGGCGTTGTGAGCTTGTAGATCTGCTATTTTTGGCTAATGTTCCCCATCACACAAAGATTTTGCGGACCCCCTGTAGTTACTCTGAGGACCCCCCGGGGATCCCGGACCCCCTGTTGAAGACCCATGATTTACTTCATAACTGTTATGTTGATTTCTAGCATTCTGTGTTGCAGAATTCCATAGATTCGTAGGCTACTAAAAGAAAATATATATATTTAAATCATGATTCAAACAAATGTCTATAGGTTACAAATACATTCAAATTATAATGACTGTAAACTCACTTTCCCTTCATGGATCAGTAAACTATAAGCTCACCCAGCCACTACTGCGATTCAAAATCAGATAAACATATACATAAAAATGTCCAGTGTTAATTTAAGACTAGTATAGGCTAAATGGAACTACATTTTAGAGACTATAAATAATGATGAATTCATTCCTAAGCCCGTTCAGACTGGCTCCATCTCTCCGTTTTCTTTTGCTGCGTCACTGTCAATTCATCACCTCTGGTCCTGTCCATTACTCTGCCCCCCACGCACGCACGCACGCACGCAAATGGCTTAGCTTGAGCTGAGGATGCCAGTCCAAACAGGTACAGTAGACTGGTCAGTGTTAATTTATCAGTGGTCAGTGGTGGAAAAAGTACTCAATTATGTGAGCTATTTTCAAAAGATTTTGATAAATTGTATACATATGATAGGCTACCTTGTGAAAGATTACTGATGATTGGCAAGAGTCTCAAATTCAAATGAACACAGGTGATTTTGCATATTAATTTCATTCTGCACAGTGCAGAGTGTTCTGCTTGCAAATGTGACAGATTATGCAAATCAGAAAACATAAATGCCTGTGAGGTGTGTGTGTGTGTGTGTGTGTGTGTGTGTGTGTGTGTGTGTGTGTGTGTGTGTGTGTGTGTGTGTGTGTGTGTGTGTGTGTGTCCAATGCATGTGCTGGTTGTGCAGCAACCCTGTCCTATTTAACTGTGCTGTCAATCATTGAGGAAATAGATCACATCAATAGAATTATTTAGGCCTATTCCTTCTGTTCCCGCTTATTGATCAGGGCAAAATTGGTTGATCTAAACATCGCTATTGTGACGATAATGTCGTATTGTGACGTGATCTTGTAGATCGGCTATTTTAGCTATTTTAGGAATAAAAAAGTATACAATAAAGATAAGACTTATGCCATGAATATAACGATATCCAAATTCCAGATGATATCTAGTCTCACATCACAAAATTGATTTTACAGTATATCACCCAGCCCTAAACCTGAGATATGCAGGAGTGGGTCCTGCACTCAGGATGTTTCATATTTGGTCTCTTCATGAGCGATGCTGAGCTGCACCTCATGTTTCATGTAGAGGCCATAACGCCTTCATTCAGATGGCCTCCGGTGCTGGAAGGAAGCTCCTTGGCTCTAATCCCTTCTATTAGGAGTGCTCAGCAGCACCCGTTTCATGTCAGGCCCCCTGCTGTACTAGGACTGCAGCGGTTCTAAAACATTTTCATGTCAAGGACCCCCCTAATTGATAGGTATTTGGCCGTATGCCAGGGACGAGAAGATTTGTGTTGTTAACACATTCATTCCCAGGTATTAATTCATTCATTCATTCCACCACTGCCAGCGGTTTTACCTTATTTTGAGTCTTTTTGACGATCCACAGAATTTTTTTTTTCAACGCGGATGTAAACAATCGATGTTTTGGTGAGAAGACGAGTCTGTCTTCTTTCCACCAAAAAAAACCCCATTGTAACCGCGATCATCCGTTCTGTAGTTATCGGCAGTTGAATATAGCTCGTTTTCACCAAAAACGCAATCTGGGAAAATCCGAAAAAGATAATCTATTTTTATAAATCTGATAACATTGTAGCGGACGGAGTGAAAATGTTTTAGATGACGTCATTTCCGGGCGTATCCTTCTCTCGAAGTCAAGGCATCATTCATAGGTTGGCGAAAAACACCAGTTGACGTAATATTACGTCATTGGCAGTCAAGCGTTGGATTTGAGATGACGTAATATTATGTCCATGGCTTACGTCAATGTGTTAAAAGTTATCAAAATGATTCCAACTTTTTCAAAAACGTTTTGAAAATTGCTGTTCTAAAAGCTCATGTCGCGATTGTACATTGGCTATTTTTGAATAGCTGAAGTATGAAAGAGGGTTAAAGTGGTTAGACTGTTCCTCGTTCCCCTGGATCCCCTCAAGAACTCCTGCAGGGCCCCGGACCCACTGCTATACTGTAAGTCAACTCTGCCTCTTCAGATCCACCTCGGTTCGTACACTCAAACCACCGGTCAGTTTCATAGTTTGATACGGTCAGATGGAACCATCTGGCTGTACCAAATGAATTGATCATTATGCTGCAGCTTTGCCCACGTATAGGCCTACAGTAAAATCCTGAGTGATAGGGTCCGTTTTAAATACACCCAGAGTTAACTGAATACCCTGGATTATGCAGTGTATCCTCTTCTTCAAAAGACACGCACACGGTCACATGTGGAAAAGACGCTAGTTGCAGATTCATTGCATTTTGTTTTCTGATATACATACTGTATCTGTCACATTTCCAAGCAGAAAGTCTGCAGACTGAAATGTATAAAGCATCTGTATTTATATAAAATCTTCTCCTGCATGCACTAAGGAAAGTCAGTAATACTGACCTGGGGAGAAACATCAAGCCACTTCAAAAATGCAATAATAGTCGGGGATGTCCGTTGTCTTCACAGCGATATTTTTTCCTTAACCACTTTCAATCTGACGTCCCTATTTTGGGCATGCCATTGGGTAAAACCTTTCAAGAATTTTCTGGAAAAAAAATCTACAAGCTCACAACGCATTGCGTCGTTGAAGGTATAGGGGTGCCATGCCTTTGGTTGCTTTGTAGGCCAACATCAGTGTTTTGTACTCTGTGCGGGCAGCGAGCCGCTGGGAGATCATTTACGAGTACGACATACATCGTTGTAAGTCAAAGTACATATAAGGCTCAGGTGTGTAAATCCACCCAAGATTATTGAGCCCAGGAAAAGGGAGGTCAGTGACAAAGGAGCTAAGCAGCTTAACTACTTAAACCCTATATACTTATACTTGACCCGAGTCCCCCAGGGTTCTATACTAAGCCCCCTCCTTTTTTCCCCCTCTACACCAAATATCTTCACCAAAAAACATCTACAAGCTTAAGCTTGTAGATCGGCTATTTTCGCCAAATGTTCACTGGTCTGCTGTTTGCTTATCAGGGCGGGCACTTATCACTTTCATGAAATAGGGTCTATTTTCTGTCAATGGGATCAGGGACTCCAAGACACACGGTGTGAATTACTTCATCTAATAGTGTGTCACCACTTGGCCGTGTTTAGCAATAATAGTGTGATAATTTGTCACTCTGAAAAAGCAATTAGACAAGTCTGATATTGATAGGGCCAGTTACATTTCTAAAATGTTCTTATGACTCTGTCAGCTGGTCCGATTACTTCAGGAGTGTGGCCTGACTGGAATCCATGTCTGTGTTTATTGTGGCAGGCAAGTATAATACTATATCAGGTTTAATAGAAATTAAAGGCAAGCATGCTGCACACTCCTGGCAGGGTTTTGGTATTACCAGACAGTGAAAGCTCAGATTAGTTGTCTGTCCTGACGTACGTAGACATGGAATGAGGGACAGCACGAGGTTCAGTGTGTGGGGTTTTTAATAAGTGGGGCCAAGTTAGAGCAGTTAAGTGAGAATGGTTGATGTGTCACTTTCCCTTAAGTACAAAAGAAAGCCGTAATCGAGTTGCTTTCAGCTCTGACATTCTTAAACTGTCATTATGTATGATTCTCCCGTCTGGCTCCCAAACTGTGGCACGAACTCCCCATTGCAATTAGAACCGCTGACTCACTCCCAATCTTCCGCTGTAACCCGAAGACTCACCTCTTCAGACTCCACTTTAGCCAGTAGCACTTGCCCTAGCCTTGATGACCTTGCAGGCTTATGCGAAGGCTAAAATGTCATTTAGATAGCATGCTATGAGGACAGATTCCAGGTGAATTTGTAGACCTGGCATCCTGTAGAGTGTATAGTTTCAATGTACAGATTATAGCTTTTTTTAGATTATACTGTTTAGACTGATGAATCTTGAAAATTTGTGACAAATCTTTGAATATAATTTTAAAGCAAACATCTTTAACTCAAATATTTGCTTCTGGGGGTCCCTGAAACTAAATCTTTTGAGATGTGGGTCCGCGGCCAAATACATATAATTTTGGGGGTCCTTGACATGAAAAGGTTTGAGCTCCACTGATATAGCACCATATGTTTTTCAGAAAACAGTTAGGATTTAGAAGATATTTGTAGAATCGGCCTCAGGTCTTAATGTGTTAAGCTATGTTAAAGAAATTGTACTAATGTAGAGGAGGTGTAAGTTAGTCAATTTATGATATTAATGTTGATCAATACAGAAAAGAAAACCCATTTTGATTATATGAAATACACTGTATGAAATGTCATACATAATGTAGTAAGATGACAAAAGGACAGAACATATAGCAAATAAGTGTGTAATTTCTTGCAAAATGTAAATTTATGTCCCGCCAGTCTTTTCTTCATATCAAAAAAATTAAAACGTTAAAAAAATAAGTTGCAGACCAAAAGATAGTGGCGCATCGCAACATGTTGTGAGACACCGTTGTACAACAAAGTATAAATCAGGCTTTAACATACAGAGGGCTTGCGTTTAGGCCCCAATCCTCTGCACATGAGTTGTCATTACCATTTACCAAAAATTACAATACAGTGGTGGACAAAGTACACTTCCTCAGTACTTGAGTAAAAGTATAGACACTCTGGTCAAATATTATTCAACTACAAGTGAAAGTTGCTCTGTCAAATTTGTAAGTTAATGTACTGGAGTACTGGCTTAAAAAAAAACCTAGTATTCAAAAGTACATGCTCAAACTTTTCTGGATCAGGGCCCACTTGAAAATCTATAAAGCGTTTTTTTTTTCTTCTCCCCCAATTATTTGGGGGGCCACTTGCAATATCCTCAAGCCCCACCAGCGGGCCCGGCCCACAGGCTGAGAACCACTGAACGAATAGTGGATACAATCCTTGAATATTAGTCATTAGTCAACTAAGAATTTCTTTAGTCCACAGATATTCCTACCAAAAGCAGGCAAGGCTGCTCAACACAACTTGAGCATGAAGAAAAAAGTGTCAGAATAAAGAGCCAAGGTGATTGAGGCTGAAATAAATTAATATATTAGGTTTCATATCCTGCCAAGCTGCTCTGTAGATAACAAGAGCATTGATTTGGTGCATCCAGGCCCAGGGTTCGATTTGTACAAAGAACAGAGGGGGTGGGATACTGCTTTGTTCGACAAATGGCTAATCTACAACCTTGGCTTGTAAATCTTGTGAGGTTCGAACAAAAAATCATTTCATCATGATATCAATCACATTTAGTCACTATAACAACTCTAGTGACTGATGGGGGGGGGGGGGGATAGGCTATTGAAAGCAGAGGCATGGAGTTTCGCACCCATTACACCTCAGCAAATCAAACCCTGGGTACGTTTTAGCCAAGTTTCTTCTGTACTTAGTTAAAGAATAGACATGTTATTACAATGTGCATACTAGACATGACATCAAAGTAATGAAGATAATTTACACTGTCATTTTCAATGCGCTAATCACATGATTTCTGAAACCACTGAAACTTACATAATAATATCCAGCCAATAGATATGAAGCAAATATAGTAGTCACTTTGTTGTTGCAAAGTAATTATATTTATATCAATGTTGTGAGCCAAGAAGGAATGAAGTGGGGGTTCTTCGCACATATATTATGACACCTCGTGCCAAAAATACTAAAGATCCAATGATTTCTTAAAGAGCATAATGTGTAAACATCAGCCTTGTGTGAAGTAATTCCACAAGTCAGACTCAGAAAGTAAAAGCTAAGACTCGAATAGTAATAGGAACATTATGCATAACCATTGTGCATAGGTATAACATTAGTAGTCAATGTAATGGCAATTTAATATCAATATGGATGAACCATACTCATTATCCGCACCTTTTGTACAAAGAACAGACACAAAGTTGATCTGCCTTCACTGCAATTCAAACAGATTTAATGAGGAAAGTGAAAGTGTGAAAGAAGTATAGCATGCGATATGACTTGCGATATGACATCCCTTTTCGCCGAAGCATGAATTAGGCATCAGTCGAAGTCCTTGACTGATGTTCTTTCCTCTCAGTGCCAAACAACATGACATTTGAAAGTGTAATCTTGATCAAAGAAACCGGGCGTTCAATCAGAACATAGACATAAGATCATAGAGCATAAGATACATGGGCACCCGCATTGGCCGCTGGATTGTGCGTCAATATCCAGGGCAACATCTGAAGCTTGTCATCGAGTGTTTGTCCACGAGCGCCTCGCTGCGGTAGCAGAGTTCATGTGCAACCTCTTCCAGAGAGAGATAAAGCAACTAGAACAGGGGTCTTCAATGCTTTTTTCAGCCCAAGGACCCCTTGGCTGAGAGAGAGATGAAGCAGGGACCCCCACTACATATTGTATAAAATTGTGTCGCAGATTAAACTTTTTTCATAGATGGCTTCATAGACTTGTTTGACCGCATTTGTGTATTTTCAGACATTTAACCACCAATACTTTGTAAACTTGACCTTTCACTCTGTACTTAAGTCTGCTCTTTCTTCCGTCTACACACCAAACCTCTTTGCCGGAAATAGCAGCGCGAGGCGTTGTGAGCTTGTAGATCTACTATTAAAGGCTAAAGTTCTCAGAAAAGGGACGCTAGGGTTCAAGTGTAAAAAAATTATATCCTGGCTATCACAGAGAGATTTGGTGGCCCCCTGTAGCAACTCTGAGGACCCCCTATGGGTCCCGGACCCCCTGTTAAAGACCTCTGAACTAGAAACTCTGCTGGAATGACAAAACAAACTGCTGCACGTGCTTTTACGTGCACACATCCAAGTGCAGACTAATATATCGGCTGGCTTGACGCATCACTCCATTGAACAGTAGCAGCCAACGTGTATATACGTGTATGTATACGTGTCTACTGTATGGTTCAGCCTCTTGTGTTGTTTTTCCATTGACAAGCATTTGAATGACTAAAGTCAATCATGTTCAACACTGAAATAGGGCTGCAACTATCGATTATCGTCTCAACTGTATTCTATCGATTACGTTTGATTAATCAAATAGTTTTTTTATTTTTTATAATGAACTACATCGATTAGTCTGATTAACCACTTAAGCCCCGTCTTATACTTTGTCGTACAACGGTGTGTCGCAAAAATGTAGATTGCCTATTTTCACAATTTTTGCTAATCAATTATTTTATTAAAATTGGTTTATTTTTTTCATAATCAATTAAATCTATTAGTTTGATTAACTGTTGCACCGCTACACTGAAAGAAACATTACTGATTCAAGTGAAGTAATTTCAATTGGATTTTCACATCACCACCTGAAATAAACATGATATCAAGGGTTTTTGACCGACTGCATTACAACATTTTAAAATATGTCTGTGCTTACCAGATATCTCAAAGTCATATCCCTGTCTGTTGGTCTTGAATAAAACATTGACAGAAACCATAAATATTGGTTCAAAACAAGCCTCACAGGGCAGACACCAACCACTGGATAAAGAGAAGCAGGTGTGAGGAGGCCTAGAGACACGATGCACTCGTCTCTGGATTGTATTTCACCTCCTTCGCATAGACGTCATTCAAAGTAAAACATTAACGAGACAGAAATCACAAATTGTTCTCGGACAAAGAGAGGGTTCTTCTCAGAAGAAAATACCTCCTGGATGTCTGAGTACCGGGGCAAGTGGCAGATTCCGGGATGAAGAGGCGATTTCTGCAGATGATTCAGCAGACCCATGTCGTGTCTTCAAGCAGAAATAGACCACTCTTTCTTCCAAAGTACAAAAGAGTTACGAGGGGAAACACATTATTACTTCTGCCTCTTTCAACAAACCCCGTTTGTCTTAAAGCAACTTCCACTTTGGCTTGAATCAAAAAAGGAGACATATTGTAGAAATGGACGTACTGTACTGTAACGTCTGAGTGTGATGTACCCTGACCAAGCAACTGGTACACAACAACAGGAAACAAAATCAAGGAACACATACAATGGCACCATAAAAAAAGGCTTCATATTATGTGACTGTTTTCTGTGGCACAATTATGAGAAGCAACTCTAGAAATTAAAAGGAAAAACCCAGAGACATGTACACACATGTGCCATGACTGAAAAATGAAATAACACGTAAAAATGGAATGTGCAACAAAATCATTTTACGTCATTTATCGCTCTCCTTTCACAGCCTCCCCTTTACCATTCTATCTCTTGTTTCTTTCATCTTCATCTCTCCTCTCTCCATTTCCAACCCCCCCCCGTCCCCCGCCCACACAAAGCCTTAACACTTTTTTTTCCACAACCCAACCCCCGCCCCTCCCCTCTGCCCGCTCTGTATTTCAGTGCTTATTCTGGCCAGCAGGCGCCGCGGTCACCCGGGTGCGATTCAGGTCAACATGGGGTCAGAGATGCCGTGCGCCGGATCGCAGGTGAAGGCAACGGTGATGGCGTACCGCGTGCCCCACGCCACCTGCTCTACGCGGTGGAGGTTCTCCGAGCCAGAGGAGAAGAAGGAGACTCGCCCTGCAAAGGATTAAGAGAGAAAAGAGGGGTACTTTTTAGGAGGGAAGGGAACGCTTTGGTTCGAGGGTTTGAGGGCTCTTGGGAGGGTTTGTTGTTGCCTCACAAGCAACATGTGAGAAAGATGGAGGGAAAGAAATACATTAGAAACACAGTAAGAGAGTAGGAGAAATGAGAAGCAAAAGCGAAGAAAAAGGGAATTGGGAGATGGAAAGTTTGATACTTGATATGTTTACTCTTACTTTCACTCTTATTCATATTCTTTATTTCATGTAACGTGGGAAGCTTGCACAAAATAATGTCTCCAACTCTTATGTACTTGGTGTAAACTTGTGATGTGACAATACACTGAAGTGGAAGTTATTTAAAAATCCAAACCATCTGACATGAGTTGGCCGTCTGAATAAAAACAAATGCTCATTCTTAGACATAGCTGTCAGCAGAGGCTTTGTGTGGCTGGACCACAGCTAATGAGTTGTTGCTTTTTAACGAGCTAGCCCAGTCCTATATAAAATACAAACCGCAGTTTCTGACAGATGTTTGCATTACTGTTTGTGTAACTCACACACTCACTGTCATACTGTACAATATATTTAGTTAAGGTTTTGAGACTTGTCTTGTGATCTTATGAATATTACAAATAAATAAATACAAAATGCAAGAACTGCGCACCAATTTGTTTGCTCTCCATTCCAGAGGGCAAATGCTATAGTCTGATAATTTGTGTGTTTGTGTGCCCGCATATAAATCCCCCAGGCAGAGTATTCACATGTCAGGGGAACTCAGCACTTGGATGTATATGTAAGTAATGGGATTTTTTACTCTGACAGTGAGAATAGAGGGAATCACTCAGCATGAAAAACGAAAGAATGGAAAGTGAGAAGAATCACTCTGCACATAAACAAAAGAATAAGCAAGCAGGGGCTCATGATGTGTTGTTCTGCTTGCCTTTCAACTCATGTCCAAGAAAAGTTAAGGCATTCTGAAGTACTAGAATTTGTCACACTGCTTTAGATAACTGCTGCACAATAACTTTATTTTTGAAAATAATCCCTCACACTTACATTTCCATTGTTAACTGTGAAAGAAACAGTACATTCAGCACCTTCGGTAGGGCAGATTAGTGCCTATACAATAGAGGGATATAGACTTATCCAATAGGTAAATTGTGTCAGCTTTTTCTCTCATTGTCATTGTATGTACAGTATGTTTGGATGGGTCTATTTAATCCGTGGCCAGGATTCAGTTAGAACCATCTTGTATGGCTTCAAGTCTTTTTAACCATTGGGTTACTACAAGGTCTATGTAAATAGATGCCAAGAATCAAGAGGAAGGTTTATTTGTCACTAGTACTCATACAGGTACAAGAAGCGGCATGCAATTGTGGTACGGTCCGCAATACTGTTCTAACAACAACATAACAATAATAACAACAATAACGATAAATAAAGATATACTAGCAAGATAAAGATAGTTAAAAAGAGCTTATATATACTGTATGTACTTTCGCAAATTTTCGCACATTATTTTGATTCTCTTAGTGAGATTCAGGTGTTATACAGTACTGAATGCTCTGTTCTGGATGCAAAGCTGTTTTTTTCACACAAATGTAATACTAGTATGTAATCAGATGGACAGCTTTGTCACCAATTCTTTACACACTCCACTGTACTGACTCCTACAACTGCTGCCTATATTTCCCCTTTTCCTTTTAGACCTGAGGCCGATTCTAAAAACGCCTTCTAAATCCTGACCACGTTTTCTGATGTTGCTATATACTGTACGTATAGGGATTCCAGGCAGTGCTTAATTTGTAAATGATTAGGTGCCAGAGCTTTTATAAATATATTTTACAATATTATATACAGTATGTATATTTATTTTACATGAAATAATAATTGATTTAACCATAAAATGGCCCCAGATAGCATGGCCAAATAACAGCATAAGGGTCACCGTTTCCAAATCAAATATTGCATTTCATATTCAGAACAATATAAGAACGCTATCATTTATGAACGATTCTGACCTAAATAAAACCCAAAACAAAACTGTCTGTCTGTCTATCTCTATCTCTCCTCTCTCCCCTCTCTCTCTCACCCACCCCCCTCTCTCTCTCTCTCTCTCTCTCTCTTTCCCCCTCTCACTCAGCACATGAGTCACAGAACACAGACATATAGCCAGCTCATTTAACAACACAGACAGACTCTCTCTCTAGTCACTAGAGAGAGTTGCGCATCTGATTCTGCGTAACTGTTATTTACTGACATCAAAAGTATAGTTCCACAATCCATATGTCTTCTCATCAAGTTGTAAACATTGACAACTGTTTTGACGTGAGGGGGAGGCGGGCCTTTACGTTGTTTTGCGGAACTCTCCGCAACTAGCGTAGTGAGGATGGGACTCACGGGCGCAACTTTTCTAACAGCGAATAATAAAGTGGTTATTGTGAAGATTTACTGTATGAACATAGCTCAGTTTAATTTCATCCACAGTCCCTTTCCTTTACAGGAAGGGACACTGAGGGGAAAATGTGCACACTGAATTAATAATAAATATTCTAAATAAAAACGTATTGTATGTGCATTTGAGGTGACGGTACGCCTTCTAGAGGTACCGGAGCGCAGGAGGCAGGTTCCGGAGCCGACCTCCGGCCGGCTCCGGCATCTAAATGGGTTAAATCCCCACATCCGGAAAATGAATTCCAATTTGACTTTCATGGCACCTTACCAGGCCCAAGGGAGACGAGAGTACTTGGCTCAGTAGTTGCTGCACACAGCGATTCATCATGCAGTGTGTCGATACACCTGAGGTTAATGCTACCGCGCAGTGGAAGACGCCCACGCGTTCACATCAATACACATCCCAGTCAATTTATAGGCCCCCACATCGCACATCATAATTAATTAACAGAAAATGAATGCGTATGATGTCTTAGGGGACTGTCAGACGAAGGTCTTTTGGAGTTGGCCATCATAACATAATTGGGAGTTCAAGGTGGTATGCGGGAGGGGAAGGGGGGTTGAATACTCAGGAGTGTTACAGTACGTGTGCGACTCAGTGACTCAGCTT
This sequence comes from Gymnoscopelus braueri, assembly GCF_963280865.1. Classification (NCBI taxonomy): domain Eukaryota; kingdom Metazoa; phylum Chordata; class Actinopteri; order Myctophiformes; family Myctophidae; genus Gymnoscopelus; species Gymnoscopelus braueri. The sequence continues at coordinate 33,527,308 of NC_137617.1, read as the reverse complement.
TTTACTCCACTACAATTATTTGTTTATGTTTCTGCATTGTGGTATTGCAACTTTTGCTAAAGTAAAATAAATCAGAGTACTTTTTCCATCACTGTACTTGGTTACGGGCTGGTGTTGCCACACTTAACCTATTAAAACCAGGAAAGCATCTGTGTCATTTTAGATTTTTGCGTTGGCTATTCAAAGATAGCAGATATACAAGCTCACAGCTTGTACATCTGCTATTTTTGAAAAATCTTGAAAGAGTGAGAACTACTGATTTAGGAGGCATTTGTAGAATAGCCTCAGGTCTTAGTGGGTTAAAATCCCTCACAAAAGTGGCAGAGGATGATGGAAGTTTCACGCTGCTCACGGCGCCACGTGCACTAAAAAAGGAATTTCACACTGCTCAAAGCGCCACGTGCACTATAAGGAATTTCACATCGGGTTTTAACATGCAAATCTGCGGAGCATTGAGCATCATTCCAAGTGTCTGGCTTTATTTAATTATTTCTGCATCGGCCCACTTGTGTATGGAAATTGGATACAGGCTGTTTCAGCTGCGTTCCCTTCTGGTACACAGCAAGGGATATATAGGACACACTGTACAATTGTTTTCCTAAATCGATTAATTTTGTTTTCTTTCCATTTCGGATCAGTTGGACCATAAAATAAATCCCCGCCGGGGATGCTGTGGGCGCTGGGGGCGTGTCTTCTCCTCCGCGTCATCAGCGCCCATACCCTAGGTGGGGTTGGCGAAAGGGCCTACTCTGTGTGGAGTTTGCATGTTCTCCCCGTGTCTCCTAGGGTAGTTAATACCCTCACAAAAAACATGTAGTAATCCTGGTCGCTATACCGCCTCCCCCACGACAGCCGGGGCGCCTGATGGAGGGTAAGGGAACTGGTTGGAATAACGTGTTCCTTCCACGCGCTACGTCCTACCGGGGAAACTCTCCCCTGTCAGGTGATAAGAAGGTCAGTTGGCTCTCATGCATTGAAGGAGGCATGAGCTCGGCCCTGGGCTCCCTAGGCTGTGGGGGGCTGGTGTAGCGCTGGTGTAGGGCTGTTGTATCGCCCAGGATCACTTAGAAAATTGGCACCGGGTGAAAATAAAAGGGTTACAAAAATCGTGGGATAAAAATTTAGAAAAAAAAATTATAATAAAAAAAAGTTCCAGGGACCCCCAGAGGCAAAGACTTGAGTTAAAAATGTTTGCTTTCAAAATATATATATTCAAAGATTTGCACAAATAGCAGATCTACAAGCTCGCGAGCTTGTATATCTGCTATGTTTTAATAGCCAATGCAAAAATCTAAAATGACACAGATGCTTTCCCGGTTTTAATGGGTTAAAGGGCAACATCCGACATAAGATAAAACGTCTAAAGTCATTCTTTAAAATGTTTTCCCTCCAGTCAAAACATACATTTTAGACTATGGAACAAAGTCAAGCATTCACATATGTATTTACTTGTAGAGTTCTACTGTTCTTAGATATAGGGTTGGGTCTATGAGGAGAAGGACTGTAGCTAATACACCATTTCTTCTGACAAGCTTCATTGTGTTTTTAATATCGATGATTTTGATTTTAAATGTATATTTCTGCAAGGGCAGCTTTTATGTATGTTTAAATGATCAAATGAAATCAACTGTAATCGATGCAATAACAAATTGATGTCAACACCCGCAGATGGTTCAAGCCCAAGGTATCTGGGACTGTTCCAGAGGCGAGGGAGGGCCACTTAGCCTGTGTCTTGGGGAAGGTCATGTATATATTTGGAGGATTCAACATGCTGACTGAATGCACTAATGACATTTACAAGTTAAGACACCACCTACAATGAACTGGTCCTTTAATTAACACCAGAGGCACTCGGGACACCTACTTCATTATGCCACTCTGCCACCATCATTGGGACAAAGATGTTTGTGTTTGGGGCCCTAGCATACCAGGACAACGACATCAGAGTGTTTGACACAGAGACCAACTGCTGGCTGAGCGTGCCTTCTGCACAGTTTCTTTCAGAGGGACGTGTGGGTCATTCAGCCTTTGCCTATAATGGAGAGCTGTACGTACTTGGTGGCACAAACTTGAACCAGAACTTCAATGATTTTTGGGAAATTCAATCCAGAGACCTTCTCCTGGAAGACGGTTGAGCCCACAGGGAAACGACCGACGGGTTGGATGTGTCTTGGATGTGCTGTTGCATGGTGGGAGACCGCATCATCCTCTTTGGAGGATTTGGATTCACATCGATCACATAGATCTTAGACCTAAGCCCAAGTCTGAAGACATTATGCAAGCTAGAAGCTATTCAGTACGATCTGGAGTTGTTGGGACTCCCACACGACATCAGGTGGGAACTGGCAGCCATGACCAGTGTTGCCAGATTCTGTGAGAGAAACAAGCAACCAGGTCTAGGAAAACCAGCCCAAAAGAAGCGACTATGGGCCACATGATCACTTTAACATATACATCAGCTATTTGAAAATAGCAGATCTACAAGCTCACAACGCGTCGCGATGCGACGTGTTGTGAGCTTGTAGGTCGGCTATTTTCAAATAAAATATCGCGGGGAAATTATAATAAGCAGATCTGGAAACCCTGGCCATGACTAGCAACTGAAAAAATAACATCTGTGCGCTCACTACCAGCGAGCCCACAACACAAGACATGGTTTACTAATGGCATACCTTCCTTGCGCAAGCTGTAGCAATGAATAGAAAGTTTCTAGGTGTGGCAGTTTGTGAAACGATCGTCGATTTGTCATGATGTCATCAATACGACATTAGTTTGCCCAAATAAGGAGTTGGAAACACACACACCGACCCTCCAACTACGGCACTAGACTTGGCCAAAGCCGGGAGGGTTTTAATGCTTAGGTCAGAGATTATAAATTCACAAAAACATATTTGTGATTGACAGATATGAAATCTATTCTGGGATGGAGCTCCTTAGCCAGCTGGCAGCCCGCACAAGCGCTGATTGGTGTATAAGTGGTCTGCAAGATTAGCCCCGGACAAACACACACACATTGGGGGGACTTCATAGATAGGGGACATAGAATCGCTCTTCTAGATGGCTTGCCTGTCTAAACTAGAAAAAGTGCTCCTCGGAGCACTGCCAGACCCCTAGTGGTTGAAATCCTGAATGGCCGGACTTCGCATGACGTGTGTGCAGAGGAAAAGAGGGACAGACAGAGGAAAAGAGGGACAGACAGACCGACCGACCGACAAAGCCTCCTCTAGGCCGACCCCTTGGGTCTGGCAAAGACAGATGCTTTGGGAAAGGGTACAGAGCATACAGGTATGAAAGTGGACTTCATGCAACAGAAGTTTATGAAGAACTGGGAGTGCGAGAGGTAAATGACTGCAAAAGTAGAGACCTTTGTGTTTTAGCCAGACCCAAGGGGTCGGCCTACATGAGGCTTTGTCGGTCGGTCGGTCGGTCTGTCCCTCTTTTCCTGTCCTGTCCCTCTTTTCCTCTGCACACACGTCATGCGAAGTCCGGCCATTCAGATTTCAACCACTAGGGGTCTGGCAGTACCAGGTCTCCTGGTTCCCTTGTTTTTATGGGTTTCTTCATGCACTCATGTTTGAGGCAACATTAACCACTTAATCCCTCTATTCTTAGTAAACTGGACATGAGTTGCCTCTGTACTTGGTTCGCTTTTTTTCCCTCTACGCCGACAATATCTGATCTATAAGCTCAGCTATTTTTAGCCCTCAAACACCTCCACTGGCTTCCGGTTAAGTTCCGCATCACATACAAACTACTCCTCCTCACCTATAAAGCTCTCCATGGCCTAGCCCCAGGGTACCTCTCGGACCTCCTCGACAATTACATCCCAGAGCGGGACCTGAGGTCTTCCGACTCGGGGCTTCTCACCACCCCTCGTAGCAACAGGCGGACCCTTGGCGATAGAGCTTTCAGCGTGGCAGCCCCTGACCTCTGGAACTCTCTCCCAATGTCGCCAGATGCCAACATTGGATTCCTTCAAGTCCGCACTGAAGAGACATTTATTTACCCAGGCTTTTAGCAATTAATTTGTTATTTTGTGTACTGTAAAGCGTCCTTGGGTTTCTGAAAGGCACTATATAAATCCAAGTTATTATTATTATTATTAAATGCTCCCCCCAGAATTGGGATGCTACGGCTACGGCTCAAGTGGTTAAATTGATCATTGGCATGAGATTAGAATTGCCAGTTAAGATACTGAGCTCTCACTCTGGTACCCCTTCCATTACGGTCATTACAGTTTGCACATGACATGATGAAATAAGTATGACTGCTGCCCAAAACTAAATCATCCAAAAATGACATTGCAAAATTACATTGTCACATCACTCCTGAGATCACATTTCATTTTGAGAGGATTGATCCCCCAAAAAAATCATGTTAGATAATAACATGATTATACTCGGTGCCAAGCTATGAGCTTTTTGAATAGCCAAGTATAAAATATGGATAAAGGGGTTAAAATGATTGTGACGCTTAATTGACTAATTTAGCTGGGGACCCCCTGGTACCCCCCCCCCCCTCCAAGGACCCCTGGGCGTCCCCGGAACCCACTTTGAGAACCAATGGTTTAAACACACCAATGCATTCGTTTTCCCTGCAGATGCCATACAGCATGCAAGGTTAATCCCCCCCCCCCCCCCCCCATTAGTTCTCCTGATGGGCCGATGTGCTTCGTTCACGCTTCTGCCCCCACGGCACCATCTGTATCTCTCGCTCCCTCCCTGCTGTATGCACTAACTCTCCATCACGCAGACCCCATCTCCCAGGTATTTCCCCATCTCTAACCACGATCCATCACTCACCCAACCTGTCTTTTCTTGTCCTTTAACACACACTCTTTCCCAAACCGGCAGTCTATTAGTCTGCTGTCCTTTTTGCCAATGTCCCTTCTTCATCATGGTCATCCCTCATTCCCACAGCCTTTTACTGTCTGTCCTCTTTGCAGTGGTGGAGGAAGTACTGATATTTTTTTTACTTGAGTAAAAGTAGTAATACCAGTACCACAATACAAAAATACTGGTATTTATACTGTTACGAATGAAAATTAAGGAAATACTCAAATTAAGTAATCTATGTTACTCAAAATTGTACTAACATTTAACATACAGTACTTGAGTAAATGTTCTTCTTTCCTTTCTTTAATGGAAATAAAATACGAAAACAAATTTCACCCACTTTACTTCTGTAAACCTGTAATTGCTCTTAATGTTTTTCAGTCAAAGTGAAAGAGGTTATTAAGTCTGTGTGTTTATCTATTGGAACCCAGCACTGTTTTTGGAAAAGTAACAGTTTTGGATATACAAGGTTTACCCCCGACAGCGACAATATGCTAATTGCTTACGGCAGTTAAATCCTGAGTTTTAGCCCTCCCGATGAGGAGCACAGAACTGAGTTGGCGGAGATGAATGAGGTGTAATTATAACAGCAGTCAAGACAAAGAGCCATCATTATCTCTGTGAAATAATGATCAGCTCCAGGCATGACGGTCTGACTCTCACGAAGTCAAAACCTTTCAGTCAACCGTCTGAAGTTGCCCTTTATGGGCGAGGAGAGCCGTGTATTCTAGAACAAAAAAACAACAGCAAAAACAAAACCCGGGCTATTGATGAATTATATATGAATGCTGGCTTCCCCTCTCTGTTGACTTTCTTCTCTAAAAAACAGCACATTGCAGAACACTATCACCATGGGTTTGGTACATAAAAGTCAGCTTCGTAAGAGGCAACATTTGATAACTTCTCGTATAGATTTTCAACCATTATACGCAAAAATTTTCAAAAATGTTAAATAGCTACAAGCTTGTTAGAAATGTACAAGCTCTCAACACGTCACAATGAAATGTGGCGCTTTGTGAGCTTGTACTGTAGATCAGCTATTTTTGCTGTATAACACCATTGTGTGATGAAGTATAAAATAGGGCTTGAGTGGTTAACATAATCCAGGTCTGTTGAGGTATATATATATATCTTACCCAAAGTAAGATATAATATATATAATATCTCATTCCATCTGTTCCTCTCTATCTCCCTTCATCTGTCACTACCCCTTCTCGGGTCACTGAGGAAGAGCACTCGTTTGTGAATTCAATTCGCAGGATCCACAGAGTTTGAGATGAGAAACTGTGCAGAAGTCGTGCTCAGCCAGCAGTTGGTCTCTGGGACAAACACTCTGATACAAACATCTTTGTACCGATGATGGTGGCAGAGTGGCATAATGAAGTAGGTGTCCGTGTGCCTGTGGTGTTAATTAAAGACCAGTTTATTGTGGTAGATGTCACTAGTGCGTTCAGTCAGCATGTTGAATCCTCCAAAGATATACATGACTTTTCCCAAGACACAGGCTAAGTGGCTCTCCCTTGCCTCTGCAGCAGTCTCAGATACCTTGGGCTTGAACCAGATGTGGGTCTCAACATCAAATGTATAAAGCACGTTGCAGTACTTTCTGTAGCCCTTAACCACCTTCAAACTGGTGTCCTTACTTTGGACGATCTACAAGCTCTCAAAGCTGAGAATGTAGATCGGCTATCTTCGCCACGTAACACCATTGTACCATGAAAGTATAAAATGGGGCTTAAATGGTTAACAAAATCCAGCTCTGTTGAAGAATGAACCCCCCACAAGGAAGAAAAAATATTTTATTCTAGCCCTTCCTTTCTCTCTTCCTCTGTCTGTCAGTGTCTCTACTTATTCTCTGGGTCACCAAAGACGGGCACTCGCTTGCAATTCAACTGGCGGGGTCCACAGGGTTTGAGATGAGGATGCCCTAGTTCAATCTGTTGTGTGCTGTCGAGTCTAAGTTTGGTGATGCAGGAAAGTTCGGTGGTTTGACAAAGCCTGACTAGAGGGAGACCTGTCAGCAGGCGGACTGCAGCGTTTCCCCATCCTCATTACCATATGTCCTTCAGCAGATGTCAGCACCGTTTACAGGGCCGTTCTGTGGGAAGCGGCGTGTCAAGACTCGGGTCACTCACTGAGCTAACTGACTGGTTTAGAGGCTTGTCTATGGCTGGCACGGAGGGTGTGAAACAGCAGCAGCGGTGAGATAAGGGACCAAACTAATGAGAGAGGGTAAAAAATAAAGAACAGAAAGAGAGGGAGGGGAGGATGGTCGGTCACTGCAAAGGCTACTTGAAAGACTATTTGGCTGATTAAAGCTGGGAGAGCTTTTCAAGCAGAGGGACTACACACAAGTGAATGAGATAAAGAGAGTCATGGAGCGAGGGAAGATAGGGGGAAGAGAGCGAGAGAGAGAAAGAGAGAGAGGGGACAAGATAAGTGGGGATGGATAGGGCAAAGTTAGAAAGGGACAGGATTGCTGTTAGTGAGGTTTAGAGAGAGGAAGTGATACTGTCAGTCAGATGCACCAGGCTCTGAGGCCGTTTCCCATGTTGATTGAACTTTGAAATTTGTCAGAAGCCTAGTTCAAACCAAAGAGATGTGACGAGACAAAACCGTTTTACTTACACCAGATTTATATTCCGTCGTACGATGGTGTCGCATGCAGAAAATAGCCGTTTTACAAGCTCACAACGCGTCGCATCCGTGATGCGTTGTGAGCTTGTAGATTAGCAACTTTCGTTATGCAACACCATCGTACGACAAAGCATAAATTAAGCATTAGAACATTGCGGAGAAAGATTGCAGTGGTCTGAATTTCCCTTGAGGCAACTTGACCGATATGAATCCAAGGAGAAAGAAAAGCAATCAATCAAGTAAAACATGAACAGAGACAGGCAATCTGACTAAATTTTGGGTTTTCTCCTCAGGTGTACTGTAAGTCAAAATTCCCACTACATATTGTATAACATTGTGTTGCAGATTAAACTTTTTCATAGATTTCATAGATTGTTTCACAGCACAATCAGTGCCTATCAGTGTTGTGGAAATTAATGTTTTTTTTTGTTCATGTGTGTTTTCAGACATTTAACCACTTAAAAACTCTTAAAGGTAGGGTAAGTGATTTTCTTTGGTTAAAATAAGTGTTAAATAGCTCTATATTCTGATAGTACTCATTGCTATAGAGTGTTTGTTCAGTAAAAGGAGTCTCCTTGTCTCTCCAGCTCTTTATAAAACAGAAAATGCATTTTCGTTTCAGTTTCAGTTTCATTTCCAATTTTATCCAATCAGGATAGAGAACTCAATCAGATATAGATTAAACAAGTGAATTTGGAAGTGATGACACTAAGAAATGAGCAGGCAAAATTGGAACTGGAACACTATAAAAATGAAGCTTAAAAATGGGTACTTTCTCCTGATTGGCTGAGATTTTGACACCTACCGAAAAATGTATTTTCTGTTTATTAAAGAGCTGGAGAGACAGGGAGACTCCTGTTACTGAACAAACACTCTATTAGCAATGATTACTATCAGAATATAGTGCTTTAACCTTTTAACAAAATACTTTTTGTTTTAACCAAAAAATATCACTTACCCTACCTTTAAGTCAACTTAACCGTTGGCTCTGTACTTGGTCTGCTCTTTTCCCCCCCTACACCAAACCTCCTGTAATAACTCTGAAGACCCTCTAAGGTTCCCGGACCCCCTGTTGAGTTAAGTCAGTGTAACATATATTGTGTCCTGGTATCAAACGTGAATTGAGGAATAAGACTTTTATATTCTATTCTTCGTACTAATAGGATTAAGAATGTTTATTACAGATTAAAATCAAGTGGATTTACCCATAACAATGCCCTAATTCCCTACTCAGTTCAGAATCAGCATTTTATAAACCATAATACAGTTTCTCTAGGTAATACTTTCAGGTAATACTTTCAACACTGGTACTCTTTAGGGTAGTATTTTGTAGGTGGTGGTCACCTGCTCGTGGCTCCACAGTCCGGTTTCCATTGGGGTCCATGAAGATGAATCTTCCTCCGGTAAAGTCAGAGCCATAATCGGATAGGTACAGCAGGGATGTGTAGTCAAAGGAACCGTAAGTCACCTGCGACATGAAGAGACGAGTAGATCAAAAGAACGAAGTTGAGGAATGCAACGTCTGAGTTCAAACCCGACCTTGTTAACTTTCCTCCATGAACTCAAAGTGTGAAATATAGTGAATGACTAATCCTTTTAACAAGGGAGCTGTAGCCAAGAGGCACTAGCAGATATTACCATCTGACTGTGGGCATAAGCAACAAGATCACCAGTTCAGGGCCTGAACTAGTAGGCAGTGTACTATGATCTCGTCACTGTCGGGCAGAAAACGTCTACCTCCATAATTCAACTTTTTATGTATTTCCTAAATGAATGCCCTCCTTCATTGTACGAGTGTCCCACAAAGGTAGCAACAATATCCGATCTACAAGCTTACAGCGTGTTGCATTGCGATGCTTTGTGAGCCTGTAGATCTGTTATTTTCTCTACTTTTCGAGCAAAAAACGTGTAGTGAAAGTGGTTAAGTATTTCTGTGGGTTTCATAAATATTTAACCAATGAAAAGTATTAACAAGAGCTTGTGACAAAGGAATAACTACATTGGACCCATTGGCACACAGGTTCTTTTTTACATTTCCTGAAAATGAACAGCTGTTGACATACAAGGTTTCCGCCTCACATTGATTAAATACATGCTATCTATCCTCCGCCTATCACAACCATCCTGGTGATTGATGTTCAAATCCAAATCAATGAACTTAGTCATCTGAATGATACAGTAAGTGGCTTAGATAATGCAACATTAGACAAAGCTGACAGCTTGAGATGGATCTAGCTTCTAGCCAACGCGCCTAGCCATGCAGCAATAAAATACAATGACAAGGAGTCGAACAGTTAATCGTAAAGAGCGCCTTCATTCTGGTGAAGGAGGACCAGTGAGATTATCGGATGAGGGAAATCGCTGGAACCATCCTCCAAGGTCAACAGAGATGTCTGCGGTGCATTGATTTCTGGGGCTAAAGAACATTGGTTTCCACTGTAACAGTCAGACTCATTACGTTGTCAAGATTATTCCCCACCATGAGTGACGGAAAGGTCACGTTTCCCGCCACCTTATGACTGCACCATGGCACCACATCAGCAATATGATTCATGGAGAAAAATTACCACCAAAGATGTTAGAAGCCATTTACATTTAAATGAGGGCTGGGTTAGCCAATTAGTACCAAAATGGCAGCGGCAGACAGATGGGCGGGAGACTGGGGGCTTTTGGATTAAAATGCACCATCTGTCAAGGGGTAGGAGGAGAGGATGACTTGAGGTAAATTAATATGGCTGAGAAACTCGGGGGAGACGGGACTGTGAACAAAAGCGCAAGCAAACAGGTAATGTTCCAAGAAATTATAGAAGCAAAACAAATATAGATAAATATAATGATCCCCGTGGGCAAATGCAGGTGTCGTAGCAACAACAGCGAGTCCTGAACAAACCAGTGGAGAAATCATACAGGTGTACTGCATGCACTTAATGGAATGTATAAAAATGCTGAGCAGGCCCAGTTTTCTCAACTTTGGATAAGATGGCAAGAAGAAAATATGGAATTGATTATGAAAAAGATTCATTATTGGGGCACGGCTGGCAGGAGCTTTAGTCACTTGCTCAGATTATCCTTTACCATATTCTCCACATGTGGCATATACCCTTTTTTGTCACACACACACACACACACACACACACACACACACACACACACACACACACACACACACACACACACACACACACACACAGCATGGTAATAAAGCTGTGTCGAGAAAGCTGCACTCTATAACTCTATATAGGGATGGAAATAATGATGGGAGAGGTTGAGGAGTAACACTCTAAATGAGATTTACAGTGTGGACTAGTAACATTATCCACATTTATGATCATGAACATCTCTCTCAAAAATGTGCCCGGTCTCCTCTCTTAACCCATTAAGACCTGAGACGATTATTTAAAAAAATCTAAATCCTAACAGTTTTTCAGAAAAAAATATAAAAAAAAAAATTTCACGATTTTTCAAAAATAGCAGATCTACAAGCTCGTATGAGCTTGTATATCTGCTATTTTTGAATAGCCAAAGAAATCTAAAGTGACACAGATGCGTTCCAGGTCTTAATGGGTTAACAAAGCAGAGAACAGATATGAACATGAAAAATCTGGAGATGCTTCACCCGTAATGAACAGGCAATGATGGCAAATGATGTTACTGAACTGTTAACTGTGGACATTTCTGGGGGGTAAGGGTGTAATATAGAGTACTTTGAGTGGCATTCTGCTTCCATCTTGAAAAAATGGCCCTTTAGGCTTAGATGTACCGAACAGACTGTACGTTTCCCTTTTCAAGGATATATAACTTGGCAAACCGAGTAAAATTGATTTCAATGAAACACCCAAGTGTGAAGACTGTGAGAGAATTCCCAGGGGTGCGTGATGTGCCTCAATCAATTCTCAATGACGCCTTTCCCTGCGGCGTTGGTCCATGTTGAGAGCAACGGCTGTGTTGTCTGCACCTGTGTTAATTTTGTCGACTAAAACTATGACGAAAAATGTTCGTCGACTATCTTTTTTCACTGACGAAAACTAGATAAAAACTAACCTATGATGATGACTAATATATACGGACAATTTCCACAACAAATTAAAACTAGACTAAAATGTTAGTGAGGGGGCAGGTGGAGAAGAGATCCAGTAGAAAAAGACAAGTCATTTTAAGTTTGGTTGCGCTCGGGTGTTGCACTTTGAAAACAGCAGCTCTAAGAAAAAATCTATCTAGCTATCTAAGAAAATAGCAGATCTACACGCTCACAATGTGTCACGCTGCGACACGTTGTGAGCTTGTAGATCTGCTATTTTCAGCACGCAGCTAAGTATAAATCAGGCATTACGACGCCACCACGCCCCTGACAAAAATATTTCTTTGTCAACTAAAATCTTATGATATCAACTAAAACTAGACAAAAAACGTATGTATGTATTCAAAAGGCCATGACTAAGACTATATCAAAATTCTCTGTCAAAATCAACACTAGTCGGCATCTGTGCGTTTCGTGCAAGTCCGTTACCTTATCCACGTGTGGGTGCCAGTACTCGTCGTGTGTCATCTTGGCCGAGGTGCTATTGATTCTGGAGAAGAAGGTGGGCTTAGTGAGATACATCAGGGACTGGTCCAAACCAAACGTCTCGGCTATCACTGCCTGGATACGGCCACGCACGTTTCTAAGAAGTAGAAAGCACACACACACACGAAACCTGTCAGGCCACACTCACTACATATGAAACGTAAACATATTGACATTTGACATGTCGAGTCAGATGTGGTGAATGAACAAAGGAACTATTAATACATCTAATAGGCATTGTAGACACTAAGACTGTCATACACCAGGGAAACGTGGGCAAGTGCATGATAACATTATGGGATTTTTTTTTACAGGAGATAACTCCATAATTCTATGCGAATTTATGGAAGATGTGTTGGCTCTTTTGTGGTACCTGAAAGATGCTAGGGGTGTGTGTGTATCCTTAACAGTACATGTTCTCTGTGAGAGCAAAAGAAAATAAATTCTGCTTTCCTATGGAGTTGGAATTTCGATAATAATAATAGTGTGCTCTAACATATAGTTAGACACAATGACCCTTATGTCAATTCCATTTTACACTCTCAGAGTTAAATTAACACTCGGGATTCAGCAGCGTACCCAATGGGTGGTAGCTTCATGGTTTAAACATGGATGGCCGTTAATCAAAGTTAGTCAAGTCAAGTCACCTGTAAAGCTGGAAATCCTCTTGTGTGAATACATCCCCGATCTGTTCCCCAAAGTACCTGTGGTCACATCCCCAACACAGAGCCACAAGCACAGACACAGATGATCACAGACATAGACCATCACAGACACGGACCATCACAGACACAAGACGACCACAGACACAGACGATCACAGACAACAGCAGACACATAAAACAGTCACAAACTCACACAAAGGAAAGACAGTCCCAGACAGGGCAGACGGGAAGAGAACAGAGCAGAACAGAATCATTAGCATACAGCACCACACTGAGCGTGGCACAGCGCAGAGTTATTCAAGTGGGCACGCCAGACGCCACCCAGCCATTCAAACATGGCAGATAGGAAACGTCTGACTGCCCCGACGTTCCCAGACAGAGGAGTGGCATTCATCAACTTTTCAGTTGGAACCAGCTGAACGGTCCTGAAGGATTGCATTTCTGTCCCTGTTCAATGGACTAGGAAGTTTAAAGAAGACAAGCTAGGAGAAATGAATGAATGGAGGGTGCATCGTCAGGAAAGTAGAGAGGGACTAGAGGAGAGACACAGACATTATAGTGAAAGGGGCAAAGACGGGGAGATGGAGAAAGAGCCAAGAGACATGCCAAACAAGGCCATGTATTGCAGCCAGATTTCTCAACTTTTTTAAGGCAGCGACCCCCCAAAATAATCATATTTGAATTGGGGACCCCACTCCACCCTGACAAGCACTTGGAATTGTAGGAGTTGAGGCATTACATTTAGTTTGACTTGGTTCCACAGATAAATATTGTGAAAATATCAGATCTACAAGCTGTGAGCTTGTAGATCGGCTATTTTCAAAATGTTTGCCTCCTTTTTATTTTATTTGACAATTTGGCCAATGTTTCACCAGTTCTTATTATATAGTTTGCTGATTACTTTTGATGCAGTAATGGTATTTTTTCGAGGATGACTTCGCCGTCATCTGGGGCCCCCCCAAAATCATGTGGGGGTCCCGACCCCCAGGTTGAGAACCACTGAGATAGTCCCCCTACTGGATGAAACATTGACTGTGATTGGCTTTGAGCCACACCATCTCTACATGTAACCACCACGTACCAAGTCTGGTTATCCTAGGCCTTATATTATAGATATGAGAGAGAAATGCGCCGGATAAGATCTCGGACTGAATGACAGGCAGAGTGCAAACCTATAGTTCCCCCCAGAGGTCCCGTGGTGGACTAATAAAGTGGGCAAAGAGACAAGAACAACCAGCATCAACAGGAGCCAATGAATAAACTATACTCTTTGTTCAATACATTTGTGTGCTTCATTTGTTACATCAGATTCTAGGGGGCAGTATTCCTGTGGCCACATTTATGTGTTTCATTTGTTACATCAGATCTAGGCAGGGGGGGGGGGGTATTCCTGTGGCCTGTGGGAAGCAAACAAAACTAGTTGTCAAGACACACATTAGTAGAGGAACAGAACAAATGTATACGTGCGTACCTGTAAATGTTAACAAACTGTTTCCCCATCGACAGTGCTCCAGAGTGTAGGTCCAAGATCGAGGCCTGAAGTAAATGGAAAAAAAAAACATGAATTGTCCAAGTACAAATTATTGAAATAACAAATAATAATAGCTGAACTGAAGATAAAAGAGGCCTGACAAAAGGCATTATGAAAACACTTCCATTCCATGGTTTAACTGCTGCAACTTGGCTGTGACCACAACATAGTTTAGTTATTATTCCTGTGAACTTGTCTGGGGGACACTCTATTGTCTTTCACAAGCCAACAAATAAGTGACTTTCTCTGAAGTCCCCTGTGGTTTCACTTCCCTTCATTTTAGTGCGTTAACACTCTACAGTATAAACAACAAATGTATTGGCCGGGGACCAAGCCGGCAGGGGTGGAGTGCAGGGGGTAGGGGCAGATGAGGGTCACCCAGAGAGCATGGACAAGAATGTTACACACTGCCTCTAATGCAGGCGCAGTGGTGGTAAAAGTACTCACATTTCTTACTTAAATAAAAGTATCAATACTGCAATGTAGAAATACTCTGTTAAGTAAAAGTATTGGTATCAAAATATACTTAAAGTACGGCCGTATGTAGGGCTGAAGTGGTTAGTGTATGTTTTGTAATCATAATCAAAATCTACAAAGTAACTAGTAACTAATGTTTTCAATTAATTGTAGTGGAGTAAAAGTGCAATATTTGCCTATGAGCTCTGAGATGTAGTAGAGTAGAAGTAAAAGTATTGAAAATTGGAAATGATCAAGTAAAGTAAAAAATCCTCAACATTTTACTTGAGTAAATGTACTTAGTTACTTTACACCACTGTGCAGCCTTGCAATATGTCATATCGGCCCAGCAATGTGTATTGTATACTGTACCAGCCTGCCCTCTAGTGACAAGAGGGGGCAAATGCAGCTAAAAAGCGGTATAACTGCTTAGAAAAACACACCATCCATGGGAATTTCATAAGGTTATTGGTTTAATACATATTTGCCATAACATTTTTAACAGATGTGTGGTGTATTATTACCTCTCTTCAAACCCTTCACTATTCTGTACCATGATTCTAACTAAACTGTATATTTTACAGACACAGTATACTCACTCCTCCTTCTGACCCAGCAAGAGATAGTCCCCTCTCAGCCAACCTGTGCAAAGGAAGAGCGTTAAAATGAACGTATCAATAATGGAGAGAAAGAAAAGAAAAATAAATTAAGTTCCAGAACAGACTGCAGTCATTTGTATAATAGTGTCTAGACTGTGTACCTTCTCAGTGCTTCAGCCTCCTCCCTCGTCACCACACCATCTGTGACAGCGCGGCCACACTGCTTAGGAGTGCAACCTGGAAGTGTCACAGAACCAAAGATAACACATAACTGATGTAGTCCAATTTAAATGACCACCAGACATTGACCATCATTACCCCTGACTGTGCCCAGTAACTTTCACTTATCTCAGTATCAGCATATCTTCATGGAACAATTAAGATTTCTACCACCAACTTAGAGCAGATACTAGCACTGCATGGTTTTCAACATTAAAGCCATAGGTAGGACTGAGCTTACTTCAACACATTCAGTTTCCCTTCAAAACCAACATTAAATTCATTCTTTTCTTTTTTTTGTAGCTTGTCGCAAAGACAAACAATTCACCCGCTTCATGTCATTTAATTTTGGTCACGTTTCAACAAGAGGCCTCCTGCTAACCAATTAAAAACCGTGAAAGCATCTGTGTCATTAAAAAAAATTGTGTTGGCTATTCAAAAACAGCAGATATACAAGCTCACAGCGCGTCACTTCGCGCTGCGCGCTTGTACATCTGCTATTTTTTAACATTTTTTAAAAATCTTTAAAGTTTGAGAACTACTGTTCTTATTTTTCTTATTTCTCATTTCTAAACTGTTTATATGATGTTCTGCATAGTAGTGTATATCTGTCTGTCATTTAATGTCACTATGAATTGAGTACAAGAGGACCCCAATTGAAAAAAGCCAGTGGCTTTCTTGGGCTTTTTAAAATCCTATTTAGTTGACCTTGTGTCTGAAATGTTCTTTCATGTGCTTTTTGTCTGCAAACTTCTAAATAAAGTATCCAATAAAATCAATCAAAACTGATTTAGAAGGCAATTGTAGAATCGGCCTCAGGTCTTAATAGGCTAAACGCAAGACTATAGCAAACTCACCAGGGTAGCGCTTATAGTTCTCATAGTCAGCGGAGCACGGCACGCTGAAGACTCTGGGCTGCGGAGACACCTGTTCCTTCCACCTGACTAGAGTCTCTGTGACCTCGCTGTCCCCCAGGGTCACGTAGAGCCACGCTCCGAGTCCGCCAATACACACCGCCCCGAGCAGCAGGAGGAACAGAGGGACTCTGGTGCCTCTCCACGCGGACGCTTGCCGCAGAGCGTTCCCCCTGAGAACGAGAGACAGAAAGCATGTGGACCAGCACTTAGGACTGTCATAAACGGTCTGATGTTTGTGATCTAGGGCAGTGGTTCTCAGCCCCCCATGGGACCCGCCTTTGGGTCCCCAGATGACTTGCTCAATGTGCAACATTGTTTTCTCACTCAACAGTAAACAAACCAACATACAGTATAAATGGTAAATGGTGCATTTATATAGCGCTTTTATCCAAAGCGCTTTACATAGATTGTGCATTACATTCACCCATTCACACACACATTCATACACCGATGGCGGAGGAAACCTAGCCTGGTAGACCATCCCCCTTCCGGAAATCTCATTTGCATTTGATTTCAGGAATTGGTCCGGGGTTCATAACATGAACTCTCCTATCAGCGTCCTCGCTCATTGTTCTGTGATTGACAGTGGAGGTTGGCCAATCAGGTGGAACCCAAGTGAACGGAGCCGAGTGCAGCCGACCGAAATGGAATGGCCGCCATTGAAATTCTGTCCGCTGTTTTCGTCTCTCTTTTAAAACTTCAAAACAATCTATTTTGAGGCACGGAATTTACTTTTAAGATATCGTTCGGATAGAATTTAGTTGCTTAACTTCATATATGTGGTCAATTAATCATGACAGAGCCTATTTAAAAATTAAATTTCAGAGAACCGGCAGGGGCGGGCAGTGACACGCATGTATCCGAATAAAGCAACCTATTTTCGGCATGGCCCTTTCAAAAGTCCGCTTGCGTCACGTTGCTCTGGTGGTGCTGTAACAAACTGCTGATTGGCTGAAGGGGAACGAACTGCTGATTGGCTGAAGGGGTTGTCAGTCAACGATATTACTCCCGCCCAGCCCACAGCCAAATTGCCCATACAGGTCTGCAGGCCAGACCAATTCCTGAAATCAAATGCAAATGAGATTTCCGGAAGGGGGTTGGTTTACCAGGCTAGAGGAAACCATGCAAGGCACCAACCTGCTCATCGGGAGCAATTTGGGGTTCAGTGTCTTGCTCAAGGACACTTCGACACAAACTCTGGGGGAGCCCGGGTTTGAGCTGGGAACCTCACGGTTCCCATCCGGCCGCTCTACCCGCCGCTCTACCCGCCACTCTACCCCTGAGCCACTGCCGCCCCGTATAGGTGTATATACAGGCAGGGTATCTGCACATTGATTACTTTTGACCATTAGCGCTTCAAAAGTATTGAACAAACAATAGCCTATATAAACATGGTCAAACATTGGCCAAATTGTCAAACATTACCTAAGGAAGAGGCAGAAAATGTGAAAATAGACGATCTACATGCTCGATATGCTCATGCATGTAGATCGGCTATTTTCACAAGATTTATCTGTGGAACCGAGTGAAACTAAATGTAATGCCTACAATTCCAAGTGCTTGTCGGGGGGGGGTGGGGGGGTCCCCTCCGGAAACCCAAATTGATATATATTTGGCCGCCGACCCCATCTGAAAAGATGTTTTGCGAGGGAGGGACCCCCATTCAAGATTTATAGTATGTTGTTAAAATGTTAAAAAGATTATCCAATTTTTTTTCCAATTTTGTGAAAATGGCACGCTCACAACGTGTGGCATCGCGTTATTTTCAAATAGCTGATGTATATACAGTTAAAGTGGTTAAACTGATGTTGATGCATTTTGCTGGGGACGCCCTCAAGGACCCCACTTTGAGAACCGCTGATCTGGGGGATCACAAAGCTACACCTACTTATCCATTCTCAATGTTAAGATGCATTGTTGTTGTGGTTATAAAAAGGTACCCCTTCAACCACACAATCATAAATCACTGTTTACAACTTATTTACAACTATTACACAGAGAGAGAAAGGAAGAATGACATGAGGGAAACAGAAAGACGAGAGAGAGAGAGAGAGAGAGAGAGTTACTACAGGGGACGTGCCACCATATCTTTGCGTGATAGCAACCTTTTCTCTTTCATTTGTTTTACATTAACCACTTAAAGCCTAGCATCCCTATTTTGGGGGGAACGGGGAACATTAGCCGAAAATAGCAGATCTACAAGCTCAATGCTGTCAAACAAGTCTATGAAATCTATGAAAAAGTTTAATCTGCAACACAATGTTATACAATATGTAGTGGGGGGGGGGTCCCTGCTCCATCTCTCTCCCAGCGAAGGGGTCATTGGGCTGAACAACGTTGAAGACCTGTGGTTTAAGGTTATGGTCACAGCTTGAGAATGGATGTGACATATCCATATCCTAGCTGATCACCATCCCAGTCCCAGAAGAGAATACCCCACCCTGGTCAAACCCTATCCTCCTTAACAACACCACCAAACCCAAAGCCTAAACTTCAAAAAAACAAACAGCACCTAAAAAGAACCATAATAATGCATGTTTAGTGTTTCCCTTCATAGAAGCTATGATATTTGCAACACAGATGATGACTTACCTTTTAATTTTCTTTTCAATCCCATTTGCATCTGGAGCTTTGGGATTTGCTCGTCGCTGCACTGTCATGATAGAGTCCAGCTTGGTACCGTATGCATTAATAATAAACAGTAGGGGGGAAAGAGGCTGATTGTCCCCTGTAGTACAAGCATTCAGTCAAACTAAACGGTGTTGGTACCATGGATGGATGGAATGGATCAAGGAATGATGTTTTACTTCCTGTGTACCGCGTCTCGGCTCCTCCCATTGGTCCATCCATCAGCTCCTCCCATTGGTCCTTCCGTAGAGCAGCTAACGTTTTGATTGGACCACATCATCGACTCGTACTAAAAGTGCATAGCCTGAACAAATACACAGAAACTAGCCTGAGATCATTCAATACCATTTTCGGGGTTCTTGATCCGGTCGGAGCGGAAATAACTTTACGTCATCAAGTGGCCGGAACCAAAGACCGGAACCTCTGGTGCCGTGCACCACCAAAATGATTCCCCTAGTTTAAAATGTGTTTTAGTTTGGTATAATCATTTGGTTTCTTTTGGTATAATTATGTCTGACTTTCTATATTCGTTTCCTAAATAAAATAAACAAATACAAATACAATTTAAAAAAAAAAATTGTCCACTGTGTTACCCCAAACGCTGCACTTAAACTTTATATCACCCCCAAAAATATATAAATGTCACGAAAAATCAATGACAGCATCGATTGCTCTGTGTCATTTTTTAAGGCAAAATGAATCGATCGCCTACACCAAGGATGTAAAGCAGAGCGAAAGCGTAATGAATGCAGTGTTGCCATGTCCGCTTATTATAAGCGACTTCGGGCTTTTTCTGTAAAGTCGCCTGTAAATATTCGTAGTTGCGGGTTGCGTTTTTTTTGGGGGGGGGCTTGTTTCTTAAGTGTAGTTGCTTATTTGGGTTTGTTTCCTAATTGTTGTTTAAACCAGTTGTTCTCAAATATTTTCATGTCAAGGAGTGGACCCCCAAATTAATATGTATTTGTAGACCCAACCTTCTGAAAATATTTTGTGCCAGAGACCCCCATACAAGATTTTGTGGATGTGAACATATTCCTCAATTTTCACTTTTTCCCCAAGATTTTTCTTTGAAAATAGCAGATCTACAAGCTCACAACGCGTCGTTTGGCCTTGTTTTCATAGACCCGGTTGCTTGTTTCTCTCTGAAAACCTGGCAACACGGATGTGAGCAGTGTTTATACACAATTGTGTCACAATGTGAGGTGGTTTATACACATTTAATATAGTATTGTGTCACCATTTCTTGCACCGTCCGTTGCACAGTCTTGTTTAACGATCTACGTATTCCTGGTAACAGTGGTGAGTCCAAGCAATGAATGACATTATGAATGAATGCTGATTGTAAGGTATGTCACTTTATGCAAAGGTGTGTCTGTTTGTGACGCCCCGAAAACAGCAGATCTACAAGCTCACAATGCGTGGCATTGGATAGTGAGCTTGTAGATCGGCAATTTTCAAATGGCCGAAATGTAGATAGGGCTGAAGTGGTCACATCACATGTATGTTTTGTAATAATCAAAATCTACAAAATAACTAGTTTTCAAATAATTGTAGTGGAGTAAAAGTACAATATTTGCCTCTGAGAAGTAATAGAGTAGAAAATCGGACATACTCCAGTAAAGTAAAAAAAATACCTCAAAATTGTACTTACAGTACTTGAGTACATGCACTTAGTTACTTTACACCATGCAACTTATTGTTAGTTTGTAGATTGGCTATTTTCGCCATGCAAAGTATAAACCAATTTAATATCTTCTTATTCAGGCGTGCTGGCTTTGAGATTGATGTGAGGTTGTTGTGAGATTGCCAGCAGCACCAAGTTCAGACAGAAATGACGTTTCCACCACCCTGGCCGAAAGGAAAGAAACTAGTTCACCTGGATCTGAAAGGCGCCCCCCCAAGGATTGAATACCTTCACAAGGTGAGGTCCCTGAAACCAGTGGTGGAAAAAGTACTCATTTTTTGTACTTAAGTAAAAGTATCAATACTGCAATGTAGAAAAACTCTGCTACAAGTAAAAGTCCGGAATTCAAAGTGTACTAGAGTACTCCAGTGAAGTAAAATATACCTCAAAATTGGACTTATGTTCAGCACTTGAGTAAATAGTGTGAGTTAGTATTGATGACATTACACATTTCTGAACAGAGTAGCAGTATATTATCATAACAGAGAGGCCAATCGTGTGTTGGTTTTAAGTCTGACTCTCTCCTGAGTGAGTGAAATGTGTGTTTTATTTTCACCATGTGTCCCCGCAGCTGATCGACTTGTTCTCTCAGCTGGGAGCTGATGGCCTTCTGGTTGAGTATGAGGACATGTTTCCCTATGGAGGGCAGTTGAGCCTGCTGCAGGCCACGGTCCATCCGGCTTACAGGTGATGTATTGTTCGTTGTTTGATTCATAAGTGTGTGTGTGTGCGTGTGTGTGTGTGTGCGATTGCTTGCGTGCGTGTGCAGGTACTGTAGCCTATGTACTGCACACACCCACGGGACAGTATATGACTTGCTGATTGACCCACAATGTGAGCTAATAAAACTGCAATTCTTACCTGGACTGAACTTACTGTGCTCTCTTAAGAGAAAACACTTAATGCAAACCCGCTCACCCCGCCATAAAGATATCATTTGATAAAATGATAGGCTGGTCATTTAATGACCAGCCTCAGGTATAGGGACTGACACTGCTTTGACCTAACTGCTGTCTATTCATTTCTACAGTCACAAGGAGGTCTTGTCCTTACAGGACGTTGCCAAGTCCAGAGGGATGGAGGTCATCCCTCTGGTGCAGACGTTTGGTCACATGGAGGTGAGGCAGGCTCTCAAGACCAAATCAATTACATTTTCGAGCTTTATTGGCATGAGAAGACATACGGTTTACAGTTCCAAAGCAAGTGTCAAAACATACTGAAAACAATTGAACCCATTAAGACCTGAGACCTGATTCTACAAATGCCTTATAAATCAGTAGTTCTCACACTTTCAAGATTAAAAAAAAAAAACCCAGATGTACAAGCTGGCAGCGTGGCACTAAGTGACACGCTGTGAGCTTGTATATCTGCTATTTTTGAAAGCCAACGCAAAAATCTAAAATGACACAGATGCGTTCCCGGTTTTAATGGGTTAAGAAAGAAATGGGGAAAGTATGTACAGTTGGAGGGGGTTCAGCATTGTGTTAAACAGAGCTATGTCACATAGCAACGTTATATACATGTTGTTATATATACAGGGCACAAAGCTTTTTGAAACAAATAGCAGCAATCTAAGCAGTCACTTTTGGGACAACTAGCAGCATTTCCCCAAAACTATTTAAATAGTATACAAAAAGGCCTCAGATTAAAACATTTGTTTAAAGGTAGCAGCTCTGTTTATATGTGCAGTAGGTCTATGTCAGAGGTCCACTCGGTGCAGATAGCGCAGGAATCCCAATGGTTAGTAGTCCTTAGGGTGGTTGTAATCCATTGGCTGACCTTCTTTTATCGCAACTGTACACAGATCTTGCTGTTCACAATCTACAGTATCCATTGTCTAGAAGAGACTACAGAACTGTTCTTAACACTTAAGAACACTTAACACCTGCTGCACCTATCTCTTGCACGCACGCACGTACGTACGCACGCACGCACGCACGCACGCACGCACGCACACACACACACACACACACACACACACACACACACACACACACACACACGCTGCTGTCCTTCCACTCATTCCTTCCTGCTTGCCTTCCTCTTTTACTATTTCCATTCAACAGGAGCTGGGAATGCCACCCATGTCTTTGTCTTTGTTTCCCCGCTGTCGCTGTAGTTTGTGTTGAAGCACCCGTCCATGCCGGGCCTCAGAGAGGTGGGCCACTGTCTGGGCACCCTGAATCCCCACAGAGAGGACGGGCTGAAGCTAGTGGTGGAGATGGTGAGGCAGGTGGTGGAGCTCCATCCAGGCCTCAGCACGCTGCACATCGGAGCGGACGAGGTGAAGAGACTGTTGTTTTTGATCATGAAGACCGGAGTGAAAGAAATAAAAAATCCAATTTAAAAACCATTAAGACCTGAGGCCAATACTACAAATACCTTTTAAATCTCACACTTTCAAGATTTTTCAAAAATAGCAGATGTACAAGCTCGCAGCGCGGCACGAACTGACGCGCTTGCAAGCTTGTATATCTGCTATTTTTGAATAGCCAACGCAAAAATCTAAAGTGACACAGATGCTTTCCCAGTTTAAAATTTTTTTTTTTCCCATTTGTTCGGTGAATTAGCAATTAGCATTGATTAGCACTGTATCTTATTAAGGCTGTATCTTATTGTAATATTATAGCATATAACAACAACCCAATTAAGGCTTAAGGGTCACACTTGACTTATATATCATTAGTGAAGGAGCAACCACTTCTCCCAGAGAACATGGATCGTTTTGGTTATAAACCCACTTGTTTCTATGATGAAAAAGAGCAAGTTAAAATGTGAATATCTTTCCGTGGTTTTGTTTGCTCCGCGGACGCTATTGTTGAATTAGTTTCGGCTTGTTTCGAGTAGGGAAGGATCAGCGGACACGTAAATCCCGCCCACTACATTTGATTGGGTAAAGCGCGGCCTGCTTCCTGATCTGAAGGCACGCCCACGCCCACACAGTGCGTACACGTTATGATGAACCTTCACGACAGATTCCAACGCAGAGCAGAATCTGTTCTTGAGAGATTAGTGAAGGAGTGAAGCGAGGAGGGTCGGCGTCTGTTTGTATCTACACTATTTTCCTGTGCAGCTGAGATCGATAGACACATTCTATGTCCCATGTGTCCCAGGTGTATCTGCTTGGTGAAGGGGAGGAGTCTAAACTCTGGTTGTCCACACCTGGACGTACAGTGGAGCAGCTCTTCCTGGGTCATGTGACCAGGGTGGCCAAGGCCGTCAAGGAGGTATGGCCTGACTTGAACCTTGTCATGTGGGATGACATGCTGAGAGGGATGAACCATGACACTCTCAAAGGTGAGGGGACATGGGTCTTGACTCTTACAGTGGTTTTCAAACCTATTGTGCCCATTTCACACCAATGGGCTGGTCAAAATCTCAAGGCACACTTGTTTTTATAGCAAAAATAGGCAATCTACAAGTCACATCCAGCTTATAGATCTATTTTAGCTATTTTTGAAAATGTGTGTGGAAGAGAAAAAGAAAAGTAATAGGGCGCAAGGTTGAAAGTGGTTAGAATAAAAAAAATTACAGTAAGGAATTTGTAAAGACGTTTTGTACAGTACATACAGACAGTATTGCAATAATAATGTGTGGTTGTCACTGCTCTGTTCGATTCCTGTGTGAAATCTACATGGCTCATTGCATCCTTTGTTTTCTACCTGACAGCTAGTGGTCTAGTAGGTTTGGTCCAGCCCATGTTGTGGGACTACGGCCCTGCTCTGGATGTGGATATGACTGGTAGGAACCCCAGTGTAAACCTTTACATCATATAAAGTTCATTTAACTACTTATACCCTGTATGGTGATGTCCATGTCGTGCGGTGGGGAAGTGGCCGATCTACAACGATCCACAACGCGCCACAACGCGATGCATTATGAGCTTGTACAGCTGTACAAGGCAAGCTCATAATGTAGCAGTAGCTGCAAATCTGCTATTTTCACTATTTTGAAAATGGTTAAATAAAGTGGTGATTAGGTATCAGCAATATGGACTAAATCAAATATCACAAAATCCGAGATTATATCGATTCTCTTATCATAATATCAATATATTGCCCAGCCCTAGAGAAGAGCATGCTCACAGTTAACGGCATCAGATTATACATTTTCACCTGCCTTTTTGGTGCTTGAATGGCATTTTTCAAACTGTGCATAATATATTATTACTGACATATTGACATACATTAATTTGAACCACTCTGGTCTCCACAGTGTCTCTGTTGGAGAAGTACAGCAGTGCCGGTCTGTCAACGTTGTGGGCAGCCAGCTCCTTTAAAGGCTCCACCAGCGTCCACACCAACGTGGCCCTAACCCAGAGGCACGTGGACAACCACCTGCAGTGGCTGAGGGTGGCAGAAGCCATCTCCCCAGCCGTACACCTCCAGGGCATTGCTCTCACCGGCTGGCAAAGGTAAGAATGTACTTAGTAGTTCAAGTAGCAGTTCTGAACTTTACTTTTTCATTTCAAGGATCACTATGCATTAGGCCACGGACCCCCATAACTTTGAAAGTTATGGACCATTACGCTTCCATTTGGTTCCATTTGTACTCACTTACAGTAGTTACCAATCATTTAGCTGGGGACCCCTGGGGGTCCCCGGACCCCACTACGAGAACCACTGCTGTAGTTGTTAATTAGTATATTCAACCATTTAAACCCTATGTACTTTGCTGTTCATCAAATAGCGGGAAAAACATTATCGACCATCGAATGTTAGCCTATTTTCACCAAATGTTAGCCTATTTTTGCCAAATGTTTGCCTATTATGACATGCCCAGAATAGGGTTGCTAGGGTTCATGAGGTTAAACTTTTTTTTGTATTGCACTTTTCAGTGGGTTTTACCTGGCCTAAGTGGTCTGTATTGAACATTTATTTCCCGTCATGCAAGGTACGACCATCTGTCAGTGCTGTGTGAGCTGTTGCCCCTGGCATTGCCATCCCTAGCAGCCTGCCTGCAGACTCTCATCCATGGCCAATTCAGTTCCGAGGTTCAAGCAATTGTGACTGCGAGCCTAGGCGTTTCCTCAGTGGAAGTTGAGAAAATAGAGAGGTGAGAGTCAGCCTGTGATACAATTTGCTGCACTGCTATCATACAATGTAAAAAGATTGATATATGACTGGATTTTGTTCCCTATGCAGCCATGTTGATGACTCATCGTTTCCTGGTGGCAGACTGGCTGCGCTGATTGTAGAGCTTGTATCGATACTAGACTCAAATGATATTTGTGGTTTTGAACACAACATGTGAGTAAAAGAGAAAAAAAGGGCAATGACGTTGTAAGCTAATTTCAGTATCTCTTCCACTACAGCACAGTACATACATAGGTTTAAAGATAGGGTTAGTGATATTTTTGGGTTAAAACAAAAACGTTTTTTTTTGTTAAAGGGTTAAAGCACTATATTCTGATAGTAATCATTGCTATAGTGTTTGTTCAGTAACAGGGCTTTCCCTGTCTCTCCAGCTAATCAATAAAACAGAAAATACATTTTCAGGTGGGTTGCCAAATTTCAGCCAATCAGGAGAGTACCAATTTATCAGCTTCATTTTTATAGTGTTCCAGTTCCAATTTTGTCTGCTCATTTATTTGTGTCATCACTTCCAATTTCACTTGTTTAATCTGTATCCTGTGTCAGTTCTCTCTCCTACTAAAGAGCTGGAGACAGGGAGACCCCTGCTACTGAACAAACTCTATAGCAATGATTACTCTCAGAATATAGATATTTAACACTTATTGTAACCCAAAACATATCACTTACCCTACCTTTAATTGCGTCACCAAAAATCCAAACCAAAAATCTTACTTACAATGGATATACAGTATAATTTTCATGGTAGACCTACACTGCCAAGTGAAGAATTCTGTATGCCTTTGCTACTGTAGGTATGTAAGAGGGTGGCTTTCTCCTTACCACCGACAGAGGAAAACAGTCAGCCCTCTTATCACCATGCAGATTCGAACTCAAGCAACTGAGTAAGCTTGAATCTCTTATTTCCATCCATATCTTCCCATCTATGACTCCTTTCTTTTTTTCAAATTATGCCTAAAAAACAATTCTATTTTCAGGGTGTTGAATGTGTTGGAGCAGAAAGTGAGCACAGTGAGGGAGGAGATGGTACGTCTTTACCCACCCGCCACAGCCCAGGAGTGGATAGAGCAGCACGTGACCCCAGTAGTGGCTCCTATACAGAAGATTGTAGAGGATATCACTGCCTGCCTGCTGGAGATGATGCCCCAAAACAGCCTCCCAGCTCTGGTTGAGCAGCCCAAGTGACCCAGAGGTCAAGGATTGTGAGAATGAGGATAGAAAAAGGTTCAACAAGGGCCATGGGCTTTTACCCTGGTTGATTTTCATCTTTCACAGATGAAATCCAACAGAAGGAACATGCTCCATTGTTTATTCCAAGTGTTCCCTGTGATCTGTAAAAGGCACTCGTATGGAATAATGTAATCAAAGTTTTATTTGATTTATTTTCTGTGCAAATAAAAGCTGATGTGTGCGGTGCATGCAGAAATGACAATGAAACATCGATTACATACCAAACAATTATTATTTTTATTAAGTAAAAAAGACAATTCTCTTACATGTAATAATACAGCCCTGATTCATCAATACTCAAACAGGTGTTTGCCTGAGATTCAGTCTTTGGTTCACAAAAAGGGAAAGACTAACAGTTGGACAAAAAAACTGCAACAGTCAAAAGCACTTCACCGTGCACACATAAATCACCCTTGATTGAGCCATGCAAATCCTTCATGCTTGATTATAGTTTACACAGTCAAATGCATTCATGGAGGATTGGAATAGACAAACATGCAAAAGGTGATTATCAACTGGGTGGTCCAGAAAAACACTGGCGTTCCCTCTGCTGTGGGAAAAACCTAAGCACTTTCAAATGGCTTAAGCACATAAATACTTATTACAGTTCAGTAGGAAGGCACAGTAACTATACAGTAGAAGACACATCTCGGGTGGTAATTGGTCCAGGAATGCTTGCATCAAAATAAACAGTACCAGGTAATCCAAAACTGTCTTTAAAGGGTATTCAGACTTTAGTTTTTTCTTCACTGTGTTGCACCGGTATAGGAAACTGAGGGAATTGCAGGTGTCTGGAGTGCCATGTAACATAAAAACCTGACTGTACACTGTGTTCACTGGCTTTTCATGTAGAAAATATTGTTCTTTTGAGTGCACATGCTTCAGGGTACTATTCCATTTAGTCCCCAAGTAGGCCTTTTATGATATATTGAATAATAGTAATCATGAAATCATGAAAGGCTAACAGTCAGTCAGAGAGATCAAAGTTAATCTGCCTCATCCTCTGTGTCACTGCTATGCTCCAGATCTTCATCCTCGTCTTCCTCCCCTACAAACTCTGCCCCTTCTTGCTCCCAGCGTCGCTGGAGTTCCTCCAGGCCTAGGAAGCGCTTTAGCAATGAACCGACTGCCTCCACATCGCTGATGGACATATGGATTTGGCAAAATATGAAGAAAAGAGTTGGATTCATTATGAACGGATTGTACATACTTATTCTCATAACTATTAAAAATCTAAATATTTTCCCATTACTCTACACATCTAGTACAGAACAAGGGACTTGAGACTTACACTCGACTAACACAAAAATCAGGATTTGTGACTCGACTTGAATTTACATTTTTGTTTGGAGTAAACATGTTAACTAGCTGGGCATTGCCCAACTGTTGTGGACATTTGATAATTATTGGGC
Source organism: Gymnoscopelus braueri (assembly GCF_963280865.1). Taxonomy (NCBI): domain Eukaryota; kingdom Metazoa; phylum Chordata; class Actinopteri; order Myctophiformes; family Myctophidae; genus Gymnoscopelus; species Gymnoscopelus braueri. Next base: position 33,498,839 of record NC_137617.1, on the reverse strand, counting down.
AGAGCTGTAGAGACGAGTTTAAAAAATTTGAACACTTGACCTGGATTTGCCTCGAATGACTTGAGACTTGACTTGGACCGAATATGGTTGGGATCCAGAACCGGATCCAACATTGAGCAACCGGAATCGGTTCCATCACATTTGGAACCGTTTAGGTATCGGTCAATCGGACCGTTGAGAGGGAATTGTTAAGGAACAGGAATCGTTAAAATCCTAAAGGATCCCAACCCTAGACCCGAAAGAATTGAAAATGTAAAACATCTCTGGTCTGGTTACCTGCGTCCACCAAGCATAGCAGTGTGTGTCAGAGGGTAGGAGAGACCTGTAGCCAGCCGCAGCACCAGCACATAGCCCGTCCCCAAATAGCGAACCTTCTCCTCCTGGACAGAGACATCTCGCAGATGCGTCAGGTCCAGCACCACTGAGCGATGGATGGAGAAAGATGCATCAGAAATTAATGTTTGGAGAATCAAAAGAATTGATTACATTTCTGTTTGGCTTTTAGGCTTAGTGAACAAAACTTTCACAGGGCAGATATGACAAACAACTTCAATATACAAAGAAATTACTGACTGATATTGAATAACTTTATACTTCTCAAAATAAATATATATAGGGAAAATAGCGACACGTTGTAAGCTTGTAGATCGGCTATTTCCGCGACTTTTCGAAAATATATGAACATTTTGACATGGAAACGATTATGCAAATATAAATGCTCCGATAATTGTGATTAGGCGATTACCGTATGTAAAAATTGTGACAGGCCTACCGCCCAGCGAAAGTCAGCTATTGTCGTCAAGTGACAAGAATTAGATATGAATTATAAGTATGAATTAGGATTTAAAAGTCATCCGTGCTGTAGATGTTATGCCTACTTACAGCACTAACCATCTTCCCGATGTTACTGACCTTTCTCTTGTCCTCTCTTCCACAAGGTCAGGATAAGGGCATACAGACTAAAAGACCTGAGCTCAATCAGGTTCTTGGTTTTGTCAAATACAGCCTCCTCCCACTCCTCCATATTTTGAATGGCCACAAAGATGCAGCCAGTCACGTAGAAGAGTTTCCACGGGATGCTGTCTGTTGGTTCCAAATAAAACACAACAAAACACGTGATGGGTTTGACAGCATCTGACATGGAGTCACCAAACAGGTTCAAACTGAATGTTTCCCTATTTGGGACAATGGTATACTGTGAAACAGTACAGTATATCAGTGCATCATCCTAAACAGGACTATATTGACAGGTGATGATACATGTTGTTTGTGTACCTGAGCTGTAGTATGCAGCAGCCAATCCAATCGATGCTATACCTAAAACCAGATAAAGAACTCTTTTGAGGCAGTACAAGACCAGGGCAAATGAGAGAGAGACACTGACAAGACCATTTTAACCACTCATTTCATGTTCATTACATGTACTGTCTACGAGCAACAGTAGTTATTTGAAAGCCTTGTGAACGCACGTGCACGTACACACACACACACACACACACACACACACACACACACACACAGGCTTAATTTACCAACAAGGAGAGACCAGGATCGGATCCCAGGGGACCTCTTCAAGTGGAGCAGACTTCCACCCTGCTCCTCTACCGTCATGTATCCCATCTGATGAACAGAGAACATCATTTCTTAGCACTGCATCATCCCTCTACACATTGAATATTAGGCCATACTAGAACTAGGGGCATGATTTCCTTTCCCTGGACCGTAACCAGGGTTGGATCAGATCAGATTTCAGACTTTGAAATGTGGCCAGATACTGAATACAAATGACATGGCATTTTTTTTGTAACTTAGAAAATAAGTATCTGAATACTTTGATTACTTTTGACACTGAGGTGACTGGACTGTATGGGTCTGGATTGAGAAAGTCCTGAACACAAATATTTCACACAATTGCCTAATCAAAAATGTAATCAAGTTTCCTTGACAATGTAGTATAATCTAATTACGCGTTCTTCCTGAATATGATCTGGCCTGATTGATGATGTTTTTATTGACAAAAATGCATATAGGTTACTAGCCCTGAAACATGACTGTCATACAAGCGTCATGTGAACCATGGCTAATAGGTTACATGACCATATATTTGTACATCTATCAAAAGGAGGATAAGACAAATGGAACAATTCCAATGTGGTGCTTTGCGTGCAAAGGAGGTGGATGTCAACTGAGTGCCATGTTTGTTTGTTTGTTTTTTGTTTTGGGGAGGGGGTAGCAGACACATACAGAAAAAATAAATCAATAATTAATACAGTCATACAAATGTCTTTAACTCCAGATACTGAAATAATACATAACATGTATGTAATATCACAGCCATTCTAGCTAGGGCTACTGTTCAGTCACCTCTTTGTGTAAGACTAGACTTGATTATGGTTACTTATTTTTTGTAATCTAATTACGAATCTGTAATCTAGTTGGTTTGTAACGGTGTCTAGTTAAACCAACCCTGACTGTAACGTACGTTACAACTACATCCTGACAGACAGTATGATGATGATGATGCTTCTGAATGGATGATGACCAAGTACTGTCTCTATAACAGCTGCTGAAGTCAAAGGGACTTTTAAAACATAATAAATATTTATAGATAAAGCTTCATTTATCCATGAACTTACCTTAAAATCTTCAAATTGTCTTCAGCGACGCGTACTGGTCAGTTTAACAAGAGAAATGTCTGTTAACTTGCATTACAAGGAAGTTGCACATTCCTTGTCACATAACTGCTGTTTGAAGAGGCTGCTACTTCCTCTTGCTTTCACCACCTCTGATTGGACGAAGCCTGGACGTTGCTGGCCAAAAAGGCTAGATCTACAAGATCTTACAAGCCAACAACGCGCACGCATCGCGACCCGTTGTTAGCTTGTAGATTCGTTATTTTTTTGCCCAGCAATTTGCCCTGTGCATTTTTTTATTATATATATTATTTATTATTTTCATATTATAATATTCTATCATAATAAATACAATATTTGTATTATTTTATTGTCATGTCATTATTTCATATTTTACTATTTATTATATTAATTATTATTATTAATTTCATACATAACACCGCGGTTGTGCGCATGCGCCCCCGTCCCATGGCGAGCCGGGGGGGAGACAAGCCCCCAGAACTGCGGTAAAACAGTGAAGCTGCCGTTACCTGGTGGTCAAATCTGAGCTTGCAATAATTCCGCATTTGAACACTACTGCGCATGCCTTTATCGTCTGAAACCCTAGTGCGCATGCTCTATTGGCTCCAATATTGGAGCCGATTCAGAACGTTAGGTACTTCTGCGTGCTTCATGCGCTTGTGAGCAATTTACATTGAAATGAATAGGTGGTGGTGGGGAAGTCCGCCCTCTAAATATTATAACTATGGGGAGAACACAACACAATGGAGTCAGACGTGCTGAAGAAGAAGCTTCATGACATTTATTATCAATAACTCCGACTTATTAACGCATTTTAGTTCGCTAGACTTCGTAACAGTTTCCCGAGATCTATGTAAACTTAAGGCAGTGATGGTAAACCTGCCCTCAGACCATTTAATCTCAGATTCTTCAGAATTTAGCCAAGCTGGATGACTAATAATACTTGAGTTCACCTGTCGTACCAAGTGGCGCTGTGTCCTTTAGCAGTGACTTCTACCTCCATGTCTTTGTCTGAAACCATAATAATAACACTAATACCACAGAAATCAACCGGTGAGTCCAGATTAATATGATCATTGTTTAGATTAAGGCTTATGCTTATTGTTGAACGATCCTAAGTACTACTTGCAATTGAAAGGTTACCTAAGGTTACCAGCAGGATTTTAACTCCCTCCCTATATATATATATATATATATATATATATATATATATATATATATATATATATATATATATATATATATATATATATATATACATATACACACTAAATTCCATTTCTTAATTCTGTCACACACTTATGTTTGATTATTAACATGTTGTCTTATTCTGAAATAAAATGATAGGAGGCTAGATATAAATTCTGGGTGTTCTCTTGGATTTAGTACATACATGTAGCCATTTTTTATTTACTGTAATTGGAGACTGTTGTGTGGTGACCTGTCCAAATATTGTTTGTGGTAAACATGTCCACACATGTCTTATTTTCCCCTCATACAATCATAATGTGATGTAGGCTACTAAGGAGATTTGTGGCTCTTTTATGTTGTCATTGTGTATATAATTACTGTGAGCCATTATATTTTGATGACGGGAAACTACTTTACTCACCATTGTAAAGCTGGTTACCTGCTGTGGCTGTTGATTGGACAGTAGCGTCTGAGCTCTAGTCTAGGGTGGAGTTGCCAAAACAAAACACACACACACAGTGTGTGTGTACAGCGTATATGTATATCGACAGTCATCCTGTCAGCGCTCAGAGAGCACACTTAGGACTGCTGTGTGTCACTGAGGAACTGAACTCTGATTTGTGATGTTCTATTTGTGTGTGGTATCCTATTCACAGACAACCTCAAAGAACGATGGCCGAGGTCAGCATAGCAAAGCGCAAGGAGAAGTGTGAGAATTGCACGAAACAGGTAAAGCTTGTGTGAAATTATGTAATTGCTTTGTGCACGTGTAGCGAAAGTGAAACATTTTGCTTTACGTTTCTGGCTGTAAAATGTTTGTTGATTTTCAGTGCAACAAGAAACAGAGTGAAGATGACGGCATCAGCTCCCTCCAAGAGAAACATGAATCCAATGGAGAGGTATTGACATCTTATTTGTTTTGTTTTGTTTTGTTTTATTTTATATTTCTTCACCTGTTCTGGTAGAAAGGTGTGATATAGTGTTTTTTTGTTTTGTTTTTTACTTGGATGTTGCAGACTTATCACAATGCTCCCATAGGCTTTCTGTTGCACGATTCACGATGCATATCAAAAGTTTATTACATTGGCTACACATAAATAATTAAAACATTGGTTCCTCCACACACCCTGTTGTGTTCTCAGGTGAGTGAAGGGTCTCCGGTGCTGCTAAGTGCCTGTCTGTCCTGTGAGGGCTGTGTGTCAGAGGAGGAGAGCCAGAAGATATCTCAACAGAGCCTGGAGGAGGTGAACCAAGTTCTGGCCCTCAATAAGGTACACTACTAGGACCACACATATATACAGTACCCAGAACAGGCCCCCATTGCTTTATAACAGCAACTATTATTTTGGGGGGGGCACTATAATTGCAGGTCTAATCTGTAATCTGACACAGTGGTTTTGTCAAATTATTTCTCTGAAAGAAGATTCAACTAATGCGACAGAATTTCTGTCTTGTTTTTCGAAAAGGAACAAGTAACTTGAAGCGAGGTTTCTTCATTGCACTTGAAGCCTGGTTTATACTTAAGTTGTGTGCCTGTGTTGCTCATCGCAATAGCAGATCTACAAGCTCACGATACATCACATTGCGACACGTTGTGAGCTTGTAGGTCTGCATTTTCTGGTGCGCGACACGATGCGCAACCAACTATAAATCAGGCATTACACCTGGCACTGTATACCGTTCATGCAGGTTATTTTTCTCTACCATTTTGTTTTTGTCCTCGTCAGAAGTGTGATGTGTCCAAACACAAAGTGTTGGTCGTCTCAGTGTGTCCCCAGTCTCTGCCTTTCTTTGCCGTCAAGTTTGGCCTCGACATTCCAGAGGCCGCCCACAAGCTCTGTGGCTTCCTCAAGAGTCTCGGTAAGCCGCGCGGGTGTGTGTGTGTGTGTGTGTGTGCCAGACAAATATAATATGTGTGTGTGAAAAACGTTACTGTTCCCATTGGTATCTATCGTGGATGCTCAACACTCTTTTTCCCTCTCTGTCCTTTCTCTCTCCCTCTGTCGTTCTCTCTGTGCGTTTCTTCCGTAGGAGTGCAGTATGTATTTGACACCACTCTGGCGGCAGGCTTCAGTATCCTGGAGAGTCAGAGGGAGTTTGTTCAGAGGTACCGCAGGAGGAACCATGACTCCCACGCCTTGCCCATGTTCACCTCATCTTGCCCAGGTAATAATCTGCCTCTTCCCTGTCAGGCCTCTGCTAATGGTCCTGGTACCCTTTCTATTTCCTTCTTTCTTATAAAGAACCGCACTGGTGGTCTGGCTGCTCTGGCCTGTTTAGCCCATTGAATACCGCTGGAAATGAACGTAGATGGTTTTTCAAATCACATCGCTGTTTGTAAGATGATATTGTTAATTAAAACTTTCAGGTGATAGATATACAGACCTTAAAATTCTCTGCTTCTCCAGCTGTATTTTGGTCATCATTAAAATATATTTTCTACAGGGACTATATAATGTGGAGTATACCATGAGTCACAGTCAATGGGCTAAACGTGTCCTTTAATTTCCCACCCCATGTTCACTCTCTGTGCGGGTACATGCCTTCCTATTCTAATATTATACACCATTTATTTGTTCTTATTCGCTCTCTTGTCATACTGCCCCTACGTGTAGCGTGTGGTTGCGGGTCACATATTGTAAAGAGGCTGAGAGAGCTTCTTTTAGTGAGGGGAGAGATAGCAGTGGAGTGCTGTTGGAGAGAGATAGACTGTCGAGCTCGCACCACTCCCTCCACCAGAGATACCAGCAAGAGTGCAGAATGTTCCCTGTCTCTCTTTTGATTTTTTTGTTCATCAACCCTTTGCCTGAAAGCACACATCCATACCCTTAATATTGACCTTGCTCTGTCCATTTTTTTTTTTAAAGATATTGTTTTGGCCTTTATTGATAGTTGATAGTAAGTGGAGATGGTCAGGAAACAGGGAGAGAGAGATGGGGAGAGACATGCTGGAAAGATCGTCGGGAACGGGACTCGAACCCACGATGCGCTGTCAGGCTACATTAGAGCCTAGGTGCCCGGAGCGCGAGGCCAGCGGTCCAGGCCGCTCCGTTTAATATTTGGTATGATTATGCAGTTGTGTATATTCTGTGTTTTTCAGGAATATAGGCTAGTACAGTTTGAGTACACTAGTACACTTCACCATCTTAATTTGTTTTGACTATATTTAAACCTTTACCAAAATGTTACCTTCTAAGACTATTGTGTGCGTGTGCGTGTTCAGGATGGATTCGGTATGCTGAGCGTATCCTGGGCAGTCTGGTCACCCCTCACATCTGCACAGCCAGATCTTCTCAACAGATCATGGGCTGTCTGGTCAAAGACTACTTCTCCAAGCAGCAGGTCAGCATGGATCGTGTGCTTTCATGGTGTATGTATGGTAGGGCTGGGCGATATGTCGATATTATAATGATATTGTGTTACGATACTTTTGAATAGTGTCATATGTTGTCTTATCCTGATTTTAATCACAATTCCTATTTTATGCTTCAATGTTGTTGTTTTTTTTCTTTTTTAAATAGCTAAAATAGCCGATCAACAAGCTAACAAAGATGATTCCGATTCTTGTCATTTCCGAGCAGAAGCTGAGTGCAGAGAAGTTGTACCATGTGGTGGTGGCTCCATGCTTTGATAAGAAGTTGGAGGCAGTCAGAGAGGAATTCTACAACAGTCTGCTGGAGAGCAGGGACGTTGACTGTGTCCTCACCTCAGGTCTGAACCTTATCTCTCCTCATCTCTACCTCATCCTTACACCACTCACCACATCACACGGCCACGCCGCTGGACAAAAACAACACTTAGTGTCAACATGACTAATAAATCATGTCGACTCGCGTTGACCCTATTTTCAGTTAGAAATATGCTACTTTTGTGGAGCATCACGCTATAACGTGACGAAGCACAAACATGTGGTGAATGGTGATGCTGCCGACGTGAGCTAAAAGCAGTTACAATGAATGACTAAGTGATGTATAGTTGCTGTGTCATCATCAGGGTAATCTTCTAAGTATTCAAATTCCTCATCAGATATATTTCAGTACCACAAGTCTATGTTCCCTCAGCTCTGTGTTAACTTCCTCCACTCCTGGTGTCATGACTATACATCCTGTACAGTTGCCTTTTCAGCAGTTACAGTTACAGTATGGCGAACGTATCTAAATTTAAGTAATTTCCATATGAATATAAAGAAAGCAACTGATTTACATATTACTGCCTGTAGTATGTAAATATCTGAAGTTGCCCCTTATCTGTCCTTATCTGCCCTGCCTTTAAGATTAGATAACATTGAATTGTGACATGTTGTGAGCTTGTAGATATGCTGCTCGAAATCGATTATTTTATTAAAACATGTTATAATCAATTACATAAATGAGTTTGGTTAACTGTTGTACCCCTAGCGTACTCTATGCCTCTCTGCTCTCTCAACCATCTGTTTCAGTACATCTCCTTTTCTACCCTTTTCAACAAATCTACAGTCTACAGTCTCCTATTTCCCTTGTCATTTCCTGTTTCCTTCTTAAGCAAGACATGGTTTCTCATTTCACTTCTCATTTCTTTCAGCTAGCACATTATGTCACCCTAACCCGTCCAGTTTCCTGGCGATGCAAATGAAAATGTCCGCTCTGTTGCAGGGGAGATCTTTTACATGATGGAGCAGAGGCATGTGTCCGTGGAGGAGCTGGACTCAGTTCCACTAGATCATGTGTAAGTGGGGTATTACCAACACCACTACTTCTGACCAGTTGTCATGTTCTCTGTCAGAGCATGTATGTGAAGTGCATTGATCACGGCTAAGTAGTGTCTACCTTCTGTATATAGTATGCAGCCCATTTTAGCTCACCCGTTCAACTGAACTTTGCATGAAGTATTCTAGGAGGATAATGCTGTCGTTTTACTGTAGGTACAATCAATGGGATTTATTTAACCAGTAAAAAAATCCTTTTAAGTGGTTTATAACCGATTCCAATTCTAGTTTTAACTTCAAAGTTCCTGTGTCCTGCAGGCTGGGAGAGGCCGGTGATCCTGGGCTGGTGAGACACGAGGGACGTGGCTCCGAAGGCTTTCTAGAACACATTTTCAAACACGCTGCCAAAGAACTATTTGGTCTTGACGTTCATGAGATCACATACAAGACCCTCAGGTGAGAGAGCAGGTGGGGGTGCGATTGTAGGGGATGTACAGAGAGTCGAGACAAAGAATAGAACAGAATAAAAAAATAAAAGAAATTAGACAGTTCAACGCATGCCAGACAACACAGTGGACAATTTGGGTGATTCATTGGCAAATCAGCTAATAAGCTAGTTAAGTAAATTATGCAACATTTACACAATTCAATCCTTGTGTCCACTCAATTGGGTCAGGATCTTGTGATCAAAACATGGCCATGACTGTACAGTATGTATACATTATACACAACATAATCAATGCAAAATACATGATACAGTCATACATTTGGGCTAAAAGTATAACTCATAAAAGTCCTGAGGACTTGTTTCAATTGTGGTCCTATGTAATTCAATTTATCAACATAGCATAAATAGGATTGAAATCTTACGGAGTACTGCTTTAAATTAACCCTGAGAATTTTACTGTGTAGGAACCGTGACTTCCAGGAAGTGAGTCTGGAGCGGGACGGAGAGACACTGCTGCAGTTTGCCGCCGTCTACGGCTTCAGGAACATCCAGACGCTGGTGCATCGCATGAGGAAGGGCCGTGTGCCGTACCAGCTGGTGGAGGTGCTGTCCTGCCCGGGAGGTAACGTGACCATTAGAGACATGGTTAGGGCTGGCACGATTATGACATTTTACATGACGATCAGTTGTCGCTCAAATAATTGCGATTAACGGTTTAATGCTCGCAATGCGTGATGTGTTGTGAGCTTGTAGATCTGCACATATTTCGGCATATTTTTTTAGCTCGTAGATCGACAGCACATATAAAAGCTGGTCATTTGAATGCCCTCTTATCTCTCCTGTGTCCTCAATGCCAGGGTGTCTGAGTGGCCGTGGTCAGGCAGAGAGTGAGGTGGCAGGTCGGGCGGATAAGGCCCTGGTCCAGCAGATGGAAGAGGCGTACAGCAGCCTCCCGGTCCGTCTTCCAGAGCACAATCCCAGCCTGCACACCCTTTATCAAGACTGGCTGGAGGGTCAAGACTCCAAGCAGGCCAACGCCCTCCTGCACACAGAGTACAGGCATCAAAATACACAGCTACACACACAGCCCCCACACATACAGTGGTGAGGTTGTGTGTGTGTGTGTGTGTGTGTGTGTGTGTGTGCGTGTGCGAGAGAGTGAGAATAAGGAGTGCTGGAAACAACACTCATATTCATATTTAGCGGAAACGCGTTCTTCCGTCATAATATGAAGCTAATATTGGTGCCAATATCATTGCCACCGGTGCGTCCATAGACATAAGCTGAGGACCATTAAAAGTTGTCATTCCTCCCTTTGGCCACAGGAGGGCGATGTCTCCTGCAGATTTAACAAACGGCCACTGTCCTGCCAATCAAAGGCTGTAGGGAAATGAGGGCCCTCCACAGTGCAAAGCCACACACATTTACTACAAACTGGGGAGAAAGGAAAAAACCTCAAACAGTGGTTTTGTTGTCGGTGTCATATCTGGGAGCGTAATCATCTCATATAGACTGTTGTACTGAGAATAAAGAAACTGCTGGGTACAAGGTCACGGTAATTCTCCGGTAAAATTTCCTTCAACATTTCTGAGCTACAGGTTGGTTGGTTCTGGTTGTTTGTGGATTGCAACCATCTATGCTAATCTCAACAGAGCAATAATAAGCCACTAATGAAAATCTTTTGAAGTATTTGGTGCAACCGGAGATCAAGGAACTGAATGTACATTTGGGAGCCAGTTGTACTAGAAATCAGACGGTCCAATTTTGACCATGCTAGCCTACCTTAGGTAAATCTGTGTTGTCTTGTATGAATCAGTGTGGAAAGATGACTGCAGTTGAAATGCATGTGATTTCAGTTAGAGCAATCTGACGTACACAATAAAATCCTCAGGGTCAATTTAACTCGAAGTGAACAAATGGAACCAAATTGACCCTTGCGAGTCCAATTGGTTCCATTTGTTCACTCTCTTATTAACGCTGATGATTTTAGTGTATCAGTTAAATAGCAAAAACTGGGGCTGCTGTATGATAGAACAATTTAAAGGTAACTCCCGCTTCTGCACTGCTTTAAATACTATGATTTGACATTGTCAGTTATATGTTTTTACCAATCCAGTGTTTTGTTCTGCCGTCCAAATGAAGAATCCAAAACTCCTCTAAGCGGTACAGGACTCTTTCATTTGTCACTTTTAAAGTTGTATTCTTTTGTCCTTCTCGTTTGACAAAGACGTCCAAACAATTATATTTCTGTTGTTATGCTTTTTGTGTTATATTTCATACATGTCATACATGTTGAGCACTAAACTATTCGAAGAAGTGAACAGCTGTGGTGTCATTTCTAGATGGGAACATGTTGAAATGAAATGCATCTACTGTTAAACATCTGTATGACTCGTATAATATGAAACCACCTTGTCTGAAGGTAAATTTGAAACCAGCCTGTACCCTAAGTCAGGGGTCTTCAAAAGGAACTTTTTTTCCACTAACATTTTTAACCCTAGAATCCCTTTTCTGAGGCGAACATTAGCCGAGAATAGCAGAACTACAAGTTCACAACGCCTTGCACTCCTGTGAGCTTGTAGATCGGCTATTTTTGGCAAAGAGGTTTGGTGTAGAGGGGAGAAGTCTAAGTAAAGAGTGAAAGGTCAAGTTTACTGAGTATTGAGGGTTTAAGTGGTTAAATGTCTAAAAATGCACATTAACAAGAATCCAACATTATACAATATATGTAGTGGGGGTCCCTGCTTCATCTCTATCTCAGCTAAGGGGTCCTTGGGCTGAAAAACTTTGAAGACCCCTGCCCTAAGTCATTTTTGTCAACGATTGGTGAATAGGGTTTTATGACGTATTATAAAGTATGTTGTCAGGGTACATGGTAGAATCCCCAGTGTTAATTGAACTCCGAGAGAGTATACGGTCAGTGTGTAAGCAATCATATCTGCTCTGATGAGCGAGGCCAGGTGAGGCTATTTAGGTGCTGGACAAACGACAAATCAACAGTAGAAAATCACACTGGCACATCACAATACAAAACACAATAACTAATAATAATTACAGTGCAAAATTTAATTAAAAAAAAAAGTAGGTTAATACACAATAGAATAAAAGGATTAGGAATGCTCACAAATCACAAACCCACAAGAGCCTTCAATATATGAAAATATGCTTCTCTCTGTAGGAGTAAACAGTGTCTGTCACCTCTTAGACCTCATGTCCTGTGGCATTAAAGTGCCTAGCTACCGGGGATGTTTCATCATGCATGGTTTCTGATGTTACTTTTATGTTCACAGATTCTGATCTTTAGTTCTCTGTGGTTTTTCCAACGTAACAGACACCACAGGGACGTTTCAAAAGAAACCCCACACATTTTGGTTTTACAAGTAATCCTAGTCACTTTTATATGTTTGCCTGTATGGGGGTGTAGGAAAGAATCACCCTTAATCATGGCATTACAGTTCACACAATTATTGCAAGGAAAATTACCTGGGGACTAAAGTATCTACGTTTTTTTTAAGATACCCTACTTAATCCCAGATATGGCCTGAGGAACTGAAACATGTCTGTTTATCTGCTGCTGCAGTAAATTTAATTAACACTTCTTGAGCTGACAAAGCCTTAGTGCCCCACAAAATGAGGCTTTTAGATACTGTTCCTTTGCATCTACTACTTTTGATTTCCATCTGGACCCTAAACAATTAGGAGCCTGCTCCTGTCTTATAATGTCATGCAGGCACTTTTGGTTGAAGAGTCATTTTATTTTTGTTTGCCATGTTCCTAAGCTCTCTGAGATTTTGAGAATGACTTCTACAAATACAGCCAATGATGTTGATGAAAAGTTAGGATGTTAAAAATAACCAATGGCTATTATTATTGGTCCCTTCTATAAATATGCATCTTAGATGAAGTTACACTGTTCTGAGGTTAGTATTGTCACTATAGGCCAAATGCTTGATAACATCATCTCTACTGATACAGCTTGCTCACCCTCCCCCCCCCCCCCCCCCACCCCCCAGCCCTCAACTCGTTTTAAACAAAGAAATGGAGAATACAGTACTATGACCTGTTTCAAAGTCAGAAATAAACGTAAGCACAAGCAGTATTAAAAGCATGAACAGGTTGTTTCGAGATGTGAATACAAGGAAGTCCTGAAGCGGCCAAGAGAGGTAACAGATCTGAGAGACTTGGAACATAATAATGGTTTGTAAAAGACAAAGATTTCAACATTAAGTCATTCAAGAGGTATAACAGTATGGCGCACGTATATGCACACACGCTCGCTCTCTCTCTCTCTCTCTCTCTCTCTCTCTCTCTCTCTCTCTCTCTCTCTCTCTCTCACCCACACATATACACACACACACACACACACACGACAGTAACCACAGTGATCTGATAAATAAAATACACTTCCTCAGTAGGTCACACTTCACACTGCAGACAGAATGTTCTGTTGTGACTCTGTACTGTCTCAGACTAACAGAGGTCTTGCAGAGGTCCCCGCAGCCCATGTTGAGAGATGGAACCCCACCTGTGGAGCTGCCTTTTGGGAATACTTTGCACACCTGCAGTGGTCATTGGGACGACAGGTGAGTGACTGTGTGCCTGCACTATACACAATGCTCACAGTGTTCAGCTGAACTTTCCCGGTGGGGTTGTTTACATAATGCTGTAGTTTTACCGTACGTACAGTACATCATCACTGATGCCATCAAAATGTCATTATTAGTGTTAGTCAAAAAAGATGATGTGTGTGTGAGTGAGAGAGAGAGAGCTTCGATTATGATTAAAGGAAGATATATGTCACTTCCTTTGCAGTCTGAAACTGTTTTCTTTTAAATTTGTATTGATTTTATTGCAAAAATATACAGAAAATCATGCTGACTTCTGGCACTTTGCACAGTAAGAGCAAGGATTGAACTATTTGTTTCACAAATTAATTTAGGTCCATTTCCACACTCAAATTAACAAATGAATGAACACTGATGGTTTTACTAGGAGAGAGCAGTGTGTTTTTGATTGTGTCTCTCTCTGTAGTCCACAGAAGAGGTTCTCAAAGTGGGGTCGGGGGACTCCCAGTGGTGCTTGAGGTGGTTCTAGGGGGTCCCCATGCAGCTAAATGATTGATATTTAGGAACCAAATCGACACTTACAGGTCTATAACTCAGAGTATACCAAATGGAACCAAATGGACCCTTATACAGATCCATTTCGGTTCCATTTGTACACTCTCAGAGTTAAGGGGATCTGTGGCCTAATGCATTCCAAACTGGGGGTCCTTGAAATTAAAAGAGTTTGAAAATCACTAGTCCACAGTGTCAGCTATTTGTGTTTCTGACAGTTTCCCAGAAGCCTCCTGCCATCACCTCGGTGAGTGTCAACTCATCTGCTCTGATCCATTGCTCCACATCTGTTGCTGAACCAACGGGGCTCTCCCTGAGGGGCCGTTTCCATGACAACCGAGAAGTTGTGTACCTGTCTTTGGGGGAAAATGGAGATAAAAACTACCGTGGCCGAGTTCACGCGTCTCCGAGCAAGAACCATGATGGATGTAGCGTCCGCCTGCGGCTGTCTCAGTTGGCTGTGGATGACACAGACCAGTACATCTGCCACTGGAGTTATTCCTCTACAGAGTCCGACACGTTTCACCGCAGTGGCACAATTTTAATTGTTAGAGGTAAAAAAAACAAAAACAATTTTGTTATATTATAGATATATCAATCGATTGTGTTCTGGCTTGGATCAATGGAACTAACATAGGCCTAGTGTACGGCATGTATTTAAAGTTCCTATTCATCGGTATCAGATCCAATTATTTGGGGGCCCACCCATAGTGGGCCCTGGCCCACAGGTTGGGAATGGTTGTTTTTAGAGAGAGTAAATAATGTTACAGCTTCACCATTCTGGCTCTGCCACACCCACACACTAGAAATCACACACAAAACAGGGCTTAGTTAGAGTTAAGCCTAATCTATACTTCATCGTACACTGAAAACGGATTCAGATTCATTAAAAAAAGTTCACAAAATGTTGAAAATTGCATAAATTGCAGATCTACAAGCTCTTTTCGGCATGCGATGCTGTCATACGATGAAGTATAAACTAGGGCTTAAAGGGATACTTCACTTTCGGGCCGGGGACACATTTAAAAAAAATATTAAAAATAAATGAAAAAAGTTATGGAAAATTCATGGCCCCCTCACGACACGCAGTGTCCTACTAATGTGTGAGGGGGCCATGAATTTTCCATAACTTTTTTCATTTATTTTTAATATTTTTTTTAAATGTGTCCCCGGCCCGAAAGTGAAGTATCCCTTTAAGTGGTTAAATACTTTACGTTTCAAGTAAATCATCTCTCCAACTTTGTGTCATACAGGCCGGCACAGCAGCTGTGGGTCCCATACTGAGAACACGCCCCTTATTGACAACTTCATCTTGGTTGTCCTGAGTGTGACGTCATTCACTGTCATGCTCATCATCTTCATTGGAACACTGCTATGGAGATGCAAAGGGGGCAAGTATTCACTGAGTTAATGATGGAATTAATGATGGAATTCTTATGTATTAAAGGAGCATAGTTCACCCAAAAAAAATCCATATTTTCTATCAATTACACACCCCATGAAGCCTTGAATTCATGGAGAGTTTTTTGTTTTAGTCGCATTCCTGAGCCAATAATTTGATGGTCATCGGTCAATAGGAGACTCAGTAGGAGACTCAAAGAGAGTCAAAGAGTCTCAGACTCTGCCGGACTGCCGGTCATCAAATTATTGGCTTAGGAATGCAACAAAAAACTAAACATCTCCATGAATTCAAGGCTTCATGGGGTGTGTAATTGATAGAAAATATGTGATTTTTTTTAGGGTGAACTACACCTTTAAGTACAATTTGTAATTTACTATATTCACAGGGAATGAAATAAATAATTTGTATAGAGAAAAAAAAGTGTAAAATATAAGAGTGACAAAAAAGTAACTAAGCAACAGCTAAGCTTAACATTCTGACAGTTTAATGCTTGAGAAACTTTGTTATGAGAGGATTTGTCCATAACATGGTCCCTTTATGTCTACAGGTTAAAAAGAACTACACCATGTACAGTACATACCAGCCAGAAATAAACCAAGGCTTGGCCCACAAAGGCATCAACAGATGTCCATAGGCTAGAAGTCCACTGTTCACATACTCAGTCAACACAACAGCTCTCTAAATAGCTGTGATTTTCAGACATATTAACGTAATTCTGAAGGGAGAGAACCTATGTGACAGAATATTCTCAATGTACATTATTCTTGTGGCGTATACCTACATGGAAACGTGCTGAAAGTGTTCATGACTTATAATCTGTTAAACTGTCAAGTCCCCATCATCTGGAGCATAACAGAATGCAGCTGAATGGAAAATTGCAGATGCAGTGTTGTTGAATTGTTGATTTTGGTGTCATTTCCTCTGCTTGTGATGTGAACCTGTATTTGTTCTTTTGTCTCAGTTTTGTCAACCTGTGTCTGATGAAATGAGTCAGACACCACATCCTGCTTTTGATGCATGACATAGCCTACAGTAGAATGCATAATAATTCACAACTTTGCTGGTAGCCTAAGGTAAACATAATAGGCCTGTAATATCATGCAAACTGTAAAGGCATGTTGATGTGATATATGCAGCCAAGCGTTCTAAAACTTGTAAACATGTCAGTTATTCCCTCCATAGGCCTGTATTGTTTATTAAACGTTTGTTTGCATTCAGTTCATTAGTGTGTGTGATCATGAAGTTATTCATAGTGTTTTGAAACCTGTTTCCTCCACTAAAGACTGCTGTGGTTGTATTATTATGTTTATCTAAACCAACAGTGGTGTTAGTGGTTTCCTATATTGCCTAATTTAAGCCACATGGGGGAGAATTATCAGAATGAGTCTACTGTATATGGTCCTTACATCCTACCCAGTGGTGGAAAGTAACTAAGTACATTTACTTAAGTACAATTTTAATGTACTTAATTTACTTTACTGAAGTATTTCCAATTTGTTATACTTTTAATTTTACTCATCTCAGGGTCAAATATTGTACTTTTTACTCCACTACAATTATTAGAAATCTATAGTTCCTTTGTAGATTTGGATTATTATTAGCCTACAAAACATACATTACCCACTTCAGCCCTATTTAAACTTTGGCTATTTTCCAAGTTTTATACATTTGAAACCTGTCAAATGTGACATTCTGCATAATGGATATTTTTGATACTTTAAGTATATTTTGATACCCATATTTTTGTATTTTAAAATTGTAATTCTGGACTTTTACTTCTTCCACATTGCAGTATTGATACTTTGTTTTATCTAAGTAAAAAACTGTGAGTACTTTTACCACCACTGGATACCCCCAGCTATATTACAACATCCTCAGCATCTAAAGACTTGAGCCTGTACAGCGCAGGGCAAGGGCGGAACCATTAAATAATACTTTTGTTCAATGGGGGAACATTCTAGTCGATGCACTGCCTACAACTACTGGTTCTTCGCATTCAATTGAAGATGAATCCAAACTATTTGTGGTAGTTTATGAGTCACATACGTACATGTTTGTACACTGTGTGTAGTGATTGATTTCTCTGCACGTCCCGCCTGTGTGTGGATCATATAAGCTGCTTCAAGTTGTCACCTTGGCTGCTGCTGCTGCTCGCTGTCCCCCCGGTGGTTGTTGTTACACACTTACTCACTGTGTGACAGCAATGTGTGGCTGCTTGACAACAACAACTACACACACAACAAGACTGTAAGACCCCTGCCTAGAAGATGAGCCTCCATACTGCGATCCTCTGCCAGATGAAGATGCTCAAGTTATTGCGTACGTCAGGGAGACGGAGAGGTGCGTGGCTTCATGATGGTAAGTAGCCTATAGTACGTTTCTATTTGTATTTTCAGAGACCAGTTACATATCATCTGCAAGAGGGATCCATTCCATATATAGACCAATGATTCTCGAACTTTAATAAAATTCTAGGTCTCCCCTCAACTCTGGTAGTAATGGGTCCATTTGGTTCCATTGGTATACTGTCAGAGTTACAGACTTGTAATCACAATAATAAAATAAAATTGTGCACAGTATACATTTAGTTAATCGCCTACTGTTTATTTTACACAGTGAAATCCTAACTCTGAGAGTGAACAAATGGATAAATTAACAGTTTACTATGTGTATTTGTTTCTACATTATTTCCAGGTGTTCGTGGGCTGGCAACGTCCGCCTCCACACCCAGGGTGTGTATTGTTGGAGGAGGGCCAGCAGGATTCTACACCGCCCAAGGTCTGATAAAGGTACGGTAGAGTAGAGTGTTGCTACTGTTCAAACATAAACAATGGGAGATCCGGGCACTCAAGGTTAAAAGAGGTAACAGCCTTTATAACAAGGGCAACATGTTTCGACCTGAAGCGGTGAAGCCCTGATGAAGATCGCTTCAGGTCGAAACATGTTGGCGTTGTATTAAATAAAGGCTGTTCCCTCTTTTAACCTCGAGTGCCCGGATCTCCCATCCAGGGGCACCTTTTAATATTTTAACTTTTTTGACTATTGCGTCTCCGGTGAGCACCTGGTTGCCTCGTTCTCATAGACACTTGTATGATTATATTTCTCCAGCTCAACATGGCACTAATGAGACTGAGTGTATGATGCGCGTGCCTTTCTGTATATCAGTGGTTCTCAAAGTGGGGTCCTTGGGGGGGGGCAAAATTATTTGTGTTTGGCCGCAGACCCCCATCTAAAAACATTTTGTTCCATGGATCCCCAGAAGCAAAGATTTGAGTTAAAAATGTTAGCTTTAAAAAATATATAGCCAAAGATTTACACAGATTTTCGTGATTTGCCGTGCTATGAGCTTGTATATCTGCTATTTTTGAATAGCCAAAAGTATAAAATATGGCTAAAATCTCAAATGACACAGATGCTTTCCAGGTCTAAATGGGTTAAAGCTGCAATCCGTAACTTTTATGTCATACCTGGGATTGTTTAGTTTCAATTCAAAAAGTCTATTATTGGCAGTGTGGGGCACTAGTTAACACAATAGCAAACCTTTGATACAAAGTAATCAGAGTAAATCTGTGCTGCTATGCTGAATGTGCCATTGTACTGCAACAAATTGTTGCAGATCTGCTATTTTTGCATTTATGTATTTTTTGTGAAAGTGAAAGTGTGTCCGTTGGTTTTACAAATATTGAACCGATGAAAAGAAGAAGAGCTTGTGACTAAATAATAACTACAGCTTGGATCCATTGGAACACACATTCTTTTTTCTTCATTTTTTTTTTATTTCCTGAAAAGTAACCTCTTTGAACATACAAGGTTTCTAGGTGAACTACAAACACAGAACATTCTGTCCTAATTAACAGCAGATTAGACAAGACGATTGTCTGTTAGCCAGGAAATGACTCACTCAAAATTTCGTGAGTCTCAAAGCAGCAACACATGTCATGATTTTTGGTTCGTGTCATATGGCTGAAATACATTTCCGTTGCATGCAGGCTTGTGATGGTAAATAGCTCCTTGTGGTCAGACCCAGCTGGCTTGTTAAAAGACATGACAAGAAATGTAGGCTTATTATTGGCCAGCTGTGTCTGAAACAGGTCAGCATTTCTTGAATGCAGATAAGAGGAAACTTTATTGATCCCTGAGAGGGCATTTGGTAGATTTCATGAACGTATATTAAATTGATCTCAGGTTAAACATTGCCACCAGTTAAAACCCATTTAGACCTGTTTAACCTATACCTCTTTATACCTTTCAACCATCTGTGTCATTTTAGATGTTGCTATATGTATAGCAACATTCTCTTTTTCCTTTTTCTTTTATGAATGCAAATGTTTATTTTTTTCAGAAAACTGGTAGGATTTAGAAGGCGTTTTTAGAATCGGCCTCATGTCTAAATGGGTTAAAACACTCTGTACCTGTGTTCGCTTTCTCGTCCTCTCAGGCTCGACAAGACATGGAGGTGGACATTTATGAGCGACTTCCTGTCCCCTTTGGCCTGGTCAGGTTTGGGGTGGCCCCTGACCATCCTGAGGTGAAGGTGAGAGTCCCAGCATTCTCTTCAGTTCACACTGATCGTGAAGCAAATACGAGTGAAGGTGGTATGGGCCATTTTAGCCGGAGCAAGTCCTTATAATATTCTCAAATATACGGTAAAATAACGGCTTGTGAGTAAGGCTGGTCAATATATCAACTTGTCCACTATGTTACATCTATAAACGCGCGCAATCTCTGCATGCGTGCAATCTCTGCGTGTGCGCGTGTCCCGCTCACCATGTCCCATGCATATCTCGAGAACAGTCCGACCGATCGACCTCATACTTGGTGTGTGTATAGTATAGCCGAGGACCTGAGGGAGTGAAGTGCCAAGGGGGAAGTCAGTCGGATCGGCGGTAAAAAAAACGGGTAAAATGGGTATTGCATAACCAGAGGGGTATGCGTTCCCAATGGGCATCGGCCTAGTATATTTGAATGAACGATATGAAAAATGTTGTTGATATCGACAAGTCTTCAGGGTTGTCATTGTTGAGCTAAAAAAGTTCAGGGATAATTTGACAAAATCAGGATATATAGAATACTGCATTTAGGTTTAGTCCTTGAATATTGTTTTAGAATGTCATTACGTTTTTTTATGTTTTACTTTCATGTTGACCGTCTTGTTCTCATCTCCTCAGAACGTTATAAACACGTTTACTCAAACAGCGCAGCACGCCCGCTGTAGCTTCTACGGCAGTGTGAACGTGGGACAGGACGTGAGTGTGGAGGAGCTGCAGCAAGCTTACCATGCAGTCGTACTGGTAAGAACCCAAAGAAATAATGTACTGTGTAATGTCATTTAATTCACTTCCTTTTTTCTCATTGCAGATGCAACATTTAGTTTGCAACTCCCACTGAGTGCACAAAAAAAAGAAACAGAAAAGAATATACACAAGGATGATTTTTTGACAAATATAGATTTTAATATTTCAATCTATAAAGAAAATTGAGTCGTATGACATAGTTGGCATAAATTCAGTTAGACTATTGTCTGTAATAGAGATGGTATCATTGTCCATATTATTTGGAGAAAACAACATTGTGTCTATATTGCACTGGGGCCACTGCATCTGTGCATCATGAGACAGAGTTGAAGTTTAAGCAATATAATGGTTGTCAAAGTAATTGTATGTGTGAGTGTGTGTACTGATGTGTACAGTATGTTTTCTCATAGAGCTATGGAGCAGAGGGAAACAGGAGAATGGGCGTGCCAGGAGAAGACCTAGCCGGTGTGTACTCGGCCAAAGATTTTGTGGGCTGGTATAATGGACTACCCGCTAACAGTCAGGTATTCTGTGTAAAATAACATCAAAACAGTATGTCGTTCTTTGCTTGAAATCTTTCGGCAAGTGCCGCTGAGGCCGATTCTACAAATGCCTTCTAAATCAGTAGTTCTCACACTTTCAAGATTTTTCAAAAAAATTCAAAAATAGCTGCTGTGCAACCTCGCAGCACGGCACGAAGTGACGCGTCGTGAGCTTGCATATCTGCTATTTTTTGAATAGCCAACGCAAAAATCAAAAATGACACAGATGCTTTCCAGGTTTTAATGGGTTAAGTATAATATATTAGGCTTTACTATATGTCATCCTGCTGTTTCTAGATTTTTGTTTTTTGTGCAGTTCTCAGCACAATGTACATCGGCTAAATCAGATCTTCTGTTACTGTTTGTCTCTTCCTGTACTTTTTCCATGACGTAATCAAGAAATCATAGTTTTTCTCTCCCTTCCCTGTTCTGTTTAGTTGAGGCCAAATTTAGACAGTGACACGGCAGTTGTTCTCGGGCATGGAAACGTGGCGTTGGATGTAGCGAGAATACTGCTGTCTCCCGTCAGCATTCTAAAGGTAAGAAACACAGACTCTCTGTCTCCTTCAGTATAAAAGCAACGTACACATTATTCACATGGTGGCCATTTTGACCTTACGTCATGCAGTAGCGACTATGACGTGAGAGTAAAATTAGGGTTCGGATCCTCTAGGTAGGATTTGAACAATTCCGGTTCCTTAACGATCCCCTCTTAACGGTCCGATATCTTAAAGGTTCTTAAAGGTTCCCTTTAAATGGACTCCAAATGGACCCTTAGAAGTCTGTAACTCTGAGACTGTACAAATGAAATTTGTACCCTCTCAGAGTTATGGTGGTCCTTGAAATGTTTGAGAACCACCGGTATTGTAATTGTCTAGCAGACGTGAAATCCACATACCAGCTCTGACAGTGTGATGGAACCAATTCCGGTGCCTCAATGTTGGATCCGGTTCCTTCGGTTCCTCCGGTAAAATGGACCGCCTTGTTGTGAATATGCTCGGTTCCTTGTCTTTTTTCTCACATGCCGAAGCATTTCTCGAAACAAATGGAAGGGATGGAGAGTTTTGGAACCTGTAGCAGGAAGCATTTGTGTTTTGAAAAAATGATCCTTTTTGTCCTGCCTGCAGAACACAGATATCACCCAGGATGCCCTGGATGCCCTTGCAGAGAGCAGAGTCAGGAGGGTGCTGCTTGTGGGCAGGAGAGGACCCATACAAATAGCATGTTCAGTTAAGGTGTGTTCCTAAACTATAGGCGGGTCCAATTGTTCAATCAAAATTGTTTTTTTTTGTTGTTTTTTTGTATCTTACCTTGAAATTAGCCTATAGTCAAAAAGTACTGTTTTAGTTTTGGCTACATATAATAATAAAAAAGTCCCAGGTGTTTTTGAGAAGATCAGAGACGCCTTACTTACTGTACCTATACTGTCACATCATATCTTGCCTTTGTTAACTCGCTCTTACTCATCACTGTTGGTGGTCTTTGTGCTTTCTACAGGAGCTTCGGGAGATGGTGAATCTGCCCGGCACCAGACCTGAGATGGTGACTGCCGACTTTGAGGGCGTCGCAGAGGCCCTTAAAGGTGTGACGTGGCACCAACTTTTTCTCGCCAATTTAGTCGTCATGGCAATTGATTCCTCCCCACACACATTTCTGTGTATTGTCACTGCTGTTGTATCCTACTGGATCACCTGCCAGTGAGGAGCCTTCATCCTACTCCTCCTCTTTTCTTAGCTTGGCTCTTCTGCACTGATTTTTGCAGAAGTTACTGAGGTGCCATTTAACATTGTTGTCGTGGGTAAACATTGGGAGGAAAGTGAATTTGACAATGAATGGATGAAATATTACTTTTGTTAATTTATGCCGTTATTTTTTATATTTGATTTGACAATGGCTAATTATCTGAATAATTTGGACTTCAAGGCAAATCTGAAATTGGAAGAAATGCATATTTTTTTTATTATTATTCACACTAAGGGCCTAATTATTTTTTATTTGACAATATTAACTGAAGGATTTGCGTTCTTTAGCACCACACTGCTTTCATAAACATAAGAGGTGGATGTAGTCTTACAAATGGGTTGGGATCAGTGTGTAACACTCTGCAAAGCCTGTGCAAAATATGACATGCAGTATAGGAAGGAAGAAGACAAACTACAGAGTGTAGTTTGTGGTTTCCAGCCGCACAGTGTACGTAGATGCAGTATACTATAGAACCTATAGCCCTAAGCCTTTTCAAGTGGCAGGGTTGACAAAAAAAAGTGAAACTGTCAAACAGTGAAGCTTATTAAGAATGAAGCCTCCCCCCAATCCCCATCCTGTGAGAATGATTCCATTTGTAATTGCTTTAAAATGCTTGAGAAAGGAGTTGGAAAGAGTGTGCTGTAGGAAAGGCTTGGGAGAGTTGCGCAAGTCCCATCCTTCACTAAGACCAAATTCCTACAGTCACTTTTGACCTCGTCCTTGATGGAAGGACATTGCTTTGAACTGCCCAGCACGTTTTGAGTGATTACAGGCATCATTAGCCCTTGAGTATACACCAGATGTTTGCCTTGGACTCACTTGCTCTCTTCCATTCCTTTTATGTTTGTGTTTGAGAGTGCATAAATGTTGGTTCATTCAAGTAAGCGTCCTCCTGTGTTCATCCTGTAAATCTGTATGCTTTTTTTTACAGCATTAAACTGTGAAACCATCTTTTAGTAGTCCAAGCCTAGTTCAACTTCAAACCAAAGATTTGCCACGAGACAAAACCATTTTAAGAAAGACAGATTTTTCCTTTGTTGTTGAGCTGTTTAACCATTTGAGTGACCTCTTGAGCTCTTGAGGTTTGTCGGTGCATGTTTGTTCAAGCAAATGTTATGTAACCCAATCTCACCCGCTTCACATCAGAGGTGCCGAGGCCGAGGAAGCGTCTCACGGAGCTGATGCTGAAGACCGCCCTAGAGACCCCCGGAGAGAAGGAGCAGGAGAGGCGCAGAAAGGCCACCCATGTTTGGGGTTTGCGCTTCTTCCGCAGTCCCCTCGAGGTGCTGCCCTCCTCCGACGACCTCACCAGAGTAGCCAGCATCCGATTGGCCGTCAACAGACTCGAGGTGAGCAGGATTGACCTCTCCAAAAAACGTACCAAAGATCACGAGGCATCGATTATGTACAGATGTGCCTCATCAAATAAAAATAATAAAATAAATTATTTAAAAAAAGCTGGCAAAGTATTGTGCTGTCTCTTCTATAATTGGCAGCCGCCATATATGGGGGAGACGCTGCTGCTTATACCCATAGACTACTGAGTGACATGCTTATTGTATCATGAAGACATATGCTATGATTTTGTGAATGTAACCTTACTGCACCTATAATATTTGTGTCCTTGCATGCTCTCCTTTATGTGGACATAAATAAATTGTTAAAGTGCGTGTGTGTGTGTGTGTGCGTATTTTCAGGGGTCAGGTGAGGGAGCGCGTGCAGTGCCCACAGGCGAGGTCGAGGACGTCGCCTGTGGCTTGATCATCAGTAGCATCGGCTACAAGAGCCTCCCCATCGACTCAACTGTGCCCTTTGACCCCCGCAAGGCCATCGTCCCCAACTCCATGGGCCGTGTCCAGCAGGCCGCAGGTGCTTTGCATTGGTTGTTTAGGAACCAAATGTAATCCTTACTCCTCCTGTCTGTTAGGAGTTAAAAATGACTAAACATAAACCTGAGTGAAATTCTCTCTCTCTCCAGGTCTGTATTGTAGTGGATGGCTGAAAACGGGCCCCACCGGAGTGATTGCCACTACAATGAACAACAGCTTCGATACGGCACGCTCCGTTCTGGATGACATTGACTCAGGAACCCTGGATGTGTCTGCTGCCAAGTCGGGCTCGCAGGGAATCGGTGCCCTGTTTGAGAAGAGAGGTGAATAAGAAGTGCATTGACTCGTTGCTTGTGTGGCCCCTTATCTCTGTTGGTACAGGTGTAAGCAGTCCCTGGTGTCAGTCAGATCATTGAAGAGCAGTTTTTATTTAACCCATTAAGACCTGAGGCCGATTCTAAAAATGTTTTCTAAAATCCTAACAGTGGTGCTCAAACTTGTTCATGTCAAGGACCCCCAAAATGATATTTATTTGGCCGTGGACCCCCATCTCAAAATATTTTGTTCCGGGGACCCCCAGAAGCAAAGATTTGAGTTTAAATATATATATATATATATATTTGAAGATATGCACAACTTTTCATGATTTTTCAAAAATGGCAGATCTACAAGCTCATAGCGCGGCACAAAGTGACACACTATGAGCTTGTATATCTGCTATTTTTGAATAGCCAAAGCATAAAATAATGGTTACAGTGGTTCAAATGACAGATGCTCTCCCGGTCTAAATGGGTTAGTTTTCCTGACCTGTACCAACCAAAGATGGTCTATGATGGAGGCATCATAGACGATCTTAGATTAAAAAGTGCATTTTGAGTTCAATATATAATTAAGTTCTGATCATCATCGTCATTATTTTGTTCATCATCACTTCCAGGTTCATTTGTTTATTCTGTATGAGTTATCTCCCGAGTTTATAGCAATAATTATAATTACTATCAGAATACATCAGAATATAGAGCTATTTAACATTTATTGTTAACTAAACAAAGAAATCCCTTCCAGCACCTTTACATCTAGTCTATGTGGATTGATGAGAACATTTGAGACGAAAAAAAATCTATTGGCTGGAGGGGTCAAGAAAGGTTATAATTTCACATATTGATAGTATTCAAACTTTGCTTTATTGAAGTAGTCATTAGGTCCCATGTTAAGTCCCATGTTCATGGCCACATCAATGGCAGATTATTATTAAGTGGACTCTGGACAGTGAGGCTAGTTCATTCCCTGCTTTAATAAACTGCCGGTCCAAGAATTGAGTCAGTGTCTTCCTGTTTACAACTTTAAACCTTGCTTTTCTGTTCCATTTGGTTAGCTTCTCAGTACCTGTTGGTCTAATGTCTAAAAAATAGGCTAGTTATGCAGCTACAATAAAATAATGTATAGGTGACTGTGGATATATAGATCTCATATTTAAAATGTGATTATTTTGTATCTACTATGGTTTGGGTTTGTAGGAGTGAAGCCGGTGACTTTCTCAGAATGGGAGAAGATTGACAAAGAAGAGACGAAGAGAGGACGGGCAAAGGGGAAACCACGGGAAAAACTGCTGGACGTGGAGGAAATGCTTCGCGTGGCCAGGACATAACGTATAAATAAACCAAGCACAAATGGTTTACAGAACATAAGTGTTTTGTATACTCGGTTAAAAATGTCTGTGCCATGACGCTGACTGAGCATATTGCTGGAGAGTAAAGATACCTGCTTGAAAACTATTCACCACCACTGTCGAAATGACAGTAAAAACAAAACTAAAACACACTTGTCAGTAGGCCTGTCACAATTATTACATAATCGTGTAATCGCATTTTTTTTTTTTTGCATAATCCCTCCAGTGCAGGCCACCTGGAAGAAGACTAGCGGTCCATTTCATATACAGAGACTGGCAGACCACTATGGAGTCTTCAAAGATGTATTCCCCATGGCTTATTTCCTACCTGTTGTCTCACTCCAGGTCACCTATGGCCAGGACAACAGTTCTCAAGTGCATTATGGGAATCATTTCCATGTAAAAAAAAAAGTTCAAATATAATTGGTGGAATTAGCAGATCTACAAGCTCAAAACATGTCGTGATGCGACATGTTTTAAGCTTGTAGAGCGGCTATTTCCAATATATTTTTAAGTATTAAGTTATTAAATTATGCAAGTTATTTGTCATATCTGCCCCGTGCAACTTTTGTTTACAAAGCCTGAAAGCCAAACTCATTTTTATTCATAATGTTCCAATGGTCAACGTCAAACACAATTAACTCGTTAATTGCAATTATTTGAGTGACAAGACAAGTCAAATCTAATAATGGTGACAGCCCTACTTTGTCAGTGGTTGCAGGCCCACACATTCAAACTGGGACTAAAGCTACCAAAGCAGCATCCAATTTTTGGGACCATCCAGATTTTAGAGGCAGAACTTTCAATCTGCAAAAGCACTTAAAGAACTATGTTGATATCTGTGGTACTAGCCTTATAATGAAGTGAAATTCTACCTGCTGTGTATATTTTGAGGAAATGATGTGACTGAAATGTGTTTTTATTTTTATTATTTCATTTATACAAAGATTAAAATGATACTGTTTTTCTGCTACAACCTGTCATAGATAACATATCTTGATCATACCATTGTGACCATTCAACTCTTTGCCATTCTACTGTACAATATTGCACTATACAGTTGTTAATTTTATAGGACATATTAAAAAAATGCCTATGTGCAATACCATGTCTTTAATGATCCATTCTCGTACATTTACTCAAGACATTACTCGAGTCTAGTACAATTAAGGTATTTTTACTTTACTGGAGTATTTCCCATTTAAAATACTTTTACTCCACTACATCTCATTCTTGACCACGCTGGGGGTCCCCCCCCCAGGAGATTTTTAACAGAGTAGATGTAATTTCCAGTATTCTGGTGGATTTGGGGAGTTTGACACTTTTATCAGGCTTTACTTACATTGCATGCTTGAGATTGTTACTTTTAAATAATGTGTAGTTTTTGAAATATTTAACTTTAAGCGCCCAATGCATTGCCAATGGCAATAGACATTTAAAGGAGAAAGAAGTTAGTAGACCCATGGGAGTTGATTGCTCAGATGCTGAGTTTCTTGTGCTAGGATTCGATCCCATGACCTTGTGATCTGAAGTCAAGAGCTCTTCTGACTGAGCTACCCAAAGCACACTAAACTCCGTCCATTGTCATTTCATGAACGTGATGAGTCATTCCCCCAAATTAATTAAAGTCATTTGGCGGTGTCATAAGTGGGCTTATTGTCAGCAACAGCTAAGAACACAGGAGTCTATCCCTGTTACAGCACTAGACCCCAGGGAGCGAGATTGCTCACATGCTGATCGTCATGCATATGCAGGTAGGTTGCTTATTGTGGTCTTGTTTTCCTAGACCTGGTTGCTTATTTCTCTCACAAAATATGGCAACACTGACGTCCGAGTCCATACAACAACGCCGATACGCCGTTCATACGACGTCTACACGACGTCCAGGTCAGACCTCAGTAACCACCAAAAAAAACCCAAAAACAACCAGACATCTTATATGTGTAAAAGTGTCCCTGAACAAGACACTTAAAAGAATAGTTCACCCAAAAATTACTTATTTTCTATCAATTACACACTCCATGAAGCCTTGAATTCATGGAGATTTTTTTGTTTTTGACACATTCCTGAGCACAGACTCAGACATATTGGTTGGATCGGCGGTGCCACGTAGGTGTGAGGGTAGCGCAGCGGCCAGAACCTGAGTCTAGTAGAACATAATCACGATTCAAAGAACCACTTTTAGCACTATTTAGCACCATTTTTGTTTAGTGTGACATATGATCTACAGCCTGTAGATCATGTGTTTACCTGTAGACTACTTTTATTCAACATGAAGTTGATGATCAAAGTGACAGCTTCTGTAACCTAAAGTTTAGGCATTATGTCACATTCCTAATTTGTCAAGTGTTTTGACAGACTTAGTATGACAATAAATGTGGAATATAATCAGACCAAGATGATAAAATCAACCGAAAACTGACTAATACAAAAAATGCTTTATTATATTAACCAGAAGCACATATATATCAACAATAATTCCAAATCTGTGTCGGTATGTGATCCACAGGATGTTAAGACTTCCTGCGTTTCATACTCAATAAATTCCGTAGGTGTGCTCCTTTCCATTCCTGTATCGGTCCAGGTAGCGGAGAGGTTGTCTGTGAGGGTATTTCACTTGTGGAGGATGGTAGATAGGTGGCCTTATAAATTCAAACACTGGCTCCTTCATGTCTGCGAAGAGAACGCAAGTCGAACAGTCAAACCTCTATTTAACTCATTCACTGCCAGGCTTATTTCAAGCTTGTTGATCCATATGCCAAAGGCATTATGGATCAAACGGAGAAAAAAAATTCTCCGTTTATATTTTAACATTGAAGTGGATGGAGAATTAACTTTTTGAAAATCGTTTTCTCCTAGTTCCTTTGAGATAAAAAAGAAAAAAAAAAAGAAAAAAAAAAAAAAAAAAAAAAATTGAAATTGTTTTTTTTTTTAGGTGACGTCAAAAGACGTCATTGGCACTAATGGCACACTGAAAACGGCCGTCAAAAGACGTCATTGGCACTATATGAGTTAAAAAGACTACAGCAGACTCTAATTACAAAATAAATGTATTTATCTTTTCTTTAAAACAGAGCAACCTCAAACTATTAGGAAAATATGTGGAAATATGTGGTGAATAATACTGAGTGATTTGTTTTTGTTGTTTTTTTTATTTATCCCACAATTTTGTAACCCATTTTTTCACCCAGTGCCAATGCCTAAGCTGTAATCCTGGGTGCTACTCTCCCTCTACCAGCCTGGGGAGAGCCCCGAACTGAATGTTTTACTTATCCAGCACTGGAACAGTCAAAAGCAACCCAACAGACTTCACTGGCTGTTCATGAATCAAACACGTTTACTACAAAAACCATGACCATATAAAGTGTGTGTACTGTACCGAGTGTATTGTGAAAGGTGTCGGTAACGGACTCATCCCACTGGCATTGGAAGAAGGCCAGACCAGCTGGAGTCATTGCATCTTGATGCTTCCTGTAGAAGTCCACCGTCTTAAACGTACGCTCTACCAACGAGTGGCTGGACAGGGGGAGAGAAAACATGCCGTCATGTTTGTATGTAGAGGTATATTGCCCAACGTGGCTTACTTCACTTTTCATGCTTATCTAACGTTTATTTATTGTACGAAGTGCATACACATCTTCTCTGCATCACTGCAGAAACTTTCACTGGACCAAACAATACTACAATACCCAGAATACTTTGCTCTAGCTTCACAAAATCCTTCCTCACTTAGTAAGAGGAGACATACACATAATGTGAACATTTAAGAAAGACCCAAGTATAATTTGTGAGTTGGTCTGCCTGCTTCCTTCATGTTCGTTCTGCAGCTATGTTATACAGTCGATGAAACTAAAGTATATGCTGCTACAGCAATAGTACTGTGGATATTATAGACCGGCTGACCACATGCTAAGTGCAACATTTTCATAACCTTCACCCTTGTGTGGTTAGTGTGTTTCTCACCATGGGGATGGCCTGGCGTCTTCCTGGAAGTCGATGGGTGCTTCCTGTTTGAACAGGACGTAGGCATATCGGTGGAAGCCTGTGCCTTTGGCAGGGAAGGGGGCGAGGTAGTCACACAGTACCTCCCCTGACTGCACTGCTCCCCCTGGGATGTTCCCCCTGTAAAGGCACAGTCAATGAAGAGTTCCCCCATCAGTCGGGATGAACCAAATAAAAAAAAGGTAGAACATTGATTCAAATTGGATGGACAACCAGCAACAAACATAATCTGTCCGTGTGGCGCAGGGAAAAGCCCACCACCGCAGAGACTAGGGATTCAAATCCGGCTTGGCTGGGGCATTCTAACAAACAACGGGCCATTGTTAAAGGGTGGGAAGCCAGGCAGGGAGGGCGATCTCTGTCACTGCACTAGAGACTTCCAGAGGTTGGTCGGGACACATGTTCGGCAGGGAAAGGAATTTAGAGGGATAGCGTGTTCCTCCGCATGCGTTTCGCCCTCCCAGTGAAAACCCTCACTGCCAGGGGAAAGCAAGCAGCTGGCGTCTCCATATGTATTGGAGGGGACACGCGGTTGTCAACACCGTCCATCATTACCAACAGTAGGGGTTAGCATTGACAGGGACTACATGTGTGTGAGGGAAAGGAAAAAACTGATTGGGAGAGAAATAAACAACAGCATATCTGCAGAATTGTGTGGCCTAAATGCAGAGAAGGTGCAGGCTGCTCATTTGATCCCCAGCACCAACAGGCAAGTGTATTTCAGTAACTTGTATTTGTGGCTGGTATAAAGGCACACATCAGCTCTGACAAAGTTAAAGGGCTCTCTAAAGGCATGTGTGTGTACATTTGTAGATTGCATGTGGCTGCTGAATCGCTCAAAATGAATCAACTCCAACCACCTGTGTGTGTGTGTGTGTGTATGTGTGTATGTGTGTATGTGTGTGTGTGTGTGTGTGTGTCATTGACAAATAAAGGACTTTGCTTACTTACACTAGCCAGTGCACGTACTCTCCCTCACTGTCCAGCAGATGTTCATCTGGTAAAACAAATAAAAATAATGAAATGTCAATGTCTTTGTGAATCTAACAGTTGTAACCTGGCCATACATCGCCTCCATGTGGATCTTAAATAGAATTGCATAATATGGTGGAAGATCCTTCAGTGACTCATATAACAGAAGGACCTTTCAAAAAGGCTTTAAGGTTTATGTAGAGTGGCGGAGACTCACCTGGACAGGTGAGCAGCAGTGTCCATAGAGAGCCTTCCTCTGCCTCAAAGCTGATCTGGGGAGCAGAGGCAGCCTGCATGGAATAATATTGAGTACAATAAGAGAAGGCAAATTAACAACATGTTTTAAAGAATTACAATGGAGAAACGTCTCTGCATAATTTGCAGACAAAAGGAGGGATGAAATACAGAAGTGAGACATAATATGATGCCATCTAAATATTTAGACGAACAGGAGTAAAACAATAAAACTCCCGTTAACCTACTTCGGTAGGTGTTAGGCGATTCCCATAATAGACTTCAGAACTGTCCTGGCCATAGGTGACCTGGAGGGGGACTACGGGCAGGAAATAGGCCATGGGGAATAGGTCTTTGAAGACCCCATAGTGGTCTGCCAGCCTCTGTATGTGGAATGGGCCGGTGGTTTTCTTCCAGGTGTCCTGAACTCTATCTAGGGGGATCTTGACTGAAAAAGAAAACATAGACAGATTTTGTTTTTAATTATGTTTCTGAATTTAGGAAATAATAGTGGTTGTTCACATTGACTGGAAGCTGAACATGAATTCAGCAGAAAAGGGAAATGTCGTTCTTTTTCGAGACATTTGACTACAAACCACATTACAAATTAATTCAACGGTGGTGAACTATCCACCAGGGAAGATTAAAGATTGTGCGTTTACATTGGTCTGGGCAGACTTACACGTTCGCAGACGGGTTGCCCTCTCCAGCTCCACGTTTTTCTTGTTGGCCTTCACAATGTGGCTCCTCTCCCTCGTCTCTTTAGCCCGAGAAGACCGGCAGCGCGGCAGCCCGATGTCCACCCTCTCCGCACCTGCAAGCAGCACCATACAGTACATAGGGTTGGGATCCTTTAGGATTTCAACGATTCCCGTTCCTTAACGATTCCCTCTTAACGGTTCGACTCCTTAACGGTTCCCTTTAACGATTCCTATAGGGTTCCAATTGGACCCTAACAAGACAGTAACTCTGAAATGAGTGTGTACAAATGGTTGAGACTGTACAAATGACACCAAACCCATTTGTACACTCTCAGAGTTATGCTGGTCCTTGAAATTTTTACGTTTGAGAACCACCGGTATCGTAATTGTACAGCAGACGTGAAGTCCACATATTACCAGCTTCTGACAGAAACAGGTTCCAGAAACGGTTCCAAATGTGACAGAACCGATTCCGGTTCCTCAATGTTGGATCCGGTTCTTCCGATTCCGAGTTCCCAACCCTAACCCTACACGACTGAATATGTGGACAATTTGATCATTAAGATTTGAGTGTGTGAAACCAGTCAATGAATCAATTAAAATCAAATGTATTCCACTACTAGGGAAGATTTGTTTCGCGCAGCCTGTAGCAAAGACACAGAACATACACAACAACAACATACTTTGTATAAACAGAAAAGCTCTTCAAGGAGATGATGTGGAATAATGATCTCAAACATTTAAAAAATACATTAAAAAACGAATGAAACCGTAGAAGAAAACAACGGACTCGTATTCCCGAGATGATGATCAATTCAGAATGATGGTTGTTTTGTAAGCGGGTAAAACACAACGTCCTGATGGCAACAGGGAAAAATGTACCTGCCAAACAAAACATGCCCAGACTCCTGACCTAGAGAAGACAAAATGCTCACAGCTTTCCAGAGGACTTGTTGGACACAAAAATAACTCGGTCACTTTGTTTCATTCCGATAAGGAAAAGATCTCGACAATGCTGTTCAGACTTACGGTGCGTTTTAACAGCGGGCGATTCAGGATAGTATTTTCCGGAAGTGCATTATATGTCTATGAGAGCCGGCAACTACTGGCGATAGGGCGAAGTGGGCGGGGGGGTGATGAAAGATGGATTTTCTTTAGCTTTTGGACGATGTCGCCCGGCGATCACCCGAGAGTCGCCCGCTGTTAAAACGTACTGTGAAGAAAAACTCAGAAGACTCTCAATAAATGATTGATAAAAAGCAAAGAAGGATGACAAGCCTGGCAGCAAAATATGGTGAATTCTCTCCGTTGCCCCCTTCATATCAGCACAGCATTTTGTTATTTTGTGGTGATACATAGGCCTGATCGCAATTATTTGAGATAATCGCAATTATTTTAGCATGATCGTCATAATCGTTTCCATGTTGTTGAGAAAGGTTCATATATCTTGAAACATTTTCAGGAATAGTGGAAATAGACGATCTACAAGCTCACAATGCATCGTGATTCAACGTGTTGCGAGCTTGTAGATCATCTATTTCCACTATTTAGTATTTAGTAACAAATATTTAGAATAAAGTATTGAATATGGCGTATTTTGGCCATAATACATCATTTATTGTGAGTATTACTATTGGCCATTGTCAATCATTTCTCTTGTTTGTGTATTTAAGTTTTTTGTTATATCTGCCCCTTGCAACTTTTGTTTACAAGGCCTAAAAGCGCCACACAATTAAATCGTTAATCTCAATTATTTGTACGACAATTAATCGTCACGTAAAATGTCATAATCGTGACACGCCTAGTGATACATGAGTTGGTTCATACCGTGTTCAGGGTCTTCGTTATCCACATGCTTCCTGTAGGTCTTCCACCACACGTCCTTGTTGTTTTCTTCCTGAGCTTTTCTAAGGTACCGGGTGTAGCTGCGGTACTTCTCCAGCGATTCTAGGTTTGTGGCGTCGATGTCCTCATTGGGCATTGGACCCAGTGGGGGCGCCAAGCGGCACAGGAACGCTGTAATTCATAAACATCATTGTAAAGAAAGATGATGGCAATTAGTCTACGTACGCAATCTAGAACATTGGTTGTCAAACCAATTTAACCACTTTAACCTTTTATACTTTGGCTATTCAAAAATAGCAGATATACAAGCTCATAGTGCGGCACCGAGTGCCGCACTATGAGCTTGTAGATCTGCTATTTTTGAAAAATCTTAAAAGTTGTGCAAACCTTTAAATATATATATATATATTTTCAAAGCGACCATTTGTAACTCAAATCCTTGCTTCTGGGGGTCCCTTGCCTGGAACAAAATATTTTTAGATGGGGGTCCGCGGCCAAATACATAATCATTTTGGGGGTTCTTGACATGAAAAGGTTTGAGAACCACTTATCTAGAAGCTAGCAACCTCAAAATAAAGTTCTGGAGACTTTATATACACAATTAAAATCCTCTGAGTTTATTCATTTGTAGCCTCGTAAGCCAGCCTCTGATCCGTTTGTAACTCTGAGAGTGTACATTTGGTACCATTTATACTGTACACTCTCTGAGTTAACACTGAGAATTTTACTGTGTATAGAGCACTCCATGGTTTTAACTCAGAGCTCAGTGAAGGAAAGGCAGAGACAGTGTTACATTGTGATGTTCAGGAAGTCTCAACCCCAGGCCAGCAGTCCCCCAAAAACACTAAATCAGTAGTTCTCAAAAGGTTTTAATTCCAAAGAACCCCAGTTTGGTGGTATGCATTAAGCCACAAACCCCAATAACTCTGAGGTGTACAAATGGTCCATTTGGTTCCATTGGTCTCAAAAGTTACAGAGTAAGGGTCAACTTGATTCCTTTTCCTAACTATCAATAATTTAGCTGGGAACCCCCTATGGCCACAAGCAACTTAGATGCTTAATGGTATGTGCATAAGTTGCTATACCAACCCTTGACATTATAGCATGTAAGTTGCTATAATGGGACCCCTGGAACCCCCTCACTGCCATAAATACTATTCTCATATCTCACCAATATATCCTGCAAACAGTTTATAAGGATAGTTATCAGATTGAAGGGAAATAACCCAATAAGACCCCATCACCTCACTAAATGACAACTAGTATTGATGCACACACACTGGGTGTTAAAATGAAGGAACAACATTCCGCCAAAACGTGTAATGCATCTAATAAATAAACAGACCCATTCATAACCTGGTGCTATCTATTAATCATCTTACCCGTTGTGCCAAACGCCCTGGCATTAATATTGACCCCTATTACATCTGTCCCAGTTCTTGATGCAAGAGTGCAAACCATGCGCAGCGCCATCTTGGATTATGGATGGAGACTCAGTAGTGTTGCCAGATTCTGCGAGAGAAATAAGCAGCCAGGTCTAGGAAAACAAGCCCAAAAGAAGTGACCACACGCGTCAGCTTTTTTTCTGTGTGTGTGTGTGTGTGGAAAAAGTGAAGATAAAAATGTATGTATTTTTTTAAACATTTTAAAAACACAAATCTGGTACTGGGGTCCCTGGCACAGAATATGTTTTAGATTGGGGGCGGGACCAAATACTGTAAAACCGTCCTTGACATGGAAATGTTTGAGAACCACTGGTTTAAATAATATTAGGAAACAAGCCCCAAATAAGCAACTACACTTTAGAAACGAGCTCCAAAAAAACCTGCAACCAGCAACTACCAATATTTACAAGCGACTTTACAGAAAAACAAGCCCAAAGTCGCTTATAATAAGCAGACGTGGCAACACTGGTGGACAGTGACTGTGTTACGTAGTTACGTTTACGTTCCTCACAGTTACGATTGTTGGTGCGTGACGTGAGACGTCATCAGCGAAGCTCCACCCAAGCCCCCAGAGACCGCGGTGGAACAGTGAAGCTGCCGTTGCCTGGTGGTCAAATCTGAGATTGCAGGACTTCCACGTTTAAAACGCTACTGCGCATGCTTCCATGGTCTGAAACGCTAGTGCGCCTGCTCTATTGGCTCTGATATTGGAGCCAATCCAGGAAGTGGAGGTACTTCTGGGTGCTTCATGGGCTGGTGAGCAACTTTCAATGAAATGGATAGGTGGGGGCGGGACAGTCCGCCCTCTAAATATATTATAACTGTACGAGCTCCACCGATGTTCTCCTGCCTGCTGTATTCATATTTCATACAATCAGATGCTGTAACATGAATGTATTGAATTGGTAAGAGTTGTGTTGTGATTGTTGCATGTTAGTGTGAATGTGTGTACTAGTTTTCACCGCATTCTTAATACATGGTGTTATATTTCAATTGTGTGTGAGTCCTAATAGAGTCCCAGCTAAAGTGTGTTGAAGCTCAGCTAGCATAAGGTTAGCTCATCCTTCCACTTGGATGTGTACATGTACATTATCAGTGGTGGGAAAAGTACTCACATTTTTTTACTTAAGTAAAAGTATCAATACTGCAATGTAGAAATACTCTGTTATAAGTGAAATTCCAGTAAAAGAACAAAGGTATGGGTATCAAAATATACTTAAAGTACCAAAAGTAAAAGTATTCATTATGCAGAATGTCCCATTTCAAATGTATAAAATGTTTAAAAAATATTTGGAATATAGCAGATCTAAGCTCACAATGCATCGTGAGCTTGTAGATAGGCTATTTTCAAATGGTCGAAATGTTCTGGAGTAAAAGCACAATATTTGTATCTGAGATGTAGTGGAGTAGAAGTAAAAGTATAGAAAGTATTGGAAATACTCCAGTAAAGTAAAAGTACCTCAAAATTGTACTTAAGTACATGTAGTTAGTTACTTTCCACCACTGTAGCCTGACTATGGCTGTCACACCTTCTATAAAGCCTGTGTTGTCCATGACTACCAATATCCAGGGCAGCATTTAATTTGTTGAAGTTGAAAATTGTAACGGTAGGTGATGTTGGCAAACATTACTTCTTCATGACTGAAATGTACTGTAGTATCATAGATGTATTTTAGCGATTTTGACATTTGCATAGACACGAAAGTAAAAGTCAGACTCAATAAAAGACATCTATGATGAGTCTTGATCCAAGGCCAGAACTATAGTATCTACTGTGTTCCAACTCTTTTTCCTTTCACAGACAGACCTACTGTATAAAAGGTGTGTTGCAAATCTCTGGGGATACGATGGAGTCACAGAATTCACAGAATTTGTCCTGTGCCATATGCCTGGAGCGCTTCCGCGTCCCCGTCACCATCCCCTGTGGGCACACCTTCTGCCAGCGGTGCATCACCCTCCACTGGGACACCCAGAGCAAGGCGGACGTGGGACCCCTGTGCCCGTGCTGCAACGAGAAGTTCCCCACCAGGCCCACTCTGAAGCGCAACGTGTCCCTGTCGGTGTTGGCCGAGGCTGCGAACAGCTCCTCCGGCTCGTCCTCCTGCCGGGACTCGGTCATGAGGAGCAGCGAGGGAGGGGCGAGAGGAGCCAGACCTCTGTGCGATCGGCACAAGAAGCCGCTGGTGTATTACTGCAAGCAGGACAAGATGTCTGTGTGCTGCGAGTGTGCCATCGCCGAATGCAAGAACCACGAGAAGGTGCTGTTAGAAGCAGAGCGAGCAAATCAAGAGGTACTTCCACATAATCCAAGATTAATAAAACTATGTAGAGGTCGAGAGGGCAGTGTCATAAGAGCTTATGTCCGGGTGGGTGCGTAGGTTTTTTTAAACGTGCCATTTTATGTCATTGCCTGCTTACACCCGCACCATAAACCTTCCAAATTAAGTTCTTGGTTGAAGCTAATCAATGACATGCTTTTGGGTGTACATATAACTATCTGAAGTCTAATGCCTTTTCATTAACCCAGTTGCTACTCACGAGGAAGAGTATGGAGATGGGGAAACTCATGGAAGAGACAGAGCGGAGTATAGTTGAGCTGAATGACAATATCAGCAAAGCCAAGGTAAACCCATTTGCAACACAGCCTCCCATTATGACACGACAGACCAAAGTATGATGATGAGTAGAATGACAAGAGTTTTTAACCCATTAAAGGGATACTTCACTTTCGGGCCGGGGAACATTTAAAAAAAAAAAAAAAATGAACAAAGTAATGGAAAATTCATGGCCCCCTCACGCATTAGAGTGTCCTACTAATGTGTGAGGGGGCCTTTATTTTGCCATAACTTCTTTCATTTTTTTTAATATATATTTTTAATGTTTATTTTATGTGAAAGTGAAGTATCCCTTTAAGACCTGGGACGCATCTGTGTCATTGTTTGATTTGAGCCAAAATCATTTTACACTTGGCTATTCAAAAATAGCAGATACAAGCTCATAGCGTGGCACAGAGTGCCGCACTGAGCTTGTAGATCTGCCATTTTTGAAAAATCGTGAAAATGTGCAAATATTGAATATATATTTTTAAAGCGAACATTTGTAAGTCAAATCTTTGTTTGAGGTCCCTGGAACAAAATGTTTTGAGATGGGAGTCTGCGGCCAAATACATTTTGGGGTCCTTGACATCAAAAAGTTTCAGAACCACTGACATAGCAACATAAGTTTCAAAAAACTGTTAGGACATTTCGTAGAATCGGACCTCAGGCCTTAATGGGTTAAAGTAGTCGTAAGTAAGCACTTCCGTCTCTTACACCCCTCCTCCCACAGGTGACGCTGCAGCAGACGTCAAACTGGGTGAATACTAAGTTCTCCACGCTACTGAAGGTGCTAGCCGACAAGCAAGAAGCTACAGAGCACTTCATTGAAGAGGAAAAACATGCTGCACTTTCTGAAGCAGAAGCTCGAGTAGTTGAACTTAAGGAGAGGGCCCAGAAACTGCAGGAGAGCCAAGAACAGATAGCTGGCCTGCAGCACCTTTCTGACATTCAGCTTATAAAGGTAAACATTTTGAGTCAAAAACAGAATGCATAAAGTACAGCGCTAACCATTTGACTAAGTATTGAGGCTCTAAGTGGTTAACTGCATGAAAGTTTATGGGATTTACTCAACCTCAAATGTAACAGCTTAAACCTGGTAAACATTAGGGAAAGAAAGATGACCCAATGATAAGTTTAAAAACTTTAATTAAAGCCAATAGACAGAAGGATTATTGCCAACATCTTGATAAAGTTGCCGTCACACATTTCTCAGTCATATTGTCAGCGTTCCGTCGGTGTTGGTGCACTCGTTGTTGGTGCACTCGTTGTTGGAGCATGAGTTGTGTTGTGTGAGCCACTCACGTCATGGAGTTCGGTCGTGTTTGACCAGCCACTCACGTCATCGATCAGTTCGGTCGTGTTTGACCAGCCACTCACGTCATCGATCAGCTCGGTCGTGTTTGACCAGCCACTCACGTCATCGATCAGTTCGGTCGTGTTTGACCAGCCACTCACGTCAGCGATCAGTTCGGTCGTGTTTGACCAGCCACTCACGTCATCGATCAGTTCGGTCGTGTTTGACCAGCCACTCACGTCAGCGATCAGTTCGGTCGTGTTTGACCAGCCACTCAGGTCAGCGATCAGTTCGGTCGTGTTTGACCAGCCACTCACGTCATCGATCAGTTCGGTCGTGTTTGACCAGCCACTCACGTCAGCGATCAGTTCGGTCGTGTTTGACCAGCCACTCACGTCATGGATCAGTTCGGTCGTGTTTGACCAGCCACTCACGTCATCGATCAGGTCGGTCGTGTTTGACTCCCCACTCACGTCGTCTATCATCATGGTGTCGTTCAGACTCATCATGGGGGCCTCGGGCAGACTCATCATGAGGGGTTTGGGCAGACTCATCATGTTGCCGTCGTTGGTGGCCCGACGTTTCACGTGAACAATGTCATCGTTTCCCACCTTAGCAACTAAAAAAAAAAGGACTTATGAGAAAACCAATAACTACAGACTTGCCACAGCATTACATTTCTCTAGATTACCTACCCATAACCACCCAGTTGCAATTACTTCCATTAACAGCTCTCTTTAAGAGAGAAAAGTCAAAATCTGATTGTATAAACACTAGGACACAGATATGCTTCAAAGTAACTGGGACAACAAGCAAGCAGCTAGAAGAGCCTTGTTTTTACCTTCAGATCCTGTTATGGCATCGAGTGAGAAACGGAATCCTGTAGACACTGTCGGCACAAGACATTCTGAGTTTTAATACAGCTAATGACTTAAGCTCATTTCTTCACAGGGGAATAGCCAAATTAAGTTAGCGCCAACCAATATTTGTTCATAGCTCTGACCCAAAGCTTGTAAACTAGAGAACCAAGACTGCAAGCAAACTGGGACAGTGGAGATGATTAGCTTCAATGCCCATTTAAGTGCCAAGTATAGGCTCTATGCACAGCAGCCACATTCCTAGGTCTTACCAATTAAAGCAGCACCATGTAATTTTTTTTATGAATAAATGTAATTTTGTCCAATCTGTATGGTAGAGCATTTTAATACAATATAACTTATATAATGACTGATGGTCAAGATTCAATTCATCCCCTGCGCAGGCAGGCTCCATTAGCTCAATGGTAAATATTTCAGCACTTGCACAGGAAACTGGGTTCAAATGGAGGGTAGAAGAGGAAAGTAGCAAAGTGCATCTTTAAGGCTCTCCTTGTAGTCCCCTACACTGGAGCCAATGCCAGACTGAAGCTCCAGGCAGCTTCAGTCTGATAATCAGGCTACCCATAGTGCACAAATGGTACCAAATGGACCCATTTGTACACTCAAGAGTTACACACCCATAAGGGGCCATTTGGAACCCCCTCAAGGAACCATGAGGGTCCCTGGAGTGAGCAAACGTGCACAATGCACCCTGACTCTGTTTGACCAGAACAGAGCCTTAATTAGTATAATTGGCAAGACCTGTGAAGGAACCTAGGAATTTCTTTCCAATATGGCTGCTGTGCATAGAGCCCATTATGATACAGAAACGCTAAAATTGACATCATAAACTCATGCCGAGTCATCACATAGTCAGACTGGAAAAGCTTAAGAAGTAGTTCACCCAAAACACTTATTTTCAATTACACATCCCATGAAGCATTGAATTATTGGAGATTTTTTAGGTTGTCACATTCCTGAGCCAATGATTTGATGATAATAAAGATGCTAATGTATCTGGTAGGAGACACAAGGAAGACTGTGTCTCCTACCGGAGAGACCGCTGGTTATCAAATTGGCTTAGGAATGCGGTAAAACTGAAAAATCTCCATGAATTCAATGCTTCATGGGGTTTGTAACTGATAGAAAATAAGTAAAGTTTTTGGGTGAACTACTCCTTTAAAATGAATTCTCTGGAGCGGTGTATTCAGGTGACATCATAGAACGCTCTCCCAAACTACCAGGACAGAATTATAACATTTCAGAGTTGAAAACTGCTTAGTCTTCCTATGAATCTGCAACAGACCTACAATTTAATAAATGCACATTTGAAATGAACCAAGAAGCTCTTACCTTGGGCAAACCAAAGAGTCAGTGCAACAAGAACAAGTTTGCCAATGCTTGCCATTGTACAAATTAGAAGAAAACAAAATAAGTTAGAAGTGCTGAGGAAGAAGTGTCTGGTAGGAGCTCAGCAGAGGTTTTTAAAGGCTTGCTGGCTAGTCCCACAGCTGTTCATGATCAGCGTTAACGAGTGGAAGAGTTGCTCACCTGTCTGTCATTATTTGGATGGGAAAGTTTTGACTATATTATACAGTTTACTGACTGTTCATATTATGGGTTATATTGGTCAAAACAAATTATTCTCTGTGCTTACAAAAATCAAAAAATAATAATAATAATAATAATTACACAAACTAAAATGTTGGTGAGACTTGTGTGATTTTTGGCTTTGGGACACCGTAGTTAACATCCATGTATCATAGGAATTCAACTGTCAGCAATGGTATGTTTGAAAACTGAAATGTGTTCAGTAATCCAATATCCATGGCAAAAATATATATAAATAAAAGGAACAGAATATCTCTTAGCATAGCTCAACTTTTCATACTGCACATCCCTCTTCATAGGAATCCATGCTGGTAGAGGTTCCACGTTTTGAGGATGTTCCAGTGGACATTACACCCAACCTGCAGGATCGACTAAACGGGGTTACAGATGTTCTGTCACGGGTCTCCAAGCTGGTGTCCGAGGACCTCGAGAAAGCTGTGACTACTGCTGTGGCCCCAGACAAACAAGGTGACCTGGGATTTAGACAGATGTTCCCCCTCAGCCTTATGTTACTGTACCTTAGTCCAGGGGCCTTCAGCAGGGGGCCTTGGACCCCTAGGGGGTCCTCAGAGTTACTACAGGGGGGGCCGCCAAATCTTTGTGTGATTGGAACCTTCTTTTTTTTTTACACTAACCACTACAACCCTAGCATCCCTATTCTGAGGGGAACATTAGCCGAAAATAGCAGATCTACAAGCACACAACGCCTCGCAGTTGTGAGCTTGTAGATCGGCTGTTTTCGTAAAAGAGGTTTGGTGTAGAGGGAAAAAATACCAAAGCCAACTGTCAATTTTACTAAGTGTTGAAGGTTTAAGTGGTTAAATGTCTGAAAACACACATTTAACATGAATTCAATATGTAGTGGGGGTCCCTGCTTCATCTCTCTCACTGCTAAGAGGTCCTTGGCCTGAAAAACATTGAAGACCCCTGTCGTAGTCACAGATTACCCTAAATTACTAGTAGTTCAGTTTAAGTCTCATGCTCGAATTCATGTACTAATGGTACAGTATGTTTTCAGCCCTATTAGTTTAGCCCTAACCATTCCCCCACACTCCAATCTGTAGTTTTCACTTTATTATCCTACCGAGGCCCTGGGTTCTCATGTTGGTCTTGTGGTCTCAGCTTCCCCGCAGGATAAGCGTCCAGTCCTGGCTGTGGTTCCCAGTCCCGCTGCGCCGTGTCACCCTGGTGGCAAGGAGGGCCTCAGTGCTTGTAAGTGCTATCAAACATCACTAAAGTTTCTTTGTATTCCAAATCAGTGAGACTTCAGTCTGTTTATTTACGGCAGTTACACCAAGGT
Organism: Gymnoscopelus braueri; assembly: GCF_963280865.1. Taxonomy (NCBI): domain Eukaryota; kingdom Metazoa; phylum Chordata; class Actinopteri; order Myctophiformes; family Myctophidae; genus Gymnoscopelus; species Gymnoscopelus braueri. The sequence goes on along the minus strand of NC_137617.1, from coordinate 33,455,408 downwards.
TTTTGACACGGGAGCGGATGTTGGGGGTGAGAGTACCAAGGGTGTTGGAAAGGGAGGAAGTATCAAATAGCCAAAGACTTCCTCCCTTGTGTGTATAAATATCTATTTGCAATAGATATTTACAATTGTTAATGGACTTCACACTCAACGGATCACTGAACAGTTATTAAGATTTGTGAACGACAGACAGACAGACAGACAGAGATTCTTAGATAATATATATTGACTGGGTCTCTAAATTGCATGTGATATAGATGTGCATCATGAGATGAAAACATCACGACCACCAGGCAATAATAGAAGTCCAAGCTGCAGACCCCTGATATCATCCTATCCTTGAATCCGTTGTTTCATTTCATTCTTCATTACAGTCAGATGCTCCTTGACCTTTGACCCTCGCACAGCCAACGGTCACCTGGTGCTGTCGCAGGAACTGCGGCGGGCCGAGCACCTGCCCTCCGGCCCGCGCCCCGTCCCCACCCACGAGGCCCGCTTTGACCACACGTGGCAGGTGCTCTGCTTTCAGGGCTTCACCCATGGACAGCACTACTGGGAGATGGAAGTGTCCAAGCCCTGGGCCTATCTGGGGGTAAACAAGCTCTTCATTTCACTTCATTTAGAAACATAATCACTCAGAAAATATCAACCACTTTCAACTTGGCATATCTATCTCTTTTGGGCGAGTAATCTACAATAAAATAAAAAATGTAAATAATTTCACAAATAGCAGATCTACAAGATACCAACACGTATTGCAACGTGGTTTGAGCTTGTATCTATTTTGTAGCTATTTCCGCCATGTGTCGTACGACAAAGTATAAGGCTTAAATTGGTTAATGAGTGAAAGGTGTGAGGGCTTTTTTGCAGGAAGCAGTGCAATTTAAAACACAAAATAAAACTACAAATATATAAAATTAAATTAAAACATACCAAAATCGAAGAAAAAAATACTATTGCAACAACCTGCCATCTATGTTTAACCAGCATAATTATGTAAAATAAAGTCATTATTTGTTTGTTGTACAAGACTTTGAATACACCCCCACTCCTTTTAATGAATATAATCACGTGACAAAGACAGAAAAGTGTCTTTATTCTAATCTTTATTTTATCGTATTATTCTAACTGTTAATTAATTCAGCACATTATTGAAAGATAATGAGAGGATCAGTTTATTTTCAGTTTCAGTCTATTTTTATTTATAGTGCAACATCACCCCAAGGGGTCTCTGTGCACATCACAACACAAAATACATAGTAGTCAAAAAACACCGTAAAATGCGCCCGCATGGTCAAACAGGTTACCATGCAGTACACAACAATATATATGGATGAATGTTATCAACATTTTATATTGTTATTAATATACATATAATTGTTTTCTTTGTGCCACTCTACTTCCTGCACCGCCTGTGTCCTCAGGTGACGTACGAGGCCATCCCCAGGAAGGAGAAGGGCAAGCGGAGCATGGTGGGCATGAACGAGCTCTCCTGGAGCCTGCAGCTGGACGAGCGGCAGCTGAGCGCCTGGCACAACGGCCGCAAGGAGCCGCTGCCCGGCCACACCCAGCACGGCCGCGTGGGCATGCTGCTGGACTACGAGGCGGGGACGCTGACGTACTACGGGGACGGGCAGACCAGGCTGCACGCCTTCCACTGTGCCTTCACCCAGGAGCTGTTCCCGGCGTGCTGGATAGGCGAGGGCGTCAGCGTCACACTCTGCTCCACATGATCAGACTCGTGAAGTGGGATGCGAAGGAGAGCGTGACGGTTCTTCTGTGATAAAGTGATGGACTGATCTTTGTCGGCTTGCTGTAGAAGGTGCCCCTGACCCAGAGATTTGGGACTGTTTTCTTTTATGCTGTGTTTTATGGCTATTAATCTAACATGTTTGGATTAGGGGGAAAAAAAAATATGATTTTGTATGAAAGGTTAAGGGCATCTTCTTTTAACGACTGGTCAGCTGTTTAGTGTTGCTGTCTGTCACATGGAGTAAAGCAGTAGTCATGAACTCTGACCCTGGAGAGGATTAGGAAAACAAGGTCTTAGTTCACGTCCAGCTCTACCAGATTATTTATTTTTTTAATAACCAAGAATTGGATGATTAGATGAATTGGATGAAAGTTTCCAAATAGAGAAGCAGGGTAAGATTTGCAAACGGATCTACAGACTTCTAAAAGACAAGTCTTTTAGAAAAAACTGTTTCTTTCACCTTTTGATACATGAGCGATAATGGTTTTGAACGTGAATATCCCTATCTTGGCCCCGAAGGACTTGTATTGACCTTTGCTACAGTATGCAAGTTCTGAGCTAGAACTAAAGCTAGCCACCCCGTCCTTTTCTGGAACCCCACTATGGAGAATGATCGAGGAGGCATTACTACTACAGTTACCTTCAAATGGGAGTATGACACAGGTCTTAAGTAAAGCTTAATTTACACTTGATTTGACTTCATCCTGTTGTCCACTTTCAACCCGGTGTCCCTATTTTGGGCATGTCATTGTAGGCGAAAATGTAAAAGAAAATAGCCCATCTGCAAGCTCCCAACACGGCACACATGGCTGGCAAGCTTATGGATCGGCTATTTCCCGCTGTGCCACACCAATGCACACACCATCGTATGATTAAGTATAAAATATGGTGTGAGTGGTTAATCTATCATTTCTGGCATTCTCCCACGTTATTCCCATAGTTGAAACTATAAATACACTAATTGATGTAGCATCTATAAATGAAAAGGGACCACACCTGTTTTGCTTGGGATCTTGCATAGGTGTGCTCAAACCATTTATGCTGACTTGAATCCCAAACCTGTGATGCTGACTGTTGTGATGAAATCTGCTGTATTGAACAGATGTTTTAATGGTATATCAGCCTTTTTAAAATTGGCCACGAGCCCTCGAAAGCATAGCTGTGAGTGACCTGGGAATCTTTTCGGGACATTTGGACATCGGGTCTTTTGGGATGCTGTTGTGGATTTGCACAAGTTGTCCAGGAAGCACAGACAAGGACTACTGAATGTGTGTGGGAAGGGAAAAGCACATTTCGAGGCTGAAGTCTAAAGACGTTTAACCTCGACTCTCCTAATGCCTCTGGAATACATGTTTGTGTTGATGCATCATGTTGAAACTGGACATTCAGTAACAGTAGCCATAACTACGTGCTAGCTAGAGACATACTAGAGAAATGAATAAAGACGGAGACCCACACAAAAATTCCCATGAATCAAGATAAGTTTAATAAAACTCAATCCAATGCATACATGCATTAGTTACGTTTGACATCATGCTTTGTTTTGTCGAGAACACTTTTCTTTACCCCTCATTTCAAAATAAATTACTTGTTAACTAAAAATAAATACATAGGTTTATTAATATGCACACAACTAGGGGAAATGGGGGGGTTGGGGTGGAATGCATAGCGCTCTGTAAGTGCAAAGAATCATCTATCTGCCTTTTGCCACACATACATATATACACATACATATATATGTACATACACACACATATATATATATACATATATATATATATACATACATATATATGTACATACACACATATATATATACATACATATATATGTACATACACACATATATATATATATATATAAATATACATACATATATATATATGTACATACAGTACACACATATATATATATACATATATATATATATATGTACATACACATATATATACATATACATATATATATATATACACATATATATACATATATACAATAGAAGGAAGAAAGTGGACGCTGAGGGGCTCAGATGTCAGTTACAAACATAACCACGAAACACAGAAACAGTGGTAACACAAGTCAAACAAGCTGGTGTTTGTACATGCTTCTGTTAGTGTTATAGTACATACTGTACAGCAGAGTAGAACAGTGAGGAGTGAAGCCATTTCTCAGTTGAGTATCCTCATTTCCGGCAAGCGACGCAGTTGTACAACAAAGTCTAAATGAGCTATGAGTTAAGCAAGGTATTGTTGTGGAAAAGTGACCGTCTGACCATTGTGTGTTCTACATATATATATTCAGGGGAATGACAACCTGCACATTGACATCATCGAGCAACTGCTCTGCACTGCACTCACTCTCTCACACACACATAGAAAAGAGTAAGTTAATCCCTACTAGCATGTCATTACAGGCCCTAGCCACATTCAGTCACTACTAGTCTAATCCCAGATCCAGGATTCACTGCTGGGGCTGTATGCCCTTCTAATCTTTGTGGTCTTCATCAACTAAACATGTCAAAGCCGACAAGACCGCCCAGCAATCAGCTATCTTTATAAAAAGCATTTTTATCATAGATTAGTACTCAGAAAATGTTTTTTTTTTTTTTTCCCTTTACTTTATTTTTTTTATTGACATAGTAAAAGCCTGTACACACAAATAACTTATAGAAAAATAAAACACTGCATTTAGCTTGCTCCTGGACAGGTTAGCAAAGGAATTATTTCAGTCTAGTTTAACGGTTGTAGAAAATTATAAGTGAGCTTCACACCACAGCTAAATCTATAGTCTGGGGTGGCAGTCTGTTTCTGCTTCAGCTAACTTGCAAGGCAACACATTTTGAAACAGCCAACTCATCAGGCTACAAAGTGTAGGCGAACTATATTGAAAATGTCCCTCATATCCTGACAGCTTTGGCCCTAATTACAATCATAACCACTATCGAAAGACTGGTGTTAATACTGTTTACAACTTATATCAGATTGAATCTTTAGGCTTGCCAAATAAGAATAGAATGTAGAAGAAAGAAGAACTGGTGGCTGATTAGGTCATGTTTTTTTTTAAAGCCAAGTGAAAGAAAGAAGGGGAGAGATGGAAAGCATTGAACAATAGGAATGTATATGATACCAACAGGAATGGCTTGGGAGGTGAACTACCAAGGGAGAGGAGACAAAAAAGAATTGAAAAGCGAGACTTTGGCCTTCCAGTTAACGAGATGGGAGGACTCTGATACATTGAGATATAAGATAAGGTGCGATATACAGTAGGTGAAACCGAGGGAGTCATGAGATAGAATAGCTTTACTGGTTCTTCTTGTCTTCAGAGGGAGAGTAGGGAGGAGGCTTGTCCTAGGAGAGAACGGAAAGACAGTTAATGTACGGAGCAGCACAAAGCGTTTTCTCAATGAGCGCACACAATGATCCTTTTTATGCTAATTTATTCATGTCCATCTGAGCTGAAGGCGCCTTGTGTCAACTGAGCTCGCCGAGTATACAGTAGCTGAGCCCTGCTTCACTGAGGCCCTGTCCTTGGATCACTCCTGGGCCAGATTCACTTGCTACACTTTGCCCTTACAGGGGACTTCCGGACAAATGGTTTATCTTTCCCAACCGTAGCCATTGTCTTTATTGATTAGAAATCAATTCAAATGCATCAATTTAGAGTGCTGATGATCACAACTGCACAGTAGACAGTACTGTACACTACTTGGTACTTGGTAGCATAACCCTGTTCCGGTGGAGCAATTAAATACACCACTAAAATGATCACTAAATAATCCCCCAAAACTATTTTAACCATGCTGTTGTGGCTGGTGTTGTGTTCAGTTGATGTTTATGTCTGTGAACAGATAGCGTCACCACGATAGCGTCACAACCACACAAGATGCAGTCACAAGACTTTACAGGTGTGTAGTTCAGATTATAATGCAGGCCAAATTCGAAGATGGGCGTGGTCTGAGCAAGGGCTCCGGAAGTAAGGGGTCAACAGACACTGGCTAGCTGATAACATTCGTTTCCATTAGCATTGCTACAAAATGCTAAAAAGCTTCCGGTGGAAGTTTCTCAGTAACCGTAGGGCCAATTAAAAAAGGGTTTACAACTAATACGACTAGTACGTCATAAAAATGTATTGGTGGCTTGTTCTGCAACGCTACCGTACATACCCGTCTGCGATGGAAATATTTCAGGACATCGCTAGCTTGTGTTCGTTTTGAGGCTAGTTTTGGTGCAAGGTTTGACATTTTTGCCGATGCAAAACTAGGAGGTGAAGTCTCCTGCCAGAAATAATGGTCCGATCATGTGTGCTTAGTTCTCCAATTTGAGAGTCAAGACACTGAGGCACCGTGGTGCCAGGCAGCCTACCTGTGGTAGGTAGACATGTGTGGAAGGGAGCGTGGCGCTGCTGGCACTAGCGGCTGCCTCTGCTGCTTTGGCCTCCGCTGGGGGGGAAGAGAGAGGGAGAGAAAAATGGAGAGTAAGACTCAGGGATTGCAGTAATTATGCATGGTTTTTACAATTAATCCCTGGGACCCACGAGATGACTGGAGCTAATCAGTCTGAGCTAACATGAGAGGGAATGAGGACAAAATAAGAAATTAGAGAGGCAGTGCAGTAACCAGCAGGGAAAGTGGAGCAAGATAAGATAGAGACAGAGAATACGAAAATATAATTCAGTGACAGCAGTTGGAAATCATTTCCATTGCAGTGAGTCTGCGAATGCGGGAATGCCTTAAACATTAGACACTGTCCAACTGATACACCCTTTCATTCACTACCACTTTCCATCTGGCGTCCCTATTTTGGGCACATAGGCAACACATTTCAAGCATTTTCCAAAACATTTCAAAATGTTCAAAAACAGATCTATGCAAGCTCACGACGCCTCTCATCGCAAAATGTGAGCTCGTTAGATCTGTTATTTTCCCTACCCGACGTACGAGACTATAGCCTATTTGAAACCCATTGATACCTGGAACGCATCTGTGTCACTTTAGATGTCTTTGGCTATTCAAAAATAGCAGATATACAAGCTCATAGCGCGGCACCGAGTGCCGCGCTATGAACTTGTAGATCTGCTATTTTTGAAATAAAAAAGAAAAAATATTTTTTTAATTTTTTTCCCCAAAAACTGTTGTCAAAGATTTTTTTAAAGAATCGTCTCAGGTCTTAATGGGTTAAGTGGTTATGTCTCACCTGCGGATGTAGAGGGCAGGTCTGGGTCATGTGGGGGCTGCTGGCCCAGGGGAGCAGAGTATGGAGGAGGAGGCATGTAAGCCGCAGGGCCGTCAAACGCTTGGGGATAGAATCCACCTGAACAAGAGGAACGGGAAGCTTGCAGTTTAGGTTCGATCAATGCAAGGTGCACCAACTCCACAAACATGGATTTGGCCTTGATATTTGGAAATGAGCCTTAGCATAAACATCCAAGTACGTTAAAAAAAAATAAAAAAAGCGTAGCTAAACGGTGAAACTTTTGTGTTAAGAGTGTACCTTGTCCTTGAGGAGGAGCGGGGCTAGCGTAGGTGTAGCCGGGCGGGGGTCCGGCAGGGTACATGCCATTGGCAGGTGGAGGCGGGTAAGTGTAGGCCCCGTTTGCCATGAAAGGGCAGCCACCGAACCCTGGAACCACAGGCTGACCCCTGGATGCTGTAATCCATGAGATGGAGAAAAAAAAAACGCAGATAAAAGAAAATGCTACATTATAAATCACCACGTCAAGGATCCTGAGACAACAGTGCCTTGGAAACTGTACGTTTCATAATGTTATACCTTGAGCTGCGACCTGCAGCATGTACTGGCCAAACTCTATGGCTCCTCCGGCAGCGAACACCAACTTAAACGTGGCAGAGCCCTCCCATCCCCCTTGAACAACAATGAAAAGAAGGAATCCAGTATATAAGTACAATATTGTATGTATTATTATCAGTGTAGGAAAGATAATGACTTATTCTGTAATGCAGTGGTGCTGAACCTTTTCAGGCCGCGACCGACCTAAAATAATCATATTTGAACTGGGGACCCCCCAAAATAATCATAATTGAGTTGAGGCATTACATTTATGTTGACTCGGTTCCACAGATTAATATTGTGAAAATAGCCGATCCACAAGCTCACAAAGCCTCGCGTTGCAAGGCGGTGTGAGCTTGTAGATCAGCTATTTTCACAATTTTGGCCAATGATTGACCGTTTTTTTATGATATCCTTTGTTGATTGCTTTTGATGTAGTAATGGTCTTTCTTCGTTTCATTTGATTTTGGTATTAAAAAGGTCTTAAAAGTCCTTAAATTGTCACTTTACTGTCATCTGGTGGACCCCCCCCCAAAAAAAATCATGTGGGGACCCCCCTGGGGGATCCTGACCCACAGGTTGAGAACCACAGCCGTAACGCTCTGACACACAGACAGACACACACACACACACACCTCCAGGCTCAGCGGTGACCGTGCCTTTGATGTAATTGGCTCCCAACACCGGTTGTTTGACCTCACAGCCCTTCATCAGATAGAAGGGCATCATGAAGGACTTGAATGCATCTCTTCCCTTTGCCTGGAAGATCACCTGCGAGACGGCAACACCATCCTGTCAGCTGTTAAACAACTCAAGCGTCAACTTTTTCCATCACCTTGGGAGATGTGTGGTGGCCCACTCACAATAGATGCATATGCATATAATAAATAATGCTCTCTTAACCCATTAAGACCTGAAGCCGATTCTACAGATGTCTTCTGAATCTGTTTTCTGAAACACTTATGTTGCTATAATATCAGCTTTTTCATGTCAAGGACCCCCAAAATTATATGTATTTGGATGGCGACCCCCATCTCAAACTATTTGGTTCCAGGGACCCACAGAAGAAGTTTTGAATTAAAAATGTTTGCTTTATAAGAATATATATATATATACGTATATTCAAAGATTTGCACACATTGTCACGATTTTTCAAAAATAGCAGATCTACAAGCTCGTAGCGACAGATGCGTTCCAGGTGTTAATGGGTTAAACAACTCAAGCGCCAACTTTTCACCTTGAAGATGTGTGGTGGCCCACTCACAATAGATATATTATATAAATAAATAATGCTCTAAAAGGTAGAACCAAGTATTTATGCTTTATGCTTATTGTTGATGACTTGGTGTCAATGATATCAGGGTTTTTTCCCCCTAAGCTATGGATTCAGGCCTGATTTATTATACTTAAAGTTACGTGGCGGTGCGTGTCATGCGTCAAAAATAGCAGACTGGGCTATTTTTTTTTATGCATGACACAATCATGTGCAACCAAGTGTAAGTCGGGCATTAGCCTCTCACCCTGTAAGGAGTGAGGTAGACACTCCCCTTCTTGCTCTTTCTGAAGGCTTCTGGGAGGTTGTCTGCGTCGGAAAACACCAGCTCCACATTGTCATAGTTCATCAAAACACTGGAGAGGAAAAATATAGCATTTTGCATCGCGTTAGATGCTACATTACGACGGTTAAAATATGAATTTGCCTACACCAGGGGTCTTGAACGTTTCTTCAGGCCAAGGACCCCTTAGCTGAGAGAGAGATGAAGCAGGGACCCCCCCACTACATTGTGTTGCAGATGAAACATTTTCATAGATTTCATAGACAGCTTCATAGACTTCGTTGACAGCACTATCGATTCATGTTAATGTATTTCAGACATTTAACCACTTAAAACTGTCAATACTTAGTAAACTTGACCTTTCACTCTGTACTTTGTCTGCTCTTTTTTCACCCTACACCACCAAATCTCTTTGCCGAAACTAGCCGATCTACATACAAGCTCACAGCGAGGCTATTTCGGCTATTTTCGTCTAAAAGAAATCTCCTCAGAATAGGGATGCTAGGGTTCAAGTGGTTCATGTTAATGAGGACCCCCTACGAGTCCCGGACCCCCTGTTGAAGCCCCCTGGCCTACACTATAAGAATCTGCAATCAGTATAGTGTAACTGTCTTACAAATACTAGTCTAAGCTTCATTTATTTGACCTCTTTAACAGCCAACGCCACGTTTCACAATCGTAAGCACTACGCAGATCATGTGGGTCATTGTGTGCAGACAGTTGTCCAGTTACAAAACCCTCAATGTCTGACCATCACTTATTTCCAGTAAACAGTAGTAAAAGGATTAGGATCATTACATGACAGGTACAGTACTGACACTGGCCTGCTATTGGCCATGGGCGACCTGACATTATATATAGTAGGCCTAATAGGTTTAACTTTATAGGTTCGAGTATGGCATGTTCTGGATCAGGTTCTGTCGCCACTGTATAGATGCAGATTTAGTCTTTATTTTTTCAACTAGACTCAATAATATTCCTATACAACATTATTGTAGCCAATAAGGAGCCAGACATAACCTGATGGTACTGGTGTGCTGGTGACAGAGCTAGCAATGCAACACAACACACTGCAATGACAGGGTCTTGGATGCTGACCAATTAAACACAACACCAAGCGACAGATTATGTTATATTAGTGAACACTTCATCTCCCTGGTGTCCCTATATCCTGGGGCATAGGCGAACATACAAAAAAAAAAAGCTATTTCGTCAGCAAATCTGTATATCACCAGCTAGCCAAGGCGAGAGTAACGTTACATACCTTTCACTGTTGTTGATGATGACGCCGCCGGACTCTGAGTTGTTCATGTTCAGAGCCATGTTGTTGATGATGATGATGATGATGTTGTTGTTATTGTTAGTGTCAGTGTGTGTGTGGGGCAGATGTCTGTACGGTTTAAAACAGAACGTAAAGTGTGTAGTGTTTCAGTGTGTTCAGCAGATGAAGCCGTAGCGTTGTGTTGTTATGGTGCTGATGATGATGACAGCTCTGCCTCTGAGCGGATGATGACGACACTGCACTTCCGCCACGCGTGCGTGCCGTGCGCCCTGCCCACAAAGTGACGTCAGACGTCGTTTGCTAAAAAATAAAAAATATATCTTTTTTTTTTTTTTTTTTTCAGTATTGTAACTGCATTTTGTCCTGTTATTTGTCATTTTAATGTTGATGTTTTATCAATAAAAACATTTAATTATCCTTATTATTTCCTGCTGCCTTGCAATATTATGTGTACGCGACCAGCTTCCCACAGGCCTGCTGCGTTCTTTTTGGCAAGCGACACCCTCGCTGTATAATTAATTGTCATACTAGAAACATTTATGAAGTTTCCATGGATTATGTATCAGTAACTTCGAGTGCAAGACAATGTAACCAGTAACTCCACGTGGTGGCGCTAAAGCTGTGGGTGGTAATGGTTTGGCCTCTTGATGCTTTGATACATTTTCCTGTAGGCCTATGTAGGACTTTTTGTTAAGTTAAAAATAAGCTTTTTGCTAATCCTACCAATTTCGAGCAAACCAAGATGGAAAAGGGTACTTTTTAGAATGTTTGATATTCCATACGGTTTTGAAATGTTATTTATTTATGTATGCACAACTTTCCAAAACTATGTGACATTAATTTACACCAAAAACCAGTAGAAGGTGTGATATTTTTCAGACTTTTTCCACCAACATTTTGACTGTTTAAGTGTTTTAAGTTTAGACAGACAGGGTTGGTCACCTTCTCTATGGATAAAGGTTGCTAGGGTGTCCATTTCAAATGTAGTAGGCTAGTAGCTACTACCTGCATGTTTTCAGAACTCACTTTATACCTTCATAGATTACCATCGTGTTTCAACCAATGGATAATATAAGGGTTTAAACACAATACAATTAACGTTGTTCGTGCAAGTTTTGGGAACTTAAAGTAACTTTGTCTTTGTGATTTTATAGGCCTATATTTAATCACAGATTTCCAAACCATGAATTAATTAAATGCAATAGCAGTGATACCTGGCCCCTCACTACATGTGTGTGAGTTGAAACCTCACTGTAAAAAACGAATTATGTCTTTTTTTTTTCTCATCATCATCTCATCATAGTCATCTATTTTTCTCTCGTGCTTGGAGTCCTCCTGCAGCTCTATTTTACATATCTATTTCTTTCCACTATAGCCCATCATCACACATATCTGAGTCACACTTGTTAGGGTGACTACACAATGAATTTGCATCCTCTACAAGGAAGTGGTCTACTTTTGCTACCGAGCCTCATGGAAAATCATCTTTACTTGAAGTTAATCAATTGACGTTATCTCCCATGATCAAACATGAACTCTAAAATATATTTAACAGTTATCTTTTCAAAATCTTGTATATCTATTATGCATCAATTCAGTCCATCCATCCATCCATCCATCCATCCATCCATCCATCCATACATCCATACGTCTGTCTGTCTGTCTGTCTGTCTGTCTGTCTGTCTGTCTGTCTGTCTGTCTGTCTGTCTGTCTGTCTGTCTGTCTGTCTGTCTGTCTGTCTGTCTGTCTGTCTGTCTGTCTGTCTGTCTGTCTGTCTGTCTGTCTGTCTGTCTGTCTGTCTGTCTGACTGACTGACTGACTGACTGACTGACTGACTGACTGACTACCTGGAAAAAAATACAGGTTGAGTTGAGGATACAAAGGTGAGCACCAATCGCAAAAGGCCAATGCTTCATAGAAGTCAAACACCTGGGGTTGCTAACAATGCAGACCAGATGGACTGCTGTGGGCTGTCTCAGATTACATGTAAGTACACTCCAGTCTCAATTGTTTAAGTGTCATGTGACACCATTTTGATTTGCTCTTGTGTTGTTAATAATGGGAGACATGGAATGGGAGGGAGCCCTGTGAAGTAAGATGGAACGGCACCTTAGAAGCTTTGTAGAATAGATTTAGCATGATAAAAAGGGGCCATGCCTGTGAAAAATATGTTTTGCTTGTTTATCCAAGATCTTTATATGCTCAACTTCGTTCTGGGATCTTGCCCCTGGCCCCCTGATCCTTGAGACTGGTTGTTACTGGGGGTTATGGAGGAAGAGCATATTGTAATTGTTGCAACATCAATTAAATGAGTTCCACTTTTTGTTTTATTGTCCTCAAGATTTGTGTTTAAAACAATTTAACAGGTGTCAAAACTCAGACATATGTGATGCAGATAGACTTTTTGAACACTAGAGGTTGGTGCCACTACGCGGACCTCACATCTACGTCGCACTGCCGATGTAAACCGTGTTTACTGTGCAGCTTTCAGTTGAAGTGAATATAACTGTTTATAATTGTGTTTTTGGAGTCTTATAATCCCATAAGGATTGGGCCTTAAAGGAGAATTTTGGACTAAGGTTTTCTTACCTTTTCTATGATATTATATCTTAGGATGAATGGTACAGTAGAAAAATGTCTCACCCAATTATTATTTTAATAGCTTATTATTATTATTTTTGTGAGATCTGACGTTCATAGTGACAGAACACTGTAAAAAAAAAAAAAAAAAAAACAGAAGTCTCACTAGACGAGATCGAAATCTCGAGATTTCAATCTCGTCTAGTTTTGGTTGCATAGTGTTCTGTCACTATGAACGTCAGATCTAAAAAAATAAATAAACTAGAAAAAGTGCTCCTCGGAGCACAGGTCTCCGCCAGGTCAGGTAGGTTATTTTGGCCTCCTGGTGGCGCTATAATAGGCCAATGTGAAAAGGGTGCCATTTATTCCTAGGCCGTGCATGGCAATCGGACACTGCATGCATGATTTGAAGCATTTTGTTCTAAAAATGTGTTTTGCTAAATTTGACCTGGTGGTGGCGCTATAACAGGCCAATGTTTAAAGGGTGGCATTTGTTCCTCAACGTAGTGCAAATGTGCATTCAAAGTTTGACCACAATCGGACGCTGCGTTCATGATTTGCGGCATTTTGTTCAAAACGGGCCACTTCTGCAAACATGACATGTCAATGTTAGCCAATCAAGATGGAATATGAAAAATCAAACAGATCCGTCTTGATCACGTGACTCTAGAGATCATGTCTACCGATTTGCGTGAAATTTCGATAAAATTTGAAGGCTTAATATCAAAAAAATGTTTTACATAAGTCTGCCTCCTGGTGGCGCTATAAAAAGCAAATGTGAAAAATGCAGGGCAAAGGTTTTTCCTTGGCCTCTAGAGAGTGTGCATACAAAGTTTTACACCGATTGGTGCAGTTATAGGTAAAAACACGAATCGGCCTGTTACAGCGCCACCATGAGGCTGATTTGAACATTTTCAAATGGCATTTCTTCCTCGGCCTAATGGGAATGTGTGTGCAAAATTTCACTGAAATTGCATGCTGTGTTCATGATTTGAGGCATTTTGTTTGAAACGGAGTACTCCTGCAAACTTTGAAAGCCAATTTTTGCCAATCAGGATGGAATATGAAGAATCTGAAATGAGACGTTTAATTTAATGACTATAGAGATACTGTGTACCGATTTGTGGGATTTTTGGCCAAAATCTGTAGGAGTGCTGTCCAAAAATGTGTTTAGCACAAATCGGCCTCCTGGTGGCGCTATAAAAGGCCCATGTGAAAAATTTGGAGCAGAGGTTCTGCTCTGGCATCCAGGGAGTGTGTGTGCACAGTTTCGCTATGATCGAGCCAACGGTGCCAGAGATTAGCTGTACACAAAATGACAGAATGACGGACGGACACACGGACACACACACGGACACACGGACACACGGACACACGGACGGACGGACAGGGGCGAAAACATACTCTCTCGCCATGCCTTTCGGCCTGGCGGAGACAACAAAAAAGCTATCAAAATATGCGATCTAGCGCAAGGCCTATCCGCGCACGTTTTAAGCTGTGGCGGACCCGGGATGGAGTTATGAAAATTTTCTACTGTACCATTCATCCTAAGATATCATAACATCATAGAAAAGGTAAGAAAACCTTAGTCCAAAATTCTCCTTTAATACAAGACATGGAAATAAAATAAATCAAATCAAATCAAATTCATACAGTGGATCATAGTACAGCCATTAGACTGTGCTTTAATTGGTACAGTGCATACTGCATACCATATGCATATAGTATATGTGTCACAGGTAGATTGGCATTCCAGGTAGATTGGAAGTGGAGCGCTTGTTTTTAGGCTCGGGGCGGGGCTGCGATGCGAGGACGACGAGAACACAACATGAATATACATACTTACTGGCCTCAGTGGCGCACTTCGAAAATCATTGGACTCCCCATCCACTACCACTGGGAGTCTGGGTTTGACTCCCGCTCGGGACATTACTTTTTCAAACAACCGCAGACTATTTTTTTTCGCCGATAAAGTATAGTTTTGGACCATGACGGAGGCGCGCTGGCTCAGGAGACCTTGAGGCCAAGGAGTCGCGCCCGAGCGCCTCCAGGCGCGAGTGCCCGCGACGACCGGCCGATGGTCTCCTAGTCGACTAAGCGCCGTCCGAGTTATGTACCGATAGGCACAGAATAGTAAATGATGTTGTGGGGACTGCGTTTTCCCCGCTATGGTTTGCCCCAACTGCCACTCACTGCACTAACATAGCCCGCCAGCCCCGCCTCCTCAGTCTCGCCCCCTTGTTCGCGGGTGTGCGCGCGCGCCGTGCATGTGCGCGTATGCGTGTGTGCGTGCTCGTTTGTGTGCGTGTGCATGCGTGCGTGTGTGGTGTGGGACTCATGTGTGGCTTGCATTGCCCTCTGGCGTTGGTTCTACAGAATTGCCTGGGGGGCGGACGGGCGGTGAAAACAAGCGCTTATTTTCCATTCTACCTGGAATGCCAATCTACCTGTAACATGTGTCACAGGTAGATTGGCATTCCAGGTAGATTGGAAGTGGAGCGCTTGTTTTTAGGCTCGGGGCGGGGCTGCGATGCGAGGACGACGAGAACACAACATGAATGTACATACTTACTGGCCTCAGTGGCGCACTTCGAAAATCATTGGACTCCCCATCCACTACCACTGGGAGTCTGGGTTTGACTCCCGCTCGGGACATTACTTTTTCAAACAACCGCGGACTATTTTTTTTCGCCGATAAAGTATAGTTTTGGACCATGACGGAGGCGCGCCGGCTCAGGAGACCTTGAGGCCAAGGAGTCGCGCCCGAGCGCCTCCAGGCGCGAGTGCCCGCGACGACCGGCCGATGGTCTCCTAGTCGACTAAGCGCCGTCCGAGTTATGTACCGATAGGCACAGAATAGTAAATGATGTTGTGGGGACTGTGTTTTCCCCGCTATGGTTTGCCCCAACTGCCACTCACTGCACTAACATAGCCCGCTAACATAGCCCGCCAGCCCCGCCTCCTCAGTCTCGCCCCCTTGTTCGCGGGTGTGCGCGCGCGCGTGCATGTGCGCGTATGCGTGTGTGCGTGCTCGTTTGTGTGCGTGTGCATGCGTGCGTGTGTGGTGTGGGACTCATGTGTGGCTTGCATTGCCCTCTGGCGTTGGTTCTACAGAATTGCCTGGGGGGCGGACGGGCGGTGAAAACAAGCGCTTATTTTCCATTCTACCTGGAATGCCAATCTACCTGTAACATGTGTCACAGGTAGATTGGCATTCCAGGTAGATTGGAAGTGGAGCGCTTGTTTTTAGGCTCGGGGCGGGGCTGCGATGCGAGGACGACGAGAACACAACATGAATATACATACTTACTGGCCTCAGTGGCGCACTTCGAAAATCATTGGACTCCCCATCCACTACCACTGGGAGTCTGGGTTTGACTCCCGCTCGGGACATTACTTTTTCAAACAACCGCGGACTATTTTTTTTCGCCGATAAAGTATAGTTTTGGACCATGACGGAGGCGCGCCGGCTCAGGAGACCTTGAGGCCAAGGAGTCGCGCCCGAGCGCCTCCAGGCGCGAGTGCCCGCGACGACCGGCCGATGGTCTCCTAGTCGACTAAGCGCCGTCCGAGTTATGTACCGATAGGCACAGAATAGTAAATGATGTTGTGGGGACTGCGTTTTCCCCGCTATGGTTTGCCCCAACTGCCACTCACTGCACTAACATAGCCCGCCAGCCCCGCCTCCTCAGTCTCGCCCCCTTGTTCGCGGGTGTGCGCGCGCGCGCGTGCATGTGCGCGTATGCGTGTGTGCGTGCTCGTTTGTGTGCGTGTGCATGCGTGCGTGTGTGGTGTGGGACTCATGTGTGGCTTGCATTGCCCTCTGGCGTTGGTTCTACAGAATTGCCTGGGGGGCGGACGGGCGGTGAAAACAAGCGCTTATTTTCCATTCTACCTGGAATGCCAATCTACCTGTAACATATGCACGGCTACTTGCCAGAACATAGTTTGTGGTTTGCCTGTGGCCTTCGCTTCTCTTACCAAGGTTTGCATGCGTAAACAAATGAACAGAGGAGGGGAGTATCTGCGGAGAGAGAAAGAAACATGACATTATGCATTGACACACACACAGTCTAGGGCCCCAGATAAAGGAACGGTTACAAGTCAGAGATACCACCTTATAGAGGAAGTGATGACTTCCGGCTGCAGCGTAATAGCACCAGGCTGCATGTGTTACTGCCTCTCTGATTCTTTCCTCGACACTCCTCTTTTGACACACTACGCCTAAACAGAGGACACTCAACTGAACAGCCACTGTAGTCCGCCCGGGGACTGGTTATCATAATACCCATCATAATGTCAACCCAAAGTGGGATTGCAGCCACAAGTGACAATCTACTAGAGCCACCTGATCAGGTATGTACCAGAATGTCCCTTATTTGACAATGCTCAATTGTGCTGATGTTGATGTGTGCAGTTTAGAGCTGTTTTTGTTTGCCACTCATCCAAAGTTGGCTTGAAACACTGGCGGCCTGGCCGGTAATGTGGTAAATATTCTTGGTTTTAAAGTATCATAAGTTAGTCAGTGTAAGCCGGTAGGTCTAAGGTAACAGCAGCTATGATGGAAGTGAGGGATGCTTTGCAACAGCTATCTTTAGGCTGTCGTGACCATGTTTCATCCATTAGTCACTTGCCACATGGAACATGTTCCTCACAGAGGGTGTTTTTACATTTTAACCAAGTTTCAACTTAAAGTTTTATTGTCACATCACAAGTTTACAGGTGTAACTATAGAACACATAATCATAAGAAATGGAAAATGTCAAATAACAAAAAAGAAAAGAGTGTCCTATTTTTCATGTGGGAAGGTTGAGTGGGTGATTTGCCTGATACCCTTTCAGTCAATTTCCTCATCAGCCAAAATGAGGAAGTCCCTTAATAACAAGCTCCATCACTCTGAGAGTCTCCCTGTTATTTGCTTGGTTGATGCACTTTGAAACCCCCAGTTTCTCAAGCTCTGTAGCAACAGCTGTAATCTATACACTGTGGTGAGACTGAGAATGCTGTCAAGGACCTTTCACAGCACACTGTTTAAATCCTGAATGTATACAAAAACCTGTCAGTCTGTCAGTATATACCATATCAGACAGTTGACAGTGTGCACCGTTGTTGTTGGTGAGATTAAACGTTCTATAAGGTGATCTTTAATGATTGTTATTTTAAAAGAAAATTGGTGGTGAAACCGGGATAGCTTGGATTGACTGTTTTAGTTCTGTTGTTACTACATTGTTTCCTGGATTGTGTCACTGTGATAACAAGGCATGTTATAACTCTTTGTTGCAGATGCAAGGCTCCACACCGGCCAGACAGAAACACGTAAAAAATAATTTAACTTACAGCAGTCATACACATTCAAGTGTGATTCAGATATATTAAGTATTTTTTGGTACAGTACAGTTTAATGTCTGAAATGTCATATTTCATATGAGCTTTCAGTAACATGCCCACATAACGATAACTTTCAATAACACACCTGTTTTGCTCTCAGGGTTCGCCCGGTCATGTGCGTAGACTTGGGATGACAAGAAGAAGAGACAGGAAGGTAAGGCCTCACTCTCAAACGAGTAGTTCACCCAAAAAATGACTTATTTTCTATCAATTACACACCCCATGAAGCCTTGAATTCATGGAGATTAGAAAAATAAAACAAAAATCTCCATGAATTCCCCGGCTTCATGGGGTAGTGTAATTGATAGAAAATAAGTCATTTTTTGGGTGAACTACCCCTTTAAGGCCAGTCCACACCAATGCAACTCCTTGCAACTGCCGTTTGGATATAATTGCAAGTAGTTGCAAGAAGTTGCAGTTGCAAAGAGTTGCAAGGAGTTGCATTGGTGTGGACTGGCCATTACATGCTGTTCAAACTAACTGAACTATCGGCCATTATTTAACCACCTAATCTCTATTCTTTGTTGTCCCTCAGGGCTCTATACTAGTGGCCTGTCTGTTTTCCCTCTACATTAAATATCATCGCTGAATAGCAAATTTGCTGAATAGCCGATCTACAAGCAGTGAGCTTGTAGATCTGCTATTTTCTGCAAAAGTTTTCCCGACAATATGGATTCTGGGGTTTAACTGGTTAACTTTCCTGACAACATCACAGTATCGGCAATTATGCAGCTGATGTGTCCCAATTTTTGCTACAGTTCTTTACAGAAGGCTATAATGTGTGTTTTTAACCTTTTTGTTTATATTTTGTATCTTTATTTCATTATAATCCAGTATTAGCTCTTTTATTATCTTGTTTAGATTGCATTGATGTTGTTAGCGCAGTCTTGCGGAACATGCCACACTAACTTGTCTGCTTGTACCTGTATGAGTGAGTGACAAATAAACCCTCTTGGTCCTTGATTCTCTTCAGGATTTGAAGGATGACGAAAACCCAGAGGAGAAAGCCAGAAGACATAAGGAACAGGAGGTATTTTAACCCATTTAGACCTGTTTAACCTATATGTCTTTATACCTTTCAACCCGGGACAGCATCTGTGTCATTTTAGATGGCGCTATATAGCAACATTATTATTATTATTATTTTATTTATAAAAAAATAAAAAAAAGGTTCTCAGAAAACAGTTTTTAGAATTGACCTCAGGTCCAAATGTGTGTGTTCACTGACAAATTGTCATTCCTGTAAATCACTGGGCGTGACTTTAGACTCTGCGTGTCATCTTCTCAATCTGTCTATTTCAGCTGAAACCCTTGTATAAGGAACTGTTGTACACCATCATGCATAAATTGGGGAAACCAGCATCCGCTAAGGTTTTCACAGACGACGAGCTTCGCAAATACATCAGGGAGGTAAAGGCTAGACTGACACACTGAGCTGACCACACATTTCTATCTCACACATGACCCTGCTCCTGCTGTGCACTTGGCTGGGTATGGTTGAAGTTGAGCTGGGCGATATGGATCAAACAAAATATCACAGTATATTTTTTACCTTATACCTCGATATTGATATTTCAACAATAATATCGTATTGTGACGATAATATTGATTGTATTTATGTTTTCAAAAACTTTCAAAAATAGCAGATCTACAAGCTCACAAAGTGTCGAGATACAACGTGCTTGTAGATCAGCAATTCTTTTTGCAAATTTTGGTACAATTTTTGTACAATTTTGAATGGATAAAATAGGGCTACAGTTATCAAAAACCAGGAAAAGACAACACTTGTATGCCATTCAACGACATTACGATATCCATCCCAGACACTAGTCGCATACTGTATCACGATATCAATGTAATATCAATATATTGCCCAGCCCTCAGAAGAAGTTACTCAAATGACTGACAGAGATCGTTGCCAGCTGTTGTTAGACTCTCTGTTCTCTCTCTCTGCCAGGCATTCAGTTTGACAGAGTCAGAACACGGCACTCTAATGGAGAAAGTACAGAACACAGAGGTGAGAACAATCATCTAATCACCTTTCTTTTAAGAGTTTATTTTGTGCTATTCATTGAACAGAGTTAGTGATTATGTTATTTAGACGCCAATGACACCCACGCATGGTTTTACACTTGCTGTTGTATTTGAATACTGGTTTGACTGCCCTGCACAGCCCCCTGTATACTGTCTGATGGCCACGGTGAAGGAAGCCAAAGGTATCCTGGGAAAAGACATCAGTGGTAGGTTCCTTTCCATTCAGTCTCTCGGTCTCCTGCAAGCCAGATCTTTTCCTACAAATGATTGCAATTTAACTTGATTGATTTGTTTGTTGACAAGAATACAGCCCAAATAGGTAACCTCTTCTTTGCTTGAGATTACTATATCGTCAACTCTGACCTTGAAATCCTTTGCATTGCTAAGGGTATGATTGGACACAAAAATAATGGATTCTGCTTTACCAAGGTGTAATTGACAGTTTGTTATAGGAAAGCCAAGTGCGGAGTTCAGAACTGAGGGTTTCCTCAACTTGCATTTTGTCCTCGCCCGATACCAGGAGTTCTGAGTCATCAACGAACAATAACAAATTGCAGTTACAGGCTGCTTTCATGTCGTTAGTGTGTAGGAGGAACAGTAACTCTGAGGAATCTGGTGGGGATGTTGTCATGGCCAGTGGCCTTGGTTGGCTGAAGGGCGTTGAGTTTCTTTTTAGCACATCTTCAGTTTTTACCGATTTAAGTGTACTCATAGTGTGCTTGGATATGATCTATACCACAGAGAACTGAATATGCAAGTTTGTTAAGTTAATTACCATTGCCTAACCCTGTTGGTTAACAAACTTCCCTCACATTCAGTTCTCTACGGTATAGAACATTTTTTTCACTACCATTGCCACCTACCATTACAAATTTACCATTATTAATTAACTTAATGGTGGCAATGGTAGTGAAAAAACTGTTATGATACAGTTTTCCACCAGTTTGTCAGCAAACTGTTGAAACAGTTTGCCACCAGTTTGTCAGCAAACTGTTGAAACAGTTTGCCACCAGTTTGTCAGTAATGAGCGAGCCACCTAATGCTGAGGTTTGTAGTTTTAGTTTGTAGTTTGTTGTTGAAGCCTAATTGTTAGTGCTTCACTATAGAGTAGTGTTTCATTGATCTGTATTTGATTGTGTTGTGACAATAAACTGAGATTTATCATCAGAGGTTTAGCTTTGGGATAAATTACCTTTATCCATAGATTCAGTGGAGTTGCTGCCTATGTCTGAGAGTACATTCAAGTTAATGTTGGATCTCACATAGATGAGGAAGCCATATTTAAAGGGACCACCTTGTTGAGAGCATGAGCTGACAGTGATTGGAGTGTAGAAAAGCGTGGCTGATTTGGTTGCAATCAGCAGAGCTGTGATTGGTGTGGAAAAGTGTGACGCAGGTGCGTATGTCTCCTGTGTCCTGCATAAACTAACTCTAATTCTAATTCTTCATGTTTGATATTCCCATCAAGTACAATGATTCAAATATGTGGCCTGCTTCATGGTTTGATTATTGATAGTTGTATGTAGGATGAATTTATATGATGTATGAGCTGCAGTCATTAACAGTAATCTTTATCTTTATTTATAGAGTTGAGGAGTAGTCCATTGACCTGGCTTGCTTTGGATTATCAAACAAAGCAGAGGTTTCCTCTCAGGTTTGACGTTTCCAACAGACCTTCTGGTGCATTTCCACAGGTTTCAGTGACCCGTACTGTCTGCTAACCATCATGGAGGACGAGAAGGAGAGTCGCACAAGGCGCTCCAGAGCCAAACCCCGTAAAGCTATCGTGAAGGACGTGGTTTCAGATGATAAAATCTTCCATACGGAAGTAAAGAAACAGACTCTAAAGCCTATTTGGAACCAGACCTTCATTATGTGAGTCTGTTGCTTGTTTTATACTCCGAAAATAGCAATACCCAATTGGGTATTGCTGCAATCTACCATTGGGTATCTTTGGCACACAACACTGTTGTATTAACAATTGGGTCTGTGTGTGTGTGTGTGTGTGTGTGTGTGTGTGTGTGTGTGTGTGTGTGTGTGTGTGTGTGTGTGTGTGTGTGTGTGTGTGTGTGTGTGTGTGTGTGTGTGTGTGTGTGTGTGTGTGTGTGTGTGTGTGTGTGTGTGTGTGTGTGTGTGTGTGTGTGTGTGTGTTTCATCTCTGACCACAGAGAATTTGAGGACAGTGCAGGTGCCAGCTTCCATCTAGAGATGTGGTAAGATAATCACACAACTCGTCCTTGTCTGAACTATCTACTACCACATCTTCCCCCACTTTAATATTCATATCAATTGTGGACATTTTAGGGATAAGGATGAAGAGGTGTCTCTTGCACAGAAACTGGAGGAGTTCAACTTTCATAATATAAAGAGGTACTGTGCTCTCTGATCTCTTATACACTCCAGCAAGGAGAAGTACTGCATGTGACCTAGCAGGACATATGGACATTAAAGAAACTCTTACTGTGTTTCTTACCCGTTTTAGATTGATGAAGGATGCCAGAAAGGAGAAGGGCGAGGATGACTTCTTGGGGAATGTTGTCTTAAAGCTACAGGTACAGTAGAACATTTCCCGTTTTTAGCTCTGCTTGTTTTTCTCCACCCTTCTCAACTCTGAATAATCTCTTTCATGTCATTTGTTTATCAGATCTGGTTCATCTAGTATTTGTTTGTTTAACCCATTAAAACTGGGAAACCATCTGTGTCATTTTAGATTTAATAGCTAGATATATATAGCACATTGGCTCTCATACTTTGGCTATTCAAAAATAGCAGATATACAAGCTCATAGCGCGTCACTTCGTGCCGCGCTATGAGCTTGTAGATCTGCTATTTTTGAAAATTTGTGAAAATTTGTGCAAATCTTTTGAATATATATATTTTTAAAGCAAACATTTTTAACTCAAATCTTTGCTTCTGGGGGTCCCTGGCACAAAACATTTGATTTGGAGATGGGGGTCCTCGGTCAAATACATATCATTTTGGGGGTCCTTGGCATGAAAAAGTTTGAGCACCACTGATATAGCAACATCAGATTTTCAGAAAACATTTAGAAGACATTTGTAGAATCGGCCTCAGCTCAGATCTTAAAGGGTTTGTCACTTCACTGTCATTTGGGTTGCTGTACAGTACCAGATTAGTGGGAGTTAATACCAAGTCAAACAATGTCAGTATGTGTAATACAAATAATTACTTATACAAAGCACTATTTGACCTCCTGCTTTGGCGTTCCGAATCTGTCAACCTTCAGGATCTGCACTGTACAGAAGATAACTGGTATGACCTGGAGCCAAAGACAGAGACGTACCCTGACAGGGGCAAGTGCCATCTGAATCTCAAGTTCATCCACAAAGAAGTGAGTTTTAATCCAGTCATTTAACCTGTAACCGTCACCTGGTTTTCATGAGGAGAGTCGATGATGATGAGTTGACAATATATCAATAATGCTTTTACAGAGCAGATCAGAGTATTTTAGATGTAGTGATGGTCAATGCAATGAATTGATGATTGCTGATATATAATGATATTGAATTGCCAGATAGAAATATAGTGATGTATAGACAAGTCGTTACAGCTTTGATAAATTGATTTCACATACATCGAAGCACAAGGTGTTTTTGATGGCAAGACCATAGCACTGGTGGTGTGACATGTCATAACATCAATTAGGACTCACGGTATTCTTGACATTGGTGCCAACTTTTTACTAAAGCATAGTGTTGTTTGATTTTTGAACTGGAACTTTGCCACTGGATTTCAATCATTTCAGTACGGTATGAAGATTTACTTGTCTTCATACTTGAAACTTGCCTAAAATAGGCAATCCAACACACTAAATATTATTGTACAGGAATTCTTTGTCAATATACATTATTGTTCAATATAACATTATTGTTCAAGTTCAGGTTTCAAAGAAATGGACATTAGAGTTGAATATTTATTGATTATTTGCATGCAATTTCTTAAAATATAAAACCACATTGAGGATGTATATACAGTATAAAATACAGGTTTATAAGGGATATGTCTTTTATGTCTTGTGTGACTGACAGAGAGATACAACACTGAGTGCTGGCAGATGTGCCTATGTCAACTACTGTGGAATTCTACAGCAGTTTGTTCAGGCTTACATAGCTACACAACAGGTAAGGGATTGATCTAGTCCTCGTTCTTTATGTGGCACTCATGTAGACACAGTTTTCACATTAAACCTTATTTGATAATAAGATGAACAGTGCATACAACACCCTTCTCTCTCTCTCTCTCTCTCTCTCTCTCTCTCTCTCTCTCTCTCTCTCTCTCTCTCTCTCTCTCTCTCTCTCTCTCTCTCTTCCTCAGGGTTCTGATCCATGGAAGGGGGAGTTGTGCGCTGAGGCACAGGTCCTGTTGGAGCTCTATGCCACTCAGAATGACCTCTCACCTTTCCTGCAGGACTTGGCGTAAGCATCATCTTATATTAAAATTGGCTTAAGGGAGGACGCGGGCAGGCGGACCACGTCGTCGCGCTCGTGTCTCTATGACTCAGGCACTTTCAACGCCAGGTTGAAAGTGCCTAGTCTGTCTGTCGGTTTTATAAATGAATGAACCAATGAAAAGAATGAACAAGAGCTTGTGACTAATGAATCACTACATTGGATGCGGTGGATCACAGGTTCTTTGTTTCCAACGGTATTGGACATACAAGATTTACGACCAACAGCCACGATAAGGGTCTATATCTATAAATAAACAGGTGACACTGTGTGTTATTTTGGTGGTTAGAAAAAAAACTATTCTCCGTAGTGAGCTGTTATCCATCTGTACTCTCTCAGAGTTAAGGTTGATCCTTGATATTAGTCTCACTCAGTGCCCTTTGTTGGTGTGTGTAACCCTGACAGGAAGTGGGTTGCCTACAGTAAGCTGTACCAGACGTTAGAGGTGGACTCCTCTGTGCTTTTCCAGCAGATCACCAGCATAGAGTACCACTGGCGCCAGCAAGAGCTGCCTTACCAGCAGGTAATCATCACATTCATTCATTCATTCATTCATTCATTCATTCATTCATTCATTCATTACCACATGAGCCCTATAGTGCGTTGGTACTCAAACTTGGGGGGGTTCCAGGGGGTCCCCATGCAGCCAAATGTGTTAATATAGCGTCACAATAATTGTAACCACTTTAACCTTTTACACTTTGGCTATTAAAAAATAGCAGATATACATAGCTCATAGCAGCTATGAGCTTGTAGATCTGCTATTTTTGAAAAATCGTGAAAATGTTTGCAAACCTTTGTATATATATATATTTTTAAAGCAAACATTTGTAACTCAAATCTTTGCTTCTGTGGGTCCCTGGAACAAAATATTTGAGATGGGGGTCCGCGACCAAATACATATCATTTTGGGGGGTCCGCGACATGAAAACGTTTGAGAACCACTGCTAAAGGTGCACTGGTTCTCAACGTCGGGTCGAAAAATGGACCCTTAAGGGTCTATAACTCTGACAGTATACAATAGGTTATCTCTGGGACACCGGTCTAAACTGTAAAATCCTCGGTGTTAATTTAACTCTGGGAGTGTACAAATGGAACTGAAACTGAAAACATGAAACTTTGTCCGTCTCTGCTGTGTGCTTAGAAAAAGGAACTTGGGGACTCTTTACATGACTTCCTGCAGTACGGATTACATCTGGTGTCCAAATACAGAGACGTCTTCCCTCAGAGCGCTACTCTTAAACTACAGATATTGCTCAGGTAATGTGTCATTGTTTTTTTTATGTCACCTCTACGTGAATCTATTCTAGGTCTATAGTATCAACCCATAATGGTCAGTAACAAAATGGTCAAATGCACTTTTTTTCAGAATTCTGATGCAGATCTGTAAGACCCAGGCCTTTCAGAAACTGAACCCGGCCCAATTTGAACTCCAGAATGAGGTCACTGATGCTGTGCAGGTTAGTATACTCACCCTATGATCATTTATTATGGGCATTTGATGGAATTTTCTGTTTGGTTTTTGAACCCTAGCATCCCTATTCTGGGGGCGAACATTCAGCGAAAATAGCAGATCTGCAAGCTCTCAGTCTACTGTAGTATAGAGCCCTGGGGGACCCCGGTCAACTAAGTATATAGGGTTTAAGTGGTCAAGTTGCACAGTGAATCTTCTATTGCTAGGGGCCAAGATTTTTCCATTTCTTCCTCAGGAAGGGACACAGGAGTGGTTCACCATCCAGAAGGGTTTGCATCAGCCCATGACTAAGGTAAATGGTCTGGAGGTGCTTCTCGCTTGGTTTTCCTTGGTTTATTTCTGTGTCAAACCTTATTTTTACCTTAGTCTGTGTCATATCCATGTCAATATGCAGGACCTGTCAGAGACTATCAAAGCCCTCCTCAAGTTGACCGAGGAGGTGCAACAAGACATCAAACACAGCAAGGATGTGTGGAATAAAATATTTGTCAGGTACTGTAGGTTGGAGAGAAGTCACATAGGAGACTGGTATTCACTATAGCATAATGTTGTTTTCATGCTCATGCATATGGTGACGTACTGTATGTCTTGTCTTCACAGTACTGTTCAAATGGACCTGTTCACTATCGTCTATCAGAAACTGGAGTCTTTAGTAAGTGCCGAAAGCTAATTAATCATCTTGGTTCACATCTTGCCATCATGTTTTTCTACTTATGTTGATTCTCCCGCTCTCCCCTCCTTCTCTATTCTCTCCCTCTGCAGTTAGCTGAGGAGGTCAGGGACACTTTGTCCTTGCTGGAGGGACAGATGGACCAGGGTCTAGCCAACAGTCTGTTCCCCCTTTACCAGCTTCTGCAGGCCATACACAAAGACAAGGCCTTCTTACAGAAGAGGTTAGACACCTTGAAGTCACCCATTCATGTTCACAGCATATTCTAACAACATTTGGGACAACACAAGATCTAAAACATAAAATAAAATAAAATGCGATTAAATATTTAGATGCTGAAATAAATATGTCTAACTCTTGCAAATGATTTACAAACACTTGGTTCACGTTACAACAGCGCCACAATGGAGACGTTATGTGGGCAGAAATTCTATTTTTGATTGTTTCAGGAATAAGTTAATGGAGCTAACAAACTTTCATGAAGGGTTCAGAGACGCTCTTCCTTATTGGCTGAACAAGGCCTTCAGCACGACCAAGGACAGGGTGGAAAAAGCTGTACTGGTAGACCAGGTAAGGTGCACTCTTTGTGATGTATTCAGCATATAGTTTGTTTAAAACAGTGGTTTGGTATGCATTTGGCCATGGACCCCATCCATTTGGTTTCAAACTATCAATAATTTAGCTGGGAACCCCCTGGGACCACCTCAAGGACCCCTGGGAGACCCCACTTCGAGAACCCCTGCCCTGGTTTAAAAGTGCCACTTTGCCACATTTTTTTAAGAATCCTATTGATCTGTTGTGAGAAAGACATGAAAATCAGACACAAAACTGTCCATTGCATGTGATGTCAAAGGCCTCTAGGAAAAGCCCTGCCAGCCTCGGTGAAATGCACTCTGCTTTCCGCCAGATTATGCGTTTTGCATTGGCTGGCAGGTACAGTACCTCCTGAGTAATTGTTTTCTCCCTATTAACTTCTAACCCCATCCATAATCCTAATTCCAATGTTTCAATATTCATGTTCAACGCAGCTGCAACCGCTGCAGACTGGGGCAGTGCCCGTCAAACACAGCTCATCAGCAGTAGACCTGGTGACGTGCATGCAGCCCATCTGCAAGATGTGGGAGCAGCTCTCCTGGCCTGACCCAGAAGAAGCCTTCATGCTAATGGTCAAGATAACTGAGGTAGTGTAGGCTACTGTACTGCATATCACCCACTGTAATGGGTATTTTCACTGTGACATTTTTCATGTGTCTGTCTTTTCAGGATGTGTGCAAGATCATGGCAACGTACTGCCATATTCTAAAGGAGAGGGTCAGGACACTGTCTAAGACCTCGGACCCCGGCAGTGCCATCAACATGGTGAGCGGAGGCATGGATAGAGACCTGCCAGCCTGTTCTGTATCCAAACACGTATCCTGTGCTTCCGAAAGCAGTAAACCACCAAATGTCCCCCCTCTGTCTGCAGCTGTGCGTGGTGGTAAATGACCTGGAATATTTGCGGTTGTTCGTGGACCGTCTTGACACCCAGCTGAACTGGGCGGGGCTTCAGGAGCGCACTCGTACAGTGATCGCAGAGAGCCAGTTCCACAACACGCTGCCCTCGCAGCTGGAGCAGGCCCAGTCACTCCTCAGACGAGAGATCCGCTCTGCTCTGAACACCCTGGGGAAACAGGTGGGTGAATAGACATTATACAAACCAAGTGTTATTTTATACTTCGTTGCACAACGATCGCACTTTTGTGACGAAAAGAGAGCTGAGCCAGAAGGCAAAGCTCTCGATATACAGAGCAATCTTCTTTCCTACTCTCACCTATGGTCATGAAGTGTGGGTCTTGACCGAAGAAGAATAAGATCGCGAATACACGCGGACGAAATGAGTTTTCTTAGACGGGTGGCCGGCCTCTCTCTTAGAGATAGGGTGAGAAGTTCAGTCATCCGTGAGAGACTCTAGAGTAGAACTGCTGCTCCTTGACTTGGAAAGGAGCCAGCTTAGGTAGTTCGGGCATCTAGTACGGATGCCTCCCGAGCGTCTCCCTAGGGAGGTCTTCGCTGCACGTCCCACAGGGAAGAGGCCCCCTGGCAGACCAAGGACCAGATGGGGGGATTATATCTCCACACTGGCCTTGGAACGCCTCGGGATCCCCCATGTTACTCTGGAAAGGGAAGACTAGAAATCTCTGTTGGAACTGTTACCCCCGCGACCCGATTCCGGATAAGCGGTTGGAGATGGATGGATGGATGGATGGATGAATGCACACCGATATCATGAAAAAAATTATGACAATAGCCGATATACAACCTCACAAGTCAACAACATCGGCTATTTTCACTATTTTTTGTTTGTTTTACTTTTCGCCTATAATGACATTCCCAAAATAGGGATTGATTATTAATCAATGATTTTATTATCGATTATATTTTATAAACAAATCAAATTAATTAGTTCGATTAACTGTTGCGGCCCTAGTCTTGACCATTCGTCTCTCTCCTCAGCTGAACACAGACATTGAGACTCATATAAGAAGCATGGGCACGAGGCGGAGGCTGCCCTCCAAGTCCACTGAGGATGTAAGGATACTCTTCATCTTTCATTTTCTTACTCCTATGTTTCCCAAACATAGGCCCGGCACACGCCTACCCATGATATCTAGTGACTTTTACATGCTTTTCTACTTCAGGCCGTTGGCCCTCTGATGAAGTACCTGGAGAGAGAGCTGCAGTATATGAATGAAAACCTGGTCCAAGAGAACTTCAACAGGTATGGCACCTCCTTACAACTGATGATTTTTATTCTATAGAATCTCATGTGATATTGGCCCTTTTCTAGTATCCATGTATATTTCTGTATATTGCTTTGTAATTGTATTTTGTTCCCGGGTCAAGTTTGCTGACCCCTCTATGGATGAACTCAGTGGAGACCATCTACCAAATGATGACTCAGCATCCACACCAAGAAGGGCTCATGGTGTTCTGTCAGAGATTGCAGTATACTCTTCAGGTTGGTCCACAACCCTAGCAGTTTATTGAAGACTATAGAGTAAAACACGTACATGTACAGTCAGCAACAGCACACTATGCCCTTGGGAATTACTGAGTCACTATGCTTAAAACCTTTAGTATATGTGTTTGATATATCTCACGCACCCTTCATTTGATTGAATGGTGGTATTGTATTTCAGTGCCTCGAGCAAAGCTTTCACGCAGAGGGAATCGGCCTTCCACTGGAAACCCTCCACACTGAAGACTACAAGGTAAGTATCTACAAGTTGCCCATCTACATTGTCCAATAACCAAAGCAGAACGTTTCAGTGTCTATTTTCTCTCTTGCCCATGCAGCGTCTGAAAGTTCAGTTGACACACAACGGTCTCAGCTGTCAGCAGCTCATAGAGAGATTCCTCGACATGAAAGTATGGGACCAGGTGAGGTCCTTAATTCCATTTGAGAAAAATCAACCCTTCTGTGGATGGATGCGTTTTTGCTCATACTTAACCACCTAAACCAAATGTCTTACTTCATCGTACGATGGTGTCACTCTGTAAAAACACCAGATCTACAAGTTTACGGGGTTATAGATCTTGGTCGCGAAAAGTGGGTTGAAAGTGGTTAATCTTATCTTTCCATCCTCTATGCACGTCTGTGCTGTAGAAAGTGTACAGTGGAGAGAAGTACGGTGCCGTCACACTCCTTACATCCTACAGGAGATCAGACCACAGACTGCGTGTTGAGGTTTTGAACGCAGCCAACCTCCTGCCACTGGACTCCAATGGTGAGAACACACTGAAGCTACGCTACTGCAATAGGTGGACACATACAGTACTGTGTATGTAGACATACAGTACACTGTCTATTTGCCATTGCATCCAACACTTTAATGGTATATTCTCCTGCAGGTTCTAGCGATCCATTCGTGCAATTGTGTTTGGAGCCTCGGCACGTCTTCTTTGAGGTGGAGCCTCGCCGTACCCAGATCAAGAATTGCGACCTCAACCCCCTGTTTGAAGAGTCCTTTGAATTGTATGTTGTTGCCGTCCGTCTGCAGGCCAGATTCGTAACAGTCTTCTCCAATAGTTTTTGTCATCCTCTTCTCAAAGGGGGTGGAAGCGATATGTTTTTGTGAAGAAAGAAGTTAAATCACTACTATAGTGTTTGTTCAGTATGTCAGGCCCTGTGAAAGGGCCTGACATCCTTGTCACACAGTGCTGAGAGGGGCCTGTTGTGACAAGGCCTGACATCCCTGTGACTGATTACCATAGATATAGAGGAAACAAAAAATATCACTTACACCCCTTTAACTTACGTTTTCTTCACCCTCACCTCTGAGTGTCATTGACACTCCCACACCCATTCATTTTGTCGGTTTGACAGGGAACAGGGCCACATTTACATTACTGCGAATGCACAAAGCACGAGCCAACCAATTCCCCATGTGTCTGTCCCCATAACGCATTGTGTTCTCCCTTTCCATTCCTCACTTTAACAGCCTGGTATCACTGGAGCAGTGCCGGGCTCTGGGAGCGTGCCTGGTGGTGACGATTCTGGATCATGACACTCTGAGATCCGATGATTTCGAGGGTGAAGCGTTCCTGGCCCTGAAGGCCGTGCCGGGAGTCGGTGGTGGCGGAGGTGATGAAGCCGATGGACATAGCTCCCAGCCGGACGCCACCCCTGCTCAGATGCGCCTGCCCCTGATGCATCCCAAGCCCAATGGTATGTATATAAAACCTGATGTATACTTGGTGACACAGCCGAATGACCACGTATACATTAACTTTCAACCTGGCGTTCCTGTTTTGGCCATGTCAAATAGCTAAAATAGCCGATCTACCATTCAAAACGGGTCGCAATGTGAAGCATTGTGAGCATTTGGATATTTTTGAAACAGAGCTGAAGTGGTTAATTTGTGTTTTTGACTGGTTTCACAAATAATACTTTATTTTTAACACAGCCAGTGATGTCAAACTTTTTTTTTTTTTGGTATTAAATAATATGACATTTATAAACAATTCATTTTGGAACACACCTGTTTAAGTCATATGGAAATGCATTCATTGTGAATGTCAATTTAAAAAAAGTTTTATGTTTCAATTTTTTTCAGATGACAGCTTGAAGTTGCTGGAGTCCAGGAAAGGAGACAAGGAAGGACAGGCCTTTGTGAAAAAGCGCAGATTGAGAGAGAAACAGTCCATGGAAGGGGTCCAACTATAGTTCAAGACATACATACATACACTCACACACGTCACGCACGCTTCGTCCAAAAATATACAATTTGTTTTAATGATCTATATGAAAAAGCCACACAAAATTAAACACTGGAGTTGGATGTGTTGTGCGGGTAGTGTGGACTGTTATGACAAACATGGGTACAAGAGACCATCACAGTGATCATGAACTCTCACCTGCAATTAAACCCCCTACACACACAAATACATATACCCTTAAGCCTGATTTATACTTGGTTGTGCATCGAAAATAGCAGATCTGTAAGCTTATAGATCATAGAGCTTGTAAAGCAAGAAAGCAAGTATAAATCAAGGCATTATACCCGCATCTGGTTCCCAATACCTCATCTAATCAGTGCAAGAGAAAAGTATGACATCACTGAACTATGTATAGTATTATATTAGACTACATTTGACACAATGAAATGTCAAAAGAAAAAAAAATATGGCAGAGAAAACCGCAATACATTTGATTTATAAAATACAAATAGGCTGGTTTTGACAAAAAGAGACTTGTATTGTTGAGTTAACATAAAAAAGCGTTAAACTGCTAATGAAAAAATACTGTATATGTAATTTTAAAGTCTACACACATTGACTGAGTACAATTGTCTTGATTGTGTTAACATGCTCCCCTGTTCCAGTTGACATAGAGGAATATTACAGACAAAACCTGAGTGTCCCTCAACAGAGCCCATCTGTTGTCAATTTAAAAAAAAAAAAATCTTCCTAAATTTTAAATATTTTATTATCATCATCATCAAACAGTAATCACTGATTTGTATCTTTGCTTTGCTAGAAACCTATGAAAAATAGAGAATGAAAAATGAACAGAAAAGTCTTTACATGCACTACCAGCAGGCTGGTATTACGAGATGTAGCATTGTGAGATGGCTGTCTGGATGACGTTGCCTTTCATTCGGGGCAATAACTCATGATATCCCTAAAATTGTTTGCCATAAGATAATATTAAAAGGTTCATGAAATCCTAGGCTGATCTTGTAGTTTGTTTCCCTGTATAGGTTAAAAACTGCAGTTGGGTAAAAACATGGAAAGCTAATAAGCAATGCAGCTGCGACTAAAAACGTGTTAGATGTATGTGTCCAGAGCCAATGTACGAGCAGACCAGACAGTAGTCAACAGTATTGTTAATGCTTTCCCTTTGGTACACCTAAATCTAACAAACCCATTATTAATTATATTAGCTGCAGCTGCTTTGCTTGAGTGTACTATAAGGTCAGACTTATGGAGCGTGCCCTTCTGTAGTTTTTAACCTGAACCGGAAAACACAAACAAAAAAAATCAGCCTACGGTATCATTCTCCTTTAAGTTGAGCTGATCCTGAATCGTCATGTGTGAATACTGTGTATGTGTCGATTAAAGATGAAATAAAAAGCTATTCTTTGGGTTCATTTTGCTACTCGTGAACAGGGGTAGAGAACAGTGAGGCTGGTCAAGAGCATCATTGTGTCACACTTCTTGTATAATATCTAAAATTAGAGGTGGGATCTTGGGTAGATGGTCTTGGAAAATGACCATTTACCCTATGACCGGTACATTAATCTGCACACCTTGTATTCAAAATACAAAACCTTAAAGATAAGTGCTCGCGCCATAGCAAAATTGTAAATGGACCCAGATTCAACTCGGATTAGCGATTCCCGTAATAAGCTGGTCTCTGTCTAGAATCAGGATTGACTGGTCTGGAATCAGTGTTCTGCTGGGTGCTGGGGGCTGGGGCTTTGATCAGGTCAAGAGAGCTGCTGCTCCAGGGTCTGTTCTGGGCAGAGGGGGCACTCCGTGGAGGTGGAGCAGCGTTCACACTGAAGTCCGTGGCCACAGGACAGAGACATGGAGCCCTGTTCTCCACACGTCACACAACACTGCCTCTGCTTCCTGTACAGTACCTTGGGGGAAAAGAAGATCAAACGTTTAGACTTGAACACTGAGCATATTAACCACTTTTCAACCTGCCGTCCCTAATCTGGACATTTTCTAAAATTGGGAAAAAAAAACGATTGTTAGGGATCGTTGTGAGCCTGTAGATCAGCAATTTTTTCCTATTTGTCGCACAACAAACCAAAAATCCTGAAGAGGGCATCAACAAGTGTCATTTGGTAGCGGCGGACATCTTTGGGGGGTATAAAACGGGTTGACTTAACATTGACCGAAACAAGTATGGCTGCAGCTACTATGCCACGCCCCCCCGTGGTGACGACGCGTTGGCACGCACTATATAGTGCTTAAGCGGTTAATCTGCTATTGCTATTAAATGGGGTTTACATCTTCACAAATTTCTTTTGGCATGTTCTCGTCTGTAGCCTACAAGAATATTGTGATTCGTGAGGGGTCATTGGATTGAGTGGACATTAGGCATACATATGGGTGTCATTACCTGTTCTACAGTGTGTAGACAGGTACAGAGCTGGGCCTGTAGGCTGATAATCGACTCGAGGGGCAATCTGTGCAATAGCTGGAGTTGGTGAAGTGCCAAGTGGGGGTTTTCTCCACTTCTCAGGCTGTCCAGGGCCTCCTGTAGGAGGGTGGCCTGCCTCTGTGTCTCCTCCTCGGCCTGCCTCGCCCTCTCTGCTTCCATGGCTAGGCGCCCGGCATGTGCCCGAGACTCCTCCGCATCAGCTTTCAGGGCCGCCCAAGTCTATGAGAGAAACGTGGGAAAACGTCAGTGGAAAACGCAAGATGAAATCATGCTAATCACAGCAGTATAATCAAACATTTGATACATTATTCAATACTACATTTGATAATTCAAGCTCACAATGCGTCGCCATGTGTGTGAGCTTGTGTGCTATTATTGATTATCGAAGGGTTTCTTGTGCCAACTCAATCAGGCACACACTGTACTCGGTGCACACATATCCCCACTACCTACCTACCTGTGCAGTGTGTCTCCAGCTATGGTCCCAGTGTTTAAGGGCCCTATGAGCTTCGTCCAGCTCTTGTTTGAGTCTTGCGGTGTCTGCACTGGTTCCGGAGGGCAGCAGAGTGGGAGGGGTGCCCGGCGATCCCTGGCCTGAGGGGAAGTGTTCCCATATACTACTGTTCATACCGTTCAGACCTGCGGAGGACAGAGTGTACTGTTGAAAGTCAAGTTGGTGGGTTAGCGTTATTCGTCATCAGATTATACAGACCAGCAATAACATGTCACCCCACACTCCCAGGAGTAAAAGCAGAACTTAAAAGGGTATATAATTTAGATAACATTTGTATGAAAACAAGTAATAAAGATGAACTAATACATCCACAGAGCTGGATGTATCAGTGGGGGGAGTGAAATACCGTAATTTTCGCACTATAAGCCGCACCTGAATATAAGCCGCAGTAGCTAAATTGAATGATTTGTACATATATAAGCCGCACTGGACTATAAGCCGCGGGTGTAAAATCCATAGATTTAGGAGGTCCCCTAGTGGCCGTTAGCTGTAAAAATCCATAGATAAGCCGCACCGTTATATAAGCCGCAGGGTCGAAAAATGGGAAAAAAGTCGCGGCTTATAGTCCGAAATTTACGGTAATCGTTTTCATACATTTTCTGGGCCATCAACAGCCCACAATTATTGGTTTGTTTACCTCTGTACAACGTAAGCTGACGACAGCCATTATCGATTTATTTTCCGGGGGATACGGTATTCTTTTTACCCAAAATATATTTTTATAAGGCAGTCGCGTTACGATGTTGCAGACTACATGGGGGGAAATAGCTAACCGTATACAACAGTGGTGCTGTAAAAGTGTGACATCTAGTGGCTGAATGTCGTCTAGTGCCACTTTAAGTGCGTTCTCTTGGTAAAGTTCCACAAACCTAAGGCGCTATGAGATGGTCCAAGGAAGCTGCTCTCTGATTGCCCTGGTTGTGACAGGTGAGTGGAGAAGAATGGAGAGGCGTGTGCTCTGATTGGGGGAGAGGGCGACGGGGAGCTGAAAGGTGCGGAGCTGCTGAGAGATCCTGGGATATTGACTGGTGCGGAGCTTTGAAGCTGGTTCCCTCCTAGAATAAGAAGAAATGGTAATAAAAATACTTTACTTTTCAATAGCTGTGCATAATAATGAGGACATTACGGGATGATAACCAAGAATGTAATATAAGCATAGGGCTGTCACCTGAGCTCAAATTCAGAATCAACGATGACCGTTAACAAGACACCAACGCATTGTAAACTCAACCGGCCAGTCTGCCGTCTCAACCAGCTAGCTTAAACGATGCCATTAACAGGCAAGAGGAAGTCCCAAAAATGGAATGCTTGTCCTGCACACTAACCCCCCAGTCTCATCAACGTCTCAACGAGGTACATATTGCTCATACAGTTACAATTATGTCAAATAGGCTACAATGACCAAATAATGACCAGATACTTCACTTCCTTCATTCTTCTGAAAGGTGCATAAGCGCTGTTAAATGCTGACCATGTGCTACATGTATGTATGTACTTTGTTTTGGGATGTGCATTAATTTAATTAATGACAGTAGCTAGCATCAGTCAGTGCTTTAACAGCACAATAACAGTTCACAGTAGATACTACTGTTATTGAATGGCTCAGGCATGATGAAATGCATTCCATTCCAAGTTTCAGGACAACAATATCAAATAACTGTAATAATAAGTATAAAGAGAGTAACATTTCATATACATTGTGGGTTAATAATGAATACATATTTTTGGGGGCGTGACATTCATGAGGGACATGCTGGCCACATCCTTCACACCCACATCTCAGAAATGCTGAGGAAGGTTTAGGGCTGAAAGTCGGCCATTTCCTTCTGCTGTTATGCATTATTAACAAGTGTTACATACTTGTTTGTGAGTGCTGATGAAATTATGTAAGCATAAAAGGGCACTTTCTCCTATGAAGGTAATCGGGCAGGTGCTTGGGCACTGGTTGGCTCCTATCGTATGTGTGCATGTGCCTGGTCAACGAATAAAGGCATGAACTATAACAACTTCATAACATTGTCATAATTATGTTTTGAGAGGCTTGTAATAACTTGTGACAAAATATATTGGAAATTGTGGGAAATATATGTCTTATAACAGTGTCACGACATGGTCTATCTCAGTGGTGTCAAACTGGTGGCAAGTTGATTTGGGGAAATACCATCTCGAGCTGATCTCAGACCACTCTCTCGCTGCTATCACTTGTTGCAGGCAGTTTGTTGGGTAATTAAGAAAACAATAGACGGTAGTTAACCACCCACTGTGTGCAAATCCAGTCAACCCCCCAATTTGTCTCAGAGTAAGTAGCGTAGCGAGCCACTCTCATGCTTCAGCGGTCTTTGCAGTCTGTTAGTGTTGCTAATGGAAATAATTAGACAGTCAAGGCATTTGTCCCCGTGAGATTTGAGTATGGTTGCCAGGTGCGTCCATTGCATTCACAAATGGACATGGATGTATTCTGTATTCAATTATGATTATGAATAAGTTATCAGATGTTGTTCAATGTTAACTTTGGTTGAATAAATGTATAGAAACGGCAATTTGTAAATTTCCGGATTACTTACTTTGTATGTAATCCTGCTTATCCTAAATTATGTTTTCTTCTTGTCAAAATGGATAAACAGTTAATAGTTCGTAATATATAGTGTGATGTACCATAATGTGTAATGTAATTATCTTTTTGTTAAAATGGATTTTATGAAATTGTTTTAAAAAAAAAATCATTCAGGAACCAGTATCGAAGGGAACGTATCGGTATTGAAAATGTCTGAATGATACTCAGCCCTACAAATTAGTAATTATATTGGAAGCTACAGTATGTGCATTCACGTCTAGATTTAGTGTGTGTGTGTGTGTGTGTGTGTGTGTGTGTGTGTGTGTGTGTGTGTGTGTGTGTGTGTGTGTGTGTGTGTGTGTGTGTGTGTGTGTGTGGTTCACTACCCAGCATCACTCCCACACTAGGCTGAGAAGAGCTGCTCTCCAGGCTCCTCTCCAAGGCCGACACGCCAAAATCATTCAGGTCCAGATCATCCAGGGCTGACTCTATATAAACAAAAGGGAACCAACACACTGTTTTAGCTTCACAGTCACTGTTAGTGACTTTCCTTCCACATTATCATCAATCCTTGTCGCACAGCAGGCATTGCACTCTTGCTTAACCTCTTGAAGCCTAGGGTCTCTATTCTTGGATGAACATTTGCCAAAAATAGCCGATCTACAAGCTCCCAACGCGTCCCAGCGCAGCGTGTTGCGAGCTTGTAAATCGGCTATTTTTGGCGACGAAATTTGAGTGAAAAAAGCAGGTAATATTAATAGACCCCTGGGAGACTCTAGTCAATGAAGCCCATCCCAACGGCATGAGCATTGACACCCTGCACATACTGACTTACCCACAACCGACTCCACAGTCTCACTGGTAGGGTAAAAGGGCAGGGCGTTTGCGTTCATGCCTGAGGAGAGGCCTGGTCCTGGAGGACCAGGAGGGGCAGGACTGGGCGGGGTGGCAGCCAGGCTTGAGGGGATACTGGAGGATAGACTTAAAGGGCTTCCCACTGGCAGAAACACTAATAAGTCCTGTAGAAGACAAGTTACACTGTTAGTATTGCATCCCTGTAGTATGCACATAAATGAGCCACGTATGGATATAAGACATGTCCAGAAAACTGTAATCGTACCTGTTTGCTGTGAGCAGCTGACACCATTTCTCTGTTACGCTGCTCCAGAGCAAAACTTCTTTGTTTTGCCTAAAACGACACACACAAAAAGAAACTAAATAAACACCAGACTAGTACATGCTCTGACCATTAGTACATGCAGTTCATGGAGGGTTTCCTTGAGTAGTATCTAGAAAGCTTGTTTAGAGTTTGCTGCCATCTAAAGGTTAAAAATCATATAGACCAGGGGTTCTCGAACTTCTTTATACCACAACCCCATATTATGAGGGATTTTTTTTGCTGTGTCGCAACCCATAGTTTGAGAACCGCTGATATAGGCCTTGGTACACTGTGATTCAAGCAACACGGCTGCAACTAGGGCTGGGCTATATATCGATATTGTGAGGGATATATCATATCCCTCATATTTTGGAACCCGATATGGCATACAGTGTTGTCTTCTCCTGATTTTAAAAGGCTGCATTACAGTAAAGTGGTGTAATGTTCTGAATTTACCCGACTGTTGTAGCCGTTATATTATTTGCCTTTACCCGCTTAATTATTATATAGGCATTCATTCTGATTATGTATCATCATTGCGTTAATATTTTGTAAAAACACCAATAGTCATCTTCAAATTAAATATTATATTTGATTTTGTCCCATCTCCCAGCTCTAACTGCAGCTGATAAAATGTATAATGGGTGTTAGATTTAGGTGTGCCATTGTGATCATGGCAATGGACTCTTTTTACAGATGTGTCATAGCAAGGCAAACACAGCTGCAGTTAATTTAATTAATAATCAGTTTGATTTATATATACCAAAGGCCAAGTACTGACAGTAGTCAATAGTATTGTCAATGCTTGCTAACTGGCACATAAATGTACCAACATTTTATTAGCTGCAGCTACTTATCCTGCTACAACATGACTGTGAAAAAAGTCCATTGATTGGCACACTAAATCTAGCACACCCATTATTACGTATACATTGTTTTATTACCTGCAGCTGTGTTGCAGCATCCCAAGCTCTGCATACTTTTTTTTTCTTTTACTTTTAGATGGCAGCAAATTCACAAAAGTGGCATACGTTCAATATGGTTTCTGATTTAAGACTTTTGTATCTGCATTAAACTCGATGTTTTGGTAAGTGAAGACAGTGTGCGCGACTTTCCTTTTTTGCTCTTCTCAAGTTCATTACTGCCGACACACCTGTCCATTTGAGTAG
Source organism: Gymnoscopelus braueri (assembly GCF_963280865.1). Lineage (NCBI taxonomy): Eukaryota > Metazoa > Chordata > Actinopteri > Myctophiformes > Myctophidae > Gymnoscopelus > Gymnoscopelus braueri. Next base: position 33,415,366 of record NC_137617.1, on the reverse strand, counting down.
GTGTGCAAAGTGACTTTTTCTACTCTTTTTCTAAGAAAAAACTGCAAGCAGAAATTCTACGGTAATCTCTTGTCCAAATTTCTCATGGTTGAGAATTTCGCAGGATCAATAAAAGGTCCATCTATCTATCTATCGGTAGGTTTGGACTGTGTTACAATTATTGACGTTTTCAAGAGCAACCCCTGTTGTCTTCTACTGTAGGCCTAGCCTATATGACGTTGCTGTTGGGAAGAAACCTCGTATCTCCATATTTACATTTTTTAAATGTTTTTCCCCCCCGTAAATGAATGCCCTACTTTGTGTGACTTTTTGTCACACAAAAATACAGAAAATAGCCGAACTACACAACGCATCACCTTGCTCTAATTCTGAAAGTGTTCAATAGGCGAAAGTGTTTAAGTGTGTCTGTGGGGTTTATACATTTCGAACCAATGAAAACTATTAACACGAGCTTGTGACAAATAATAACTACATTTGATCTATTGGTCCACAGGTTATTCTTTCCATTTCCTGAAAAATAACAGTTTTGGACATATACATGGTTTTCACCCGACAACGGCGACGATACATGGTTGTTGCACCATGGCAGGGGTCCCCAACCTGAGGTCTGTAGACCCTTCCCTTGGGGTCCACGATGCCACGCCTCACGAAAATGTTTTATATGATGATATTCACAACCATTCATTATCTGTGGACGAACCACCTTCAGTCCCATCTCACACTGCTATTTCTCACTCTCCTAAGAAAACAAAAGGTGTTGCGAGCGACACCTCAACCTATTAACATGCATTGTCCACTGTCTGATGGTCAGGTTTAGCATTACCAAAAAAGGGCTATTATCATATGGATGTAAAGGAATGCTTTTCATGCAGTGCTTTGCATGTTGGAGATGGAATTCTTCCAAAGCAGCACTGCCATGACAGCTCAATTTCCCCAGTGGGATCAATTAACCCATTCAATCCGGGAACGCATCTGTGTCATTTTAGATTTCTTTGGCTATTAAAAAATAGCAGATTTACAAGCTCATAGCGCAGCACTCGGTGCCACGCTATGAGCTTGTAGATCTGCTATTTTTGAAAAGAAATCGTGAAAATGTGTGCAAATCTTTGCTTTTGGGGTCCCTGGAACAAAATATTTTGAGTTGGGGGGGGGGGGGTCGCGGATATACAAAAATAATTTCAACCTACACAGGTCTTCCTCCCTCAGTTAACGTAGGGTTAGGAGACTTGCACTACAAGGACACACTTCTAAATGTCACAAAGCAAATGATGTCCCTCATTTTATTCCCAAAAACAATTTCTCTCACCTGATCCTCCCTCTCGAATCCAGGTGCTCTACCGTAGCCACCCTCTCCAGCCCAGGGAGACAGAGGCTCTCCCCCTCCGCCCATGTCTTCACACAGTGATAACACCCTGCCCAGCAGACCTTGTTCCGCTACGCCTGCACCTCCAGAAGGGGAGAAAGCATCCGACATAGACCCCGTCCCCGACCCAAGCCCGGGCACCAAGTTGGGCCCGCTGGGACTCGAGGAGGCCTCCTGGGCAGGATGGGGGTCTGCTGGTCTGGGAGGAGGAGGGGAGCTGGGGGTTGGGAATGATGGCTCTTCAGTAACAAAGGGTTCTAGAAGAGAGGGACACAGGAGCCAGTCAGCATTTTGTTGCTGGTTTGTGACTTTGCTAACAGGTACACATAAAAAATAAAATCTTACAATGGGTGTTAAGTGAGCACAGTTTACAGATTTAATTCAAAGCCTTACTCTCAATATGTGCAAATGCACAGAAGGGCCCTCTGGGACAGCTGCCAGACTGCTGCATGTCATTGCACTTGGTGGATTTATAGATCTGTGGCAGAATGAGATCACAACAGCCATTAACATCTGCCCTCAAATGATCTCATCTAAATCACACACTTCAGCTTGAGTCAACAGTGAAAGCGACGGACCTCTGGGTGAAACTGTTGTTCTGTGCGTGTGTGGCAATATTGGCATCCCTCTGCCCCCTCACATTTACTGGGATCTCCCCATTCTTCGCTGTGTTTCACCGATGGACACGGCAGCGCTCTGTGGTAGCAAGAGCAAAGACCCAAAACAATGTTAGATATCAGAATCCTATTATATCCGTAGTTCTCTCACTTGTGCATTTTTGTCGTGGGCTACCTGTATTTGTGTTTGTGTGGACTCCGTCTCCTGTCTTTACTGTTATGGTAGTATGGACAGGCGTAACCTTGGCGACACAGGCGAGGAGGCTTTTTACAGAGCTCGGTCTTATAGTGGGACAGCACGTAGGTGTTATCTGAGGAGGAGAGTAGAAGAGACAGCACAGGGTTGGTTGAAAGACGTCACATGAAATCTGGCAGAAACATTTTACAGAAACTAAAGAGAATGGGAGCACAAGTCAAGTTTCAACAAGTAGTATTTTTACTGGGTGCAGAAAAATACCAGCACTCAGGGAATTTTTTATTTTGGTAGGCCACAGGCAGCTGTGCCAACCAAAATGGACTATGGCAGGGGTACCTAAAGGACTTTTCCAGTGAGTGCTGGTCTTTTTTGTTTATATTTGACAGAAATACCTGGTCCTATACCAAACTGACATCAATTGTAATTGTTTTACAGTGATGTCATGGACTTGCCTTGCCAGCGTGGCTCCTCACTCAGGATTTTCTCGATGAGGGCGGTACTGGCTGCCTGTCCTGACTGACCATCGCCACCTCCTCCCCCGCCCTCTGTGGGCCCCGCGCCTCCCTGAGACTCAATCACCTGGACCTCCCTGTGACAAAAAACCCAAATGAACACATAAATGCACAGCACAATCAGAAACATGAATTTATGTGTAGAAGACAGTTGGCTAGGGATGGGACGATATGAAAATTACATGTCACGATTATTGTGGCAAAAATAATTGCGATTAACAATATTATTGCGATAATATTAAAATGCCACTTTTGTTAATCACTTGAACCCCCCCGCCATCAGCAAAATAACAGATCTACAAGCTTACAACGCATTGCAATACAACACACTGTGAGCTTGTAGATCTGCTACTTTTGGCCAACCATTTGTGTGTAGTGAAATAAGAGCGTACCAATTATGAGCGTTTTTAAAAAAACGATAAACGATAACAACGATTATCGTCCCATCCCTACAGTTGGCTACACATTCCAGTTGTGCTCTCAGTCTCTGTTGTACCTGATGTCATAAACAGGGCTGCGCAGGTCATGTGATCCATGTGCAAAAGCGCAGTGGGAGCCGTTCTTACTGCAGTGGCCCTTCGAGTCCGTTTCGTGGATACATGACCCTGTCTTGTAATAGCGGAGGTGATATCTGCGTTCTGTGTCCCCTGCTGTCCGATGTAGGAATGGACATCTGGAACACACAAAAAAACAGGGAATTTCTATGATTTGTACTGTATTGCGATATCCAGTTTTTTTTTTTAATGAAAATATTTCACGCCATCAACATTTTGTTATTAGAGTTTAGTTGTAATTACTGTGAGAGTAGTAATTAAGTTGAGGCTTTTATAGTAAAACTATTCTACATGTTAAAACTGATATAAATTGATATACTGATATAAACTGATCATCAATTTACTGATATGAGTTGAAAAGGAAGTGCGTATGACCTCAGAGAGATCATATCTTTACTAGTCTTCTTTCTATGCAATAACTCTTAACTGAGGTAGCAATGCCTCTACCAGAGTAAAATATTTCAACTCTCTTTCCCACTCTTGATAAAAGTTTGCAATAAACAAAACATTTCAATATTTCTACAAAATATCTGCGACTGTGATATGAACCAAGGTAATTTTGAACACTGCTTGAATTGTATGCATGATATCTATCACAATACTTTCTAGGAAACCATCTGAAAAATACAGCCTCTTGCGACATGGCACGGATATTGATTCAGTCAATATTGTGATTTCTGTTCTATTCTATTTGCTATCTGTGTAGTTCTACTAACTTATTTCTTGCTCAGTTAGAAACCACGATCAGAGCTGAAAGGTACAACATGAACCCAACTGACCCACCCAGTATTGGCTCATTAGCATTATGTTTGAAGCGTCTGCACACTCAATCTCTTATCAGGGCATTTACAGGTGCTGTAGGTAACATGGTTATTCCCCACGTCCTGTGTCTGTCTTTAACTCCTTGTGTTTAAATCAAGGTGATAATGGTTCAGCACATTTCTATCTCCATTCTCAACATGAGCCCAAGCAGTGGGAGAATAGCGTCTTCATTTGCGAATGCCACCATGAATAGTGAATGATTTAAATATGAATGTAGTGAAACTATTCTCTGAACTTCAACTTCTTGTCAGGCAATTGTATGACTCTGTAAAAAAGAAACCTGTTTTTCCGCATTAATGCAAATGAGTTTAAATGTTTCCATGAGGGCTGATCACTTGGGGCTGACATCAACAAAAACAAAACTATTACAACACACAATTTTCTAATATATATATATTTTTTAAAGGAGGTCTGCACAAATAACTTTTCCAATTGTTGTGGTGACAAATATTAGCCGCAACTACATTAATCTGGCTCACCAGCAGTTTTCACTGTGCATTTCCCCCCTACTAGGCTTCTAACCTAAACGGTGGAGCTGTTATTGGCCTCAATACTCAGTTCTCCAGATACACTCGATCTGATACCGCAGCATGTAAGTCAAGTTAACCTTTCAACTATTGACACATTAAACTATATTCTAAAGTAGAAACTACTGCCGAAATATATAATAATACTGAATTGAATACAGACCGATAGACCGTTAATAACGGCTGAATGTCCACCACGGGATCAATAAAGGTATATCTTATAAATCCCACGGTAATTCAGTATACTGTGCACTCCTACATGAAACTATGGCAATTTATACTGAAAAACATTCATTTTCCTTTTGGTCGTCCATAAGTGCCCTTAAAAGGATTCACAATCTTTTAGAATTAGATGCATCAAAACTGTGATCTCTGGGAGCACTCACTCGTCTCCATCTGGGCATGTCCCTGTCCCCTCATCATATTTGGTGCAATAGATGTCCGGGCTGTAGTTGAAGGTCCCATCCCGCCTGCGAATGGGCCTGCGGCGCCTCTGGTTCAAGAAGTGCCAGTGGAAACAGGCAAAAGGCCGGTGCTGTGTACACTTGTGCTGCACAAACAGGGGGCACTGCTCGGTTCTAAACTCCTTCAGGTATCTGGAAGGAAGGTGGCATATAGAGGGAACTCTGACAGTGTACAAATGGAACCAATGGACCCGTTAGGGCCCATTTGTAATGTATACTGTCAGAGTTACAGACGTGTAAGGGTCCATTTAGAACCCCCAAAAGGGGTAATAACAGAGCATGTGATAAATAATAACATAACAATAATAGAGTAACGTTAGGCTTGCTTAAACAAGAGTCCATCCCAACTTAATGTAGCTGCACTACAGCTTGTGGGTCTGCTATAGCTGGCTTTAACAGTGAACAACCACACGGATCATGATCTTATCTTATCTTAACCAATACAACGAGTTGCATTTGGCTGTATTCATAAATACAATTTCGAAGGAGCTTTATTGGCATAATAAAAAATACGTTTACATTGCCAAAGCAAGCGTCAAAACATAATAAGAACAATTTAAGAAAAATGGGGAGCGTATATACAGTTGGAGGGGGTTCAGCATTGTGTTAAACAGAGCTGTGTCACATTGCGTCGTTATATGCATGTTATATATACAGGGTATTAAGCTTTTTTTTTAAACAAATAGCAGCAATCTTTTGCAGTCACTTTGGGACAATTAGCAGCATTTTTTCTCAAAACTATTTGAATAGTATACGGAAAAGCCTCAGCTTTTAAAATACGTTTAAAGGTAGCAGCTCTGTTTATGTATGCAGCAGATAGCAGATAAGACACTAAATACACGTGAGGTTGTGTACACCATTGGTTCTCAAAGTGGGGTCCGGGGACCCCCAGGGGTACTTGAGGGAGTTCCAGGGGGGTCCCCAGCTAAATGATGGACAGGAACCAAATGGACCCTTATGGGTCTGTAACTCAGAGAGTGTACAAATGGAACCAACATTTGTACACTCTTAAATTAACATTGATTTTACAATATATAAATTGGGGTCCCAGAGATAGAAATGCCTTCAATGGTGGTCCGTAGCCCCCTAATGCATGTCAAACTGGGGGTCCTTGAAATTAAAATGGTTGAGAATCACTGCTAGAGCCGTAAAAAAATATTTTCTTATGGGGGTCCCTGGCATATCTTCTGAAATGGGGGACCACGGGCTAATAAGTGTCAATTTGGGGGGGTCCTTGACATGAATAAGTTTGAGAACCACTGGTCTAGAGCTCTACTCGGTACAGATAGACACTAAATACACGTGAGGTTGTGTACACTTTAGCCAAGCTAATCCAGCTAGCTTAGTTAGCTTTACGTACGTGTAATGTTGGGGTTTCTCGGGCTGTATGTTGAGCACGTTAGCGGGAGACGTCGAGCCACCCGCCGGCGAGGACGAAGACGACGAAGAGGAGGGTCCCGCGGTGCTCGGAGCCCCCGGTGCGGGGGGCTGTGTGTGTGTTTTGGACATTACCAGACCCTCTTACAGACTTATCAACAAAACCCACTAGCTTGTTTTTAGCCTAGCCGAGTAGCTAATGCTCGTTAGCTTCCGAAATCCGCATTCTACGGCGATTTGCGCATGCGTGGGAGGGCAGGTTGCGCGAGAGAAACAAGCAACCAAGGTCTAGGAAAATAAGCCCTAAAAGAAGCAACATGAGCACTTTAAATCTATCTCTCTCTGTATCTATGAAAATAGCCAATCTACAAGCTCACAACGCGTCGCGATGCAACGCGTTGTGAGCTTGTAGATCTGCTATTTTGCAGCACAGTAAAAAAAAAACTTGAAATAAAATGTGGAATATTTGGAAGATGTGTGTTCTAAAACAACACAAATCTGGTACGGGGTTCGCTGGCACAAAACATTTTCAGATGGGGGACAAATAATACATATTAATTTGGGGGTCCATGACATGACCAGAAACACTGGTTTAAACAATATTAGTAAACAAGCCCAAATAATCAACTACACTTTAGAAAAAAATCCCCAAAAAGAGCAACCCACCGCAACCACCAATATTTACAACAACATTACAGAAAAATAAGCCCAAAGTTGCTTATAATAAGCGGACATGGCAACACTAGAGGGGAGGAAGTAGAAGCAAAAACGAGAAGAGGAACTGTGAGGTTAATTTACAGTAAAAGACTGTACTTTCTATAAACGTATATATAGCTATAAATGACGACGAGTCTGAGAGTCTTGCGTTCATATAAGATAACAAAAACATTTTTTATATTATTAAATAAAAACCCATTGTTTGTTTATTGAAGTGCTTTCTCACTTTGAACATAATGGAAACATACATAAATGGGGGAGTTTATTATTGGGCGCGTTCGAAAATGACGCACCGGAGCACACTCGCCTATTAGTTTGTATTGGCCAGTGCGCTCAGTGCTGTATTTTCGAACGCACCCTAAGTTTCCATGCAAACGTGCAAAACATCTCATTGGCTACATCACAGGAACGCAGGCAGCGTTGCCAGATCTCACAAGAGAAATAAGCAACCAGGTCAATGAAAACAAGCTCAAAGGAAGCCCTTTAAACCGCTATTTGAAAATAGCAGATCTACAAGCACACAAAGGCGTCGCCAAGCGATCTACTATTTAAAATAAAAAAAATCTTGAAAACATTTTGATACAATTTAACAACACAAATCTGGTACAGGGGTCCCTGGCACAACATAATTATTTTTTTAGATACAGTGATACATATTAATTTTGGGGTCCTTGACATGAAAATGTTAGGAGAACCACTAGATTAAACAACACTAGGAAGCAAGCCCCCCCCCCCCCCCCAAAGGCGTCGCCAAGCGATCTACTATTTAAAATAAAAAAAATCTTGAAAACATTTTGATACAATTTAACAACACAAATCTGGTACAGGGGTCCCTGGCACAACATAATTATTTTTTTAGATACAGTGATACATATTAATTTTGGGGTCCTTGACATGAAAATGTTAGGAGAACCACTAGATTAAACAACACTAGGAAGCAAGCCCCCCCCCCCAAAAAAAAACAAGCCCAATGTCGCTTATAATAACCAGACATGGCAACGCTTCAATGAGTGACAGCGAGAGGAACCAACGAGAAGGCGTCCCCGCGTGACGTCACGATGAGTATTAATAGTCGCACACATCCCCCTCTCTCGTCAAACACATCATCGTCCGTCGCCGTGTTGTGAGCCGCCGTATTGACGTCTGAACTCGTTTAATAACATCAGTTAACAAAAAGGTACGTATTCCCGTTCGGTTTGTTTGTTGAGATAAAAGCGAGAGCGGTTTCCAGTCTTGTTCTGGGTAACATGTAATGGTTTTTATTCGTGGGTTTTGTGTGTTTTCTTCGGGTCGTGGACGCGACTTGTGTCGGCTAGCTGTAGCCGTTAGCTAAAAATAGAACAATGGAATCTTCATTCCACCAACCTAACCATTTGGTCGGCGGTAATAAAATAAAAAAACTCTGTAACATCGGCATACGATTAAGACAAACATAAAGGAAAACGCAAGATAAACCAAACCATGACTGTGAATTGCATAGATGTATGTATAGAAACATAACATTATGGTCTTAAGAAACCCACACGTTGGTATTAAATGTACGCCGTGTCGCCTGGCTGGCTGTGGGGGGGAGAGTGAGTCATTAGAGTGAATAATGGCGATGTCGTCGGCAAAGCAACGCTGGCCGCTGAGACCGTCGCTGCCCTCTCTCTCTCTTATGGAGGCATTTTTATTTATTTATTTTAAACCAGGTTACGTCATTTTCTTTGGCCGAGCGACTTGAGTATGAATAAACCCCCCGTGTCATAACATTGCGTGTTATGTAAACATCATCCACGAGCGTGGGTTTAACCTTGAAACTTGAGAGAAAACCCGCCTTGGTAGAGATTCAAATGAATTTGTTTGTAGCGGTTTTAATGGTGCTGGATGGAAGGAAGGCGGGTTGTGTTGGTGGAACCTCCCAGCTGGGGGAGGGGATGCTAGGAGGCTAACGTGCTAAGTGTATTTTTTTTTTGTCGCTTGCCGACAATGAGGGCAATGTCCGTTCCAAGTAGTCAGCTTAACCACTTAAACCCCATGTGCGTTATCGGAGTCCCTCAGGGGTCAATACTGGTGTCTCTTCGGTTTTCTGTTATTGTAGGGAAAGCTTTTGCAGAAAATAGCCGATCGACAAGCTCACAACGGCGGGACGCGTCGTATTGTGAGCTTGTCGATCTGCATCTGATCTGATCCCGCAATACTGATGTTGGGGTTTTAAGTGGTTAAGCAACACACCGTTGTCACATGGATAATAGATCAAAACGAGCTTAATCAGCAGCGATTGTAACCTAGGCTTGCCAAATCCGACTGATGTCATTCAATGTTTTTTATTACTATTTTGTAGCTGCTGAGAGATGGCCCGTACCAAGCAGACCGCCCGTAAGTCCACTGGAGGAAAGGCGCCCAGGAAGCAGCTCGCCACCAAGGCTGCCAGGAAGAGTGCACCCTCCACCGGAGGAGTGAAGAAGCCCCATCGTTATAGGTATGTACTTTTTTTTGTTTTGTTATTGCAGCCAGTGACTATTTACAATTTAGCAGATCATGCTCTTTACCCTTTAAGACCTGAGGCCAATTCTAGAAATGCCTTCTAAATCAGTAGTTATTTAAAAAATAGCATTGAGCTTGTATATCTGCTATTTTTGAATGGCCAACGCAAAAATCTAAACTGACACAGATGCTTTCCTGGTTTTAATGGGTTAATCCAGAGTGATTTACATTAAGCAAGTTGAACACGAGACGTAACATTATGTGATTCTCTGAACTGTGAGGTTTCATTGTACAGCCAATCTTGGTGATGCTTGGAAGTTATGCTCAAAAGTAAGTGATACAATGTTGACGTTTTCAGGCCAGGAACTGTGGCTCTGAGGGAGATTCGTCGTTACCAGAAGTCTACAGAGTTGCTGATTCGCAAGCTGCCGTTCCAGCGCCTGGTGAGAGAAATTGCCCAGGACTTCAAGACAGATCTGCGCTTCCAGAGTGCTGCCATTGGAGCCCTTCAGGTGATTGCAGTTCCAATTTGTTTCTGTGTAAACGGTAACTTTAGCTTTACTACACAGGACCTCAGTTTGCCTTGTAAAATAAGCTAATGTCATTTTTTTTAACCCCTTAACAGGAGGCCAGCGAGGCATACCTGGTGGGACTGTTCGAGGACACCAACCTGTGTGCCATCCATGCAAAGCGTGTCACCATCATGCCCAAAGACATCCAGCTGGCTCGTAGGATAAGGGGGGAGAGGGCCTAGACGGCTTGTGACCGTATCAGCAAGACAAATAATCCTATTTATCGTACTTAGCGATTTTGTGGACATTTAATTTCTTTGGGTTTTTTAAAAGTTTCTTTTTTTGGTTTTTGTATTGTATTTTAGATTGAGACAAATGGATCAGTCATTCCACAAACCTGAATTCAGATTTGGTTAGTCAAAGGTGCAACAGAATGTTTGAGTGGGTCGCCAACTGTTACGTTTTCAACAAGGCAATGGCGTGGCTGGATTTTGTTCCCTTGAATCCAAGAATTGGTGTATAATGGCTGAATTCTTCACATCTTCCATGGGGGCACGGTCCTTCATACATTTCTACCCTCTGCAGTATGCCAGCATGTATTGCACAACAGGTTTCTGTACTGTAGTGTGTGTGTCAGGGTGTAGTGTTTAAAGTCACACCATACACAACAGCAAGGTGCATGACAGCCCCCCTTGTATTTTCTGGACCGCTTTTGACATGTTATTTTTCCAACATAAAAATCTTGGCAGCTACATTTAATACTATTTATGAAGTGTTGTCACATGTCTTTCTATTAAAAGTCTTTAAGAATACAATTTGTCCTGTGATAAATGTGACCATCGTTACAACACCACTACACATGACACTCATTTAGTGTATAGGATTTATCTTTATACAGGAATCAAAGTGTCACACAGCTTATGTGTATTGAGTCCGTGTCATACAAACCACTCTGTATGTTTGAAACCAGTAGCTGTAAGAATATAAGAATAAAAACAAATGTAAGTGAAAAAATCATCAAATGTACAATATTATTTGAGCTGTCTACATTGTAATCCTCACCAATACGGCAGATAATCTCTTCGCAGTCCTTCACAGTGCTTGCTTTTAGGACAACACAGTAGAACCCTGTTGACTGATGTGTTTCTGGGCAGTCTCTGTGAACATAGCCAATCACATGCTCAGTTGACATCTGGATGTGACCAATGAAAATGGGCCTTTGGGATTGCATCACTGCCAAATGCCAATATGCCTTCTTGGAGGAGGGGTACAGCAGACGTGTAGATTAATTCTAGATACTATATGATTGCATTGCGAAATCGGCATTGTCGTTTGCAAAAATGATTAGCGTAAGTTATTCATACAGTGTTTATCTGTTGTACACAATTCACATTTTCTGTGTTCTCAATATTCTTGATTACCAACATGTTAAATGTAGACCGGTCTTAGAGATTTCTGTGTTTGCAGCACATAAGACACTCACGCCACACAGAATGCCAATATGGTGAAGTCTGGCTGGGTGTACCTCCCTACACAGGAGATTTCTGGGTAGTGATGCTGGAATAACTCCTGTGGAAATGTACACATTAGTCAAACAGTCAGACAACGCAAATCATAATATTGACATGACAGTATAATTATGTTGCCTTTTTTCTACCAATGGACAGTTCACACATGGTCTCTGAAGTACCATTGCCCAGAAATAGAAACTGGGGGTCCAATCAGTCACTTTCCAGGTCATTAAAAAGACATACAGTATGTATGTCATGTTTTTGCACTCACCAGCTTAGTGTTCTTCTCTGTGCATGTCAAGTGTGTTTCCTTCATGTCCAAGAGCACCTCCTGCAGGACAAATTACAGTATAAGATTTTATTGTCCAAAAGTCCACTATGATTCATATTCATATATCCTGTTGGGATTACTACCTAACCTTGCTGGGCAGTTTCTGCTGCAAGACTTGTGGTATTGCACACTGCAGCACCTCCTTGCCTCCAAACTGAGAAAAGAGTTGATAACTAATCAGTATGCCTATAGTTCTCTCTTCCTTAGTATTACTCTCACAAACACAATGACAAAGAATAATAAGGGCAACATCTGATTTGATACACAACATAACTACAAATTACTTCCAACAATAGTTGAAGTAACTTCTTATGTAAGAACACAATTAAAGTTTAAATATGATGTACACATGAATATGTACCATTCCAATGTTTGTCTTTCCCAGATACTGCACGATGTACACAATCCTGTCGGAGAGAGTTGGTTCAGTCAGTGTCTTACATAGATGTAAAATAACATAGAGAATATAAGTTTAAATGTGTCTCAACATTCATGTGTGATGATTATATATATATAACAGGGACATTTTATCAAATAGTTGTCCGTGAGATTTTAATTGAATTGAATGAAGTTAAATAGGTGGTGGTAACCGACTTGCCTCCCCTCTTTGAGACACTGCGACGGAGATGACCGCCGGTTGGCATCGTCTGTCTGATCAGAGGAACATGGGCCAAGCTTGAGAGTGGGGTTCTCCACTCTCAGAGCGCGTAGGTGTTTAATGAGAGGCATATAAACACCTCCGTCCCTGTCCCTCCACCGCAGCACACGTATGGACAGAGGACGTCCCTTTAGCTGAGAGAGAACCGAGCCAGCCTGGATAATGACAAGAAATGGCAGTTTCTGTGTGAAGAAAATCCTCAAAAGATGTGCACTGTAAATGTTTATTCAAACTTTGCTCGTACCACATTGCTGTCAGGCAACGGCAACTTTGTTATGAGAGTTGTATGGCTATCAGTGTGTGCATAAATACAGTATATAGCGTATATGTGTATACTGTATATATATACACACACACACAGTATACATGTATATCAGTCAGTATTGTAATTTAGAGCACTCTTCTTTTCTTGGTCTCAGAAAACACTTAACTGTTTTTCATATTTTATCTTACACTTGGTCTCAGACTTCCTACAGGACAAGTATTGATCTCACTTGCCTGTCCATTCCTCGAATTCCGCAGGGAGATTCCATTGATCTCGTCGATAACATCACCAGGACAGATGAATTTGTCTACCTGAGCCTGGCTACCAGGCAACAGGTCTAAGACAAACACACGTCCACTGAGATACCTGATAGAGAGAGAGAGAGAGAGAGAGACAGATGATGCAGAAAGGGTAGAATATATGGATATGTGTAGTATACAGGTATACTGTATATATAACTGTGGAGTGGTGTTATGCTAACCTTAACACCATGCCTAACTCCCGACAAGGTACTGCTTCATACATCTCACACACCTGGGTACACAAGTAGAACTTCATCTCGTAAAATACTTATGTTTGGCACTAAAAACATAATAAAACTGTTACAGCATAGCAACAAGATCCATAAGTCTTACTGGTAGGAGCCAACTCTCGTCCAGAAAACTGCAAGTCTGTGTAGAGAGAAAAGAGGTATTTATTGGCAGAGTGAAATGCCTATTAGTGTATGTTTAGCGCAAATGTATTGTGTTTCTGTGCCACTGTAGCATATTATGAATGCGTGTCGGAAGAATTTGAGCTAACCTCCATGTCCAGTTTGAACTCCATCTGTGAGAGAACCAGCAGCAGGGACATGAAAGGTTCTGGAACAGGAAGGACATTTCATCAAGCGCATTGGACAATATTGACCATATTGTGGCCATTTGGGGATGTGATGAAAATAATTTCCTCAACGTGGCTTAAGCAGTTGTTAAAAGGCGAAAACAATCTGATAAGGTAAAAAGCCTCACCCAAAAATTCCACATTCCTAAGGATTGAGATAGCAGGGCTGTACCACTGGAAAACAGCAACACAATAAGCACAGTTATTATTTTGACTAGGTTTATTCTTAACGTAAGTTATTATTATTGGTTTAGTTAAGGGGCAACATATCCGTTCTTCATCATAATGTTTTGGTTAAAACAAAAAGTTTTCTATTCTATTCTGATAGGTCTCATTGCTATAGACTCTATGATAGTGTTTGTTCAGTAGTAACAGGGGTCTCACCGTCTCTCCATCTCTTTAATAAACAGAACATAAACGTTCAGGTGGGTTGCCAATTTTAGCCAATCAGGAAAGAGTACCCATTTATCAGCTTCAATTTGATAGTGTTCCAGTTCCAATTTTGTCTGCTCATTTCTTTGTGTCATCACTTACAATTTCACTTGCTTAATTTGTATTCTGTGCAAGTTCTCTATCCTGATTGGATAACATAGGTATCCCGACCTGAAAATGCATTTTCTGTTTACTAAAGAGCTGGAGAAATGGGGAGACTGTACAAACACTCTATCAATGAGTACCATCAGAATATACACCTATTTAACACTTATTTTAACAAAACAAAACAAAATCACTTAATTAGAGCAGCATGAAATTGTATTGTGCATAAACCGAAAAATTAAGAATATTTTAAAAGGGCAGATACCTCTAATATTCTTTGTGTGTGCAGAAGGTGTGTGATGAACTGCTGCAGAACCTTGCGGCTGAGAGCCAGCCTGAGCAGGTACCGACCCCTGCCCTGGGCTGTTAGGAGCTTCCTACACGCTTTTGACTTCTCCACTGCCAGGGACACTGCACACACACTATGCAAACATCAACAAGATTACTGATTACACTGTTGCACTATTGTTCTTCTGTATCATGTTCAATATCTTGAGGCTGTTTGCCTGTTAAAACTATATCATGTGTTACCTGCCACAGGTGTCCTGTTGTGGAAGCTGTTCAAAACACTGCCAGTAGTCTCTGTATACCAGACTCAGAACAGGTTCTGAGAACACAAACACACACACACACACACACACACACACACACACACACACACACACACACACACACACACACACACACACACACACACACACACACACACACACACACACCCCAGTGTTGCCAGATTTCGCAAGAGAAATACGCAACCAGGTTTATGAAAACAAGCGACTAGGCCACATGAGCACTTTAAACCCTGCTATATGCATCGGCTATTTGAAGATAGCCGATCTACAAGCTCACAACGCGTCGCATCGTGTTGTGAGCTTGTAGATCTGCTATTTTCAAAAAGATCTTGAAACAATTGAAACATTTTAACAACACAAATCTGATATGGGTGTCTCTGGGACAAAATATTTGCATATGAGGGGTCATGTGGGCAGTTACATATTAATTTGGGGGTCCTCGTAATGAAAATGTTTGAGAACCACTGGTTTAAACAACATTAGTGAACCAGCCCAAATAAGCAAGTCTACACTTTAGAAACATGCCAAAAAAACACAACCCGCAACCACCAACATTTACAAGCAACTTTACAGAAAAAAAGCCCAAAGTCGCTTATAATAAGCAGACATGGCAACACTGACACACACATACACCTAATTGGGTTGGACTCAGAGTAAGACTACATCAAGACAAGAGTGTGACAGTTGCAGCCTACTTGCCATGCCAATATATAGCTTATACTTGGCTTGACTTAGAGACCATTGTTAGCTTTAAAAGCAAGCTCAAGAAAGACCCACCTTTTCACTCTTGCTTTTAGTTGATTCCATAATTTTTTTGTTCTTGCTATTTCTTGTATTGTTTCCTTTTAATTTGTTCTTGATCATGTTTTTGATCTTAATGATTTTAATCTTGTTTAATAATGTGTTATTTTTCTTTTGTTTGCATTTTCTTTTTGTTTGCATTTTCCTTTTGTTGATATTTTTTATGTAAAGCACTTTGGGCTTTATTTGATGTCATGAAAGGTGCTATATACAAATATATATATATATATTTTTTTAATGTTATTATTACTTACGATTGATGCCTTTCCTCAAGATGAGCTCAATCAGCTCACAGCAGGAGGCAAGGTGAGGGTTGGTATCTGTCACAATCTCCCCGTCTGACTGCAGGTGCAGGATACATACTGGGGGAAACAGTTAATTTGCTCCCATTATTGCAATACAATACGTATGCTGCTAATCAATCAATCAATCAGCCATACTGGGCGGTCAGTGTGAGGGATATCGAAATGTTCAAATATATACGGTAGCATCCACTTGCCATGCAAACCATTAGATCATTGATTTATACTAATGTGTGATTGATACTGATTGTATTCTGTCGGTGATACAATTATCTTCAGAAGATACAATTAAAAATGACAATAGCCTAATTAACATCGCTATACAATGATGATCAGAGCATAATGTCTGATCAAGTCGTGTCCGATGATCAAACGACAGAGAGATGCTGTATTGCTTACAATTATTTGAAATGCGTCTTGCTAGGGATAATGCAATTATTAGAGATGTGTCTTGCTATGGGATAATGCTTACACTTATTAGAGATGTGGAATTGGACGGCATGATGCCGTCCATTTCTCTAATAATAGTAAGCATTATCCCATATAGCAAGACAAGTGATTCTTTGTATTTGTATTTACCTTTGAGAGTCTGTAGTAGTGGTTCTTTGGGTGCCATATTCAGATCGGTTGCTGGAGGAGTGGAGACCGATATATATAATCATAACTCTATGGTGGAGACGCACCTACTTCACCGCCGCGTCACAGACTCAACACTTCCGTGTATAATATTATATCAATAACCATTTAACATACCGGGACACTTTACATGGTGTAGCAGCCTGTTTACACAGAGACAACGTTGGTGCATCAGCCAGTGTTGCTGTTATTTTGCAGCTCTCCTTCATATCAGAGCCGCCTGACCAGTAAATGAAAACCCAATAGCCTTATGTCTACCAATAAGGGCCTATCAAAATGTAATGTATCTATGCAGTGGTGGAAAGTAACTAAGTGCATTTACTCAAGTACTGTACTTACTTGAGTACAATTGTGAGTTACTTTTTACTTTACTGGAGTATTTCCAATTTGCAATACTTTTACTTCTACTCCACTACATCTCATGGGGCAAATATTGTACTTTTACTCCACTACGTTTATTTGAAAACTTAAGTTACTAGTTTTATCTGAGTACTTCTTCCACCACTGTCTCTCTATCTATATGTTTGTCTACTGTGTTTCCATATTTGTTCAGCGATCCGAGTAAATACAATAGAGGTAGAGACAGAAATGAGTTAAATAGTGGGCTCTGGTGACCTCTGCTGGAGTGCTCTTCAACTGCAGCCCCACGGAAACACCCGAACACAGTGGCGTCGGGCTCGGGCTGCTGGGCAGCGTCCATACAGAGTAGTGTTGCCATGTCCGCTTATTATAAGCGACTTTGGGCTTGTTTTTCTGTAAAGTTGCTTGTAAACATTGGTGGTTCCAAATAAGCAACTACACTTTAGAAACAAGCTAAAAAAAAAACTGCAGCGGGTTGCAGTTTTTTGGGCTTGTTTCTAAAGTGTAGCTGCTTATTTGGCCTTGTTTCCTAATGTTGTTATTGTTAAACCAGTGGATTTTTGGAACTGGCAAGTACCTCCAGATTAAAATGTATTTGTCCGCAGACCCCCCTATCTGAAAATATTTTGTGACCCCCCCCCCCCACCCCATACAAGATTTGTGTTATTAAAATGTTTTAAAAATATTCCAAAACTACCTCTTTAAAAAAATAAAAATAATAGCAGATCTACAAGCTCACAGTCACAACTCGTCGCGACGTGAGCTTGTAGCCGTAGTCCAGTCGCTTCTTTGGGCTTGTTTTCACAGACCTGGTTGCTTATTTCTCTCACACAATCTGGCAACGCTGACAGAGCGCGCACTCTGCAGTACAGTGGATGAAGGCTGTGCACCAGGGATGCTGAAGAAGGAGTCATTTACCAATACATAACCTGCGTAAAAAGACCTATAGAACACTCAAAGTGCTTTGCAGAAAGGATATCTGTTTTTGCAACAAGGTAAGACAACAAAAAATAACTTGGACTTCACTAATAATAATTCAATGAATGAACTGAATCTTCTTGGTAAACTTTGTGCTATATAGCCTACTTTGAAGTGGATGTGTGTTGGTTGGTGTTGGCTTTGGAAAATGTTGTTTTTTCTTCTTGATAATTGTTAATAATAATTGTGCATGCTCTGTCTATAGTCATTATTTACAGCATGCAGTAGAGTCTACACACTATAAAAAATTGCATGCAGGATATCATTTAGTGTTTACACAGCAGGATGAACTGCGGAGGGTTTAAAATATACATTTTCTCCCATACCCACTAAATGAACAGATGTGATATTGATTTGCAAAAGGCTCTTGTTTTCGCCTATAATGTAGACTCACACTATCTGCGTTGTGTACAGTAGCCTATACAAGAACTCCCTAATCCCGGATTTTCTCCAGCCTAATCTGTAGACTACACCACTTCTCCAACAGTTCTTTCAGAAATGAGTCTCATACATCATAGGCAACATGTAAACACAACCGTTTAGAGAAGGTATTTAGATTCTGTTATATATTGTTATGCTTTGCATTGTCGTAAAAATAAACCCCATCTGTCTTCAACACAGG
Source organism: Gymnoscopelus braueri (assembly GCF_963280865.1). Classification (NCBI taxonomy): domain Eukaryota; kingdom Metazoa; phylum Chordata; class Actinopteri; order Myctophiformes; family Myctophidae; genus Gymnoscopelus; species Gymnoscopelus braueri. The sequence goes on along the minus strand of NC_137617.1, from coordinate 33,396,787 downwards.
TTCATTGGGAGATTTGGCACAGGGCATGACCCTTCACTCTCTCTCTAGCTGCTCGTGTGGGGCAACCCAGAGTTAATCCCATCATTGTTTTGATCATAACGCGCTTTCTGGTTTAACTACACATGATGTTCTCAATGTGTTTTAGTAGTAGTGGTAGCTTCTAGACAAGAGGAATAGGATTTATTGCTGTCCCCAGACATCAGTTTGTGCGTTTAGCCTATATAGTGTAGGGTTGAATGTGCAGATCTGTCCTTTTAGCCTATGTGAGCTTCAATAGATTCAAGGTATGTGGATATTCATAATAGCAATATGATTAATTGAAATTAAGTGGACTCTCTGACATTTTGTATTGAGTTCCCACAACTGTTCAACGGCATTTAAACTGACAGTGTTGACTTTTAATGGGTACATTTGACACCTGCCAGTCCAAAGTCCACTGGCAGTATTTATTCTCTTTGCCAAAGTCCTCAAACTCCTCAACCTTTTGCTCTTGTCTCCTTTAGAAGTCACTTGCGCACACACACACGCACACACACACTCTCTCTCTCTCTCTCTCTCTCTCTCTCTCACACACACACACACACACACACACACACACACACACACACACACACACACACACACACACACACACACACACACACACACACACACACACACACACACACACACACACACACACACACACACGCACACACACACAGGGAGAGAGAGAGAGAGAGAGAGAGCAGAAAATCCATTGTACTGTACCACACATCAAAGTACTGTACAGGGGTGGGCTGCTGAATCAACAACAATGTGCTCTGGGCTGCTGCCTCAGATCTCCTTGGAATTAAGTCTCCAAGTTCAAGGCCATGATCACGATGTGTGTTAATTGGCCCAAACACTAAGAGCAAATGCGCGTGTGTGTGTGTGTGTGTGTGTGCGTATGTGTGCGTGTGCGTGCGTGCGTGTGCGTGTGCGTGTGCGTGCGTGCGTGTGTGCGAGTATGTGTGTGTGTGTGTGTGTGTGTGTGTGTGTGTGTGTGTGTGTGTGTGTGTGTGTGTGTGTGTGTGTGTGTGTGTGTGTGTGTGTGTGTGTGTGCGTGCGTGCGTGCGCGCGCGTGCGTGCGCGTGTGTGTGCGTGTGTGTGCGTGCGTGCGCGTGCGTGCGTGCGTGTGTGTGTGTGTGTGTGTGTGTGTGTGTGTGTGTGGTGGAAGTCCATACGTCACATTTCTCTTGTCTCAGGAGGGCATGGGTTTAAACCTCTCTCTTTTGAACTATGGCATGCTTCCACTTTACCTCCTCCTCCTCAGCTCAAGTCAGTGTTCAGCCTTAATGATTCCTCTGTGTGATTTCATTGCAGAGTAGTGATAAAAGTTCCGCAGTGCTCTTGCTCTGTCTCTCTCTCGGAGTCCCCCCCCCCCTCTCTCACACACACACACACACACGCACGCACGCACGCACGCACGCACGCACGCACGCACGCACGCACGCACGCACGCACGCACGCACGCACGCACGCACGCACGCACGCACGCACGCACGCACGCACGCACGCACGCACACACACACACACACACACACACATACGCACATACGCACACGCGCGCACACGCACACACGCACACACACACGCACACACACATTTTGCCACCTCTCATAAATTACTGTTTTCTGCCCTCTCATCGATTTGGGTGTACTATAAGGAGTCCAGTCAGCTGCAGTTTGGGTCCAGCTCTGTCAGAACGGGTGCCAGCGTACTAAAGCTTTTCATTACTGTATCTCAGAGTATTGCTCTCTCTCTCTCTCTCTCTCTCGCTCTCTCTTCCTCTATTCAATCCAAAGGGGCTTTATTGGCATGGGAAACCCGCATTTACATTGCTCTCTCTCTCTCCCTCTCTCTCCCCAGCCATCAACATGATGAAGGACTGCCTGCAGTTCCTCGTAGAGCCAGCTAAAAAGCTTAAGATCCGTCTCAAGGTATACAAAATCCCGGCTGCAGTCAATTCACCACTTTGTAATGTGCAGTTCCTGCCCCTTTACCCACCCTCAGAGGACGACTACAGAAGTCCAAACTTTCAAACAATATGAACACGAAGTTCAAGCAATGAATATTTTATATTACTTTGTTCCAGGAGTCTCGTAAGAAAGTGAGGCATGAGAAGAAACAGTCCTTAGTAGAGAGTCAGTTATTCATAATGGAACTGGCCCGAGAACTCAACAAACTGTGCCAGGTAATCTCTCTCTCTCTCTCTCTCTCGCTCTCTCTCTCTCTCTCTCTCTCTCTCTCTCTCTCTCTCTCTCTCTCTCTCTCTCTCTCTCTCTCTCTCTCTCTCTCTCTTAATCTCTCTCTCGTCCCATTTATTAATTATCTAATTATATATATAAAATTTATTTATATGTGTCTCTCTTTCTCTCTCCCTTTTGACCAATGCCCCTCTATCATCATAGAGGTCAAATGTCCTCTGCCATATCTGGACCAGTGAGGATACATGGTCTCCCAGTGTGTGTCGGGACTTCATAGTGGAATGGGCTGCAGTGCTAGAGAAAAGAATACAGGTACCAACCCTATATCACTGCATGGGGAAAAATAAAACATAACATTCAATGTATGGTCTGCACTGCAGTGCTAGAGAGAAGAATACAGTTACCAACCCTATCGCTGCATGCAGAAAATGAACATAACATTCAATGCATGGGTCTGCAGTGCTAGAGAAAAGAATACAAGTACCAGCCAACCCTATCACTGCGTAGGAAAGACAAACATAACATTCAATGTAATGTTCTGCAGTGCTAGAGAAAATAATACAGGTACCAGCCCTATCACTGTATGGAAAAACAAACATAACATTAAATGTATGGGTCTGCAGTGCTAGAGAGTACCAGCCATACCGCACTGCATTAAAAATGAACTGTAACGTTCAATACAAACCCATGGTGTCTACACACAGTCAAATCGTCAATGTTAATTTAAATCATTTAGTTACAAAACTCAGTTACAAATGGATAAGTTAACACTAGGATTTTACTGTGTATTGACACGAGGTCGACGCGGCCGTATCTTAGTGGGTTGAGAGGCCGTCTGGTAATTAGAAGCCCCCCCCCCCTTTCCATGTGTCAAAGTGTCCCTGAACAACATACTTAACTCCTAACGGTTCCCCCCCAACGCTCATCATAACATCTGATCAGCATTCAGCTGGGTGAAGCTGAAAACTGAATTTCCCCCGCGGGACTAATAAGGCAGTAAGAAAAATTTAAATGTGTTGTCTAAGCA